>NW_028123596.1:2500-480485 GCF_965194805.1 Balaenoptera borealis
GCGTACCCTAACCCTAACACGTATCCTAATCCTAACCCGTACCCTAAACCGAGCCCTAATCCTAACCCTAACCCTAACCCTAACCCTAACCCTAACCCTAGGCTACCCTTGACTGCTTCTGCCTCCAATAGATTTTCTAAGCACTAATGTTTTAAGGAACGGCTTAAAAATAGAATCCTAATGTGATTTCTTTATAATGGGTGTGTTCCTTATCTTATCCTAGTGTCTAAACTCTTCTCCATGGCTGGACCCCCAAATAATATTCCTTTACGTGCTAAGGGGTATCTAGAGAGTGGGATAGGTTTAATAACTACCCTAACCCTAACGCGTACCCTAACTCTAACCCCTACACTAACCCTAACACGTACCCTAATCCTAACCCGTACCCTAAACCGAGCCCTAACCTTAACACTAACCCTAACCCTAACCCTAACACATACCCTACGCTGTACCCGAACCCCTCCCCGAACCCGTACCCTAAGCCGTACCCTAAGCCTAACCCTAAGCCTAACCCTAACCCTAGGCTTCCCTTGACTGCTTCTGCCTCCAAAAGATTTCCTAAGCACTAGTGTTTTAAGGAACAGCTTAAAAAGAGAATCCTAATGTGATTTCTTTATAATGGGTGTGTTCCTTATCTTATCCTAGTGTCTAGACTCTTCTCCATGGCTGGACCCCCAAATAATATTCCTTTACGTGCTAAGGGGTATCTAGACAGTGCGATAGGTTTAATAACTACCCTAACCCTAACGCGTACCCTAACCGTAACCCCTACCCTAACCCTAACACGTACCCTAATCCGAACCCGTACCCTAAACCGAGCCCTAACCCTAACACTAACCCTAACCCTAACCCTAACCCATACCCTACGCCGTACACGAACCCCTCCCCGAAACCGTACCCTAAGCCGTACCCTAAGCCTAACCCTAACCCTAGGCTACCCTTGACTGCTTCTGCCTCCAATAGATTTCCTAAGCACTAGTGTTTTAAGGAACAGCTTAAAAAGAGAATCCTAATGTGATTTCTTTATAATGGGTGTGTTCCTTATCTTATCCTAGTGTCTAAACTCTTCTCCATGGCTGGACCCCCAAATAATATTCCTTTACGTGCTAAGGGGTATCTAGAGAGTGGGATAGGTTTAATAACTACCCTAAACCTAATGCGTACCCTAACCCTAACCCCTACCCTAACCCTAACACGTACCCTAATCCTAACCCGTACCCTAAACCGAGCCCTAACCCTAACACTAACCCTAATCCTAACCCTAACCCATACCCTACGGCGTACCCGAACCCCTCCCCGTACCCGTACCCTAACCCTAACCCTAAGCCTAACCCTAACCCTAGGCTACCCTTGACTGCTTCTGCCTCCAATAGATTTCCTAAGCACTAGTGTTTTAAGGAACAGCTGAAAAAGAGAATCCTAATGTGATTTCTTTATAATGGGTGTGTTCCTTATCTTATCCTAGTGTCTAAACTTTTCTCCATGGCTGGACCCCCAAATAATATTCCTTTACGTGCTAAGGGGTATCTAGAGAGTGGGATAGGTTTAATAACTACCCTAACCCTAACGCGTACCCTAACCCTAACCCCTACCCTAACCCTAACATGAACCCTAATCCTAACCCGTACCCTAAACCGAGCCCTAACCCTAACACTAACCCTAACCCTAATCCTAACCCATACCCTACGCCGTACCCGAGCCCCTCCCCGAACCTGTAACCTAAGCCGTACCGTAACCCGAACCCTAAGCCTAACCCTAACCCTAGGCTACCCTTGACTGCTTCTGCCTCCAATAGATTTCCTAAGCACTAGTGTTTTAAGGAACGGCTTAAAAAGAGAATCCTAATGTGATTTCTTTATAATGGGTGTGTTCCTTATCTTATCCTAGTGTCTAGACTCTTCTCCATGGCTGGACCCCCAAATAATATTCCTTTACGTGCTAAGGGGTATCTAGACAGTGCGATAGGTTTAATAACTACCCTAACCCTAACGCGTACCCTAACCGTAACCCCTACCCTAACCCTAACACGTACCCTAATCCGAACCCGTACCCTAAACCGAGCCCTAACCCTAACACTAACCCTAACCCTAACCCTAACCCATACCCTACGCCGTACACGAACCCCTCCCCGAAACCGTACCCTAAGCCGTACCCTAAGCCTAACCCTAACCCTAGGCTACCCTTGACTGCTTCTGCCTCCAATAGATTTCCTAAGCACTAGTGTTTTAAGGAACAGCTTAAAAAGAGAATCCTAATGTGATTTCTTTATAATGGGTGTGTTCCTTATCTTATCCTAGTGTCTAAACTCTTCTCCATGGCTGGACCCCCAAATAATATTCCTTTACGTGCTAAGGGGTATCTAGAGAGTGGGATAGGTTTAATAACTACCCTAAACCTAATGCGTACCCTAACCCTAACCCCTACCCTAACCCTAACACGTACCCTAATCCTAACCCGTACCCTAAACCGAGCCCTAACCCTAACACTAACCCTAATCCTAACCCTAACCCATACCCTACGGCGTACCCGAACCCCTCCCCGTACCCGTACCCTAACCCTAACCCTAAGCCTAACCCTAACCCTAGGCTACCCTTGACTGCTTCTGCCTCCAATAGATTTCCTAAGCACTAGTGTTTTAAGGAACAGCTGAAAAAGAGAATCCTAAAGTGATTTCTTTATAATGGGTGTGTTCCTTATCTCATCCTAGTGTCTAAACTCTTCTCCATGGCTGGACCCCCAAATAATATTCCTTTACGTTCTAAGGGGTATGTAGAGAGTGGGATAGGTTTAATAACTACCCTAACCCTAACGCGTACCCTAACCCTAACGCGTACCCTAACCCTAACACGTATCCTAATCCTAACCCGTACCCTAAACCGAGCCCTAATCCTAACCCTAACCCTAACCCTAACCCTAACCCTAACCCTAGGCTACCCTTGACTGCTTCTGCCTCCAATAGATTTTCTAAGCACTAATGTTTTAAGGAACGGCTTAAAAATAGAATCCTAATGTGATTTCTTTATAATGGGTGTGTTCCTTATCTTATCCTAGTGTCTAAACTCTTCTCCATGGCTGGACCCCCAAATAATATTCCTTTACGTGCTAAGGGGTATCTAGAGAGTGGGATAGGTTTAATAACTACCCTAACCCTAACGCGTACCCTAACTCTAACCCCTACACTAACCCTAACACGTACCCTAATCCTAACCCGTACCCTAAACCGAGCCCTAACCTTAACACTAACCCTAACCCTAACCCTAACACATACCCTACGCTGTACCCGAACCCCTCCCCGAACCCGTACCCTAAGCCGTACCCTAAGCCTAACCCTAAGCCTAACCCTAACCCTAGGCTTCCCTTGACTGCTTCTGCCTCCAAAAGATTTCCTAAGCACTAGTGTTTTAAGGAACAGCTTAAAAAGAGAATCCTAATGTGATTTCTTTATAATGGGTGTGTTCCTTATCTTATCCTAGTGTCTAGACTCTTCTCCATGGCTGGACCCCCAAATAATATTCCTTTACGTGCTAAGGGGTATCTAGAGAGTGGGATAGGTTTAATAACTACCCTAACCCTAACGCGTACCCTAACCGTAACCCCTACCCTAACCCTAACACGTACCCTAATCCGAACCCGTACCCTAAACCGAGCCCTAACCCTAACACTAACCCTAACCCTAACCCTAACCCATACCCTACGCCGTACACGAACCCCTCCCCGAAACCGTACCCTAAGCCGTACCCTAAGCCTAACCCTAAGCCTAACCCTAACCCTAGGCTACCCTTGACTGCTTCTGCCTCCAATAGATTTCCTAAGCACTAGTGTTTTAAGGAACAGCTGAAAAAGAGAATCCTAAAGTGATTTCTTTATAATGGGTGTGTTCCTTATCTCATCCTAGTGTCTAAACTCTTCTCCATGGCTGGACCCCCAAATAATATTCCTTTACGTTCTAAGGGGTATGTAGAGAGTGGGATAGGTTTAATAACTACCCTAACCCTAACGCGTACCCTAACCCTAACGCGTACCCTAACCCTAACACGTATCCTAATCCTAACCCGTACCCTAAACCGAGCCCTAATCCTAACCCTAACCCTAACCCTAACCCTAACCCTAACCCTAGGCTACCCTTGACTGCTTCTGCCTCCAATAGATTTTCTAAGCACTAATGTTTTAAGGAACGGCTTAAAAATAGAATCCTAATGTGATTTCTTTATAATGGGTGTGTTCCTTATCTTATCCTAGTGTCTAAACTCTTCTCCATGGCTGGACCCCCAAATAATATTCCTTTACGTGCTAAGGGGTATCTAGAGAGTGGGATAGGTTTAATAACTACCCTAACCCTAACGCGTACCCTAACTCTAACCCCTACACTAACCCTAACACGTACCCTAATCCTAACCCGTACCCTAAACCGAGCCCTAACCTTAACACTAACCCTAACCCTAACCCTAACACATACCCTACGCTGTACCCGAACCCCTCCCCGAACCCGTACCCTAAGCCGTACCCTAAGCCTAACCCTAAGCCTAACCCTAACCCTAGGCTTCCCTTGACTGCTTCTGCCTCCAAAAGATTTCCTAAGCACTAGTGTTTTAAGGAACAGCTTAAAAAGAGAATCCTAATGTGATTTCTTTATAATGGGTGTGTTCCTTATCTTATCCTAGTGTCTAGACTCTTCTCCATGGCTGGACCCCCAAATAATATTCCTTTACGTGCTAAGGGGTATCTAGACAGTGCGATAGGTTTAATAACTACCCTAACCCTAACGCGTACCCTAACCGTAACCCCTACCCTAACCCTAACACGTACCCTAATCCGAACCCGTACCCTAAACCGAGCCCTAACCCTAACACTAACCCTAACCCTAACCCTAACCCATACCCTACGCCGTACACGAACCCCTCCCCGAAACCGTACCCTAAGCCGTACCCTAAGCCTAACCCTAACCCTAGGCTACCCTTGACTGCTTCTGCCTCCAATAGATTTCCTAAGCACTAGTGTTTTAAGGAACAGCTTAAAAAGAGAATCCTAATGTGATTTCTTTATAATGGGTGTGTTCCTTATCTTATCCTAGTGTCTAAACTCTTCTCCATGGCTGGACCCCCAAATAATATTCCTTTACGTGCTAAGGGGTATCTAGAGAGTGGGATAGGTTTAATAACTACCCTAAACCTAATGCGTACCCTAACCCTAACCCCTACCCTAACCCTAACACGTACCCTAATCCTAACCCGTACCCTAAACCGAGCCCTAACCCTAACACTAACCCTAATCCTAACCCTAACCCATACCCTACGGCGTACCCGAACCCCTCCCCGTACCCGTACCCTAACCCTAACCCTAAGCCTAACCCTAACCCTAGGCTACCCTTGACTGCTTCTGCCTCCAATAGATTTCCTAAGCACTAGTGTTTTAAGGAACAGCTGAAAAAGAGAATCCTAATGTGATTTCTTTATAATGGGTGTGTTCCTTATCTTATCCTAGTGTCTAAACTTTTCTCCATGGCTGGACCCCCAAATAATATTCCTTTACGTGCTAAGGGGTATCTAGAGAGTGGGATAGGTTTAATAACTACCCTAACCCTAACGCGTACCCTAACCCTAACCCCTACCCTAACCCTAACATGAACCCTAATCCTAACCCGTACCCTAAACCGAGCCCTAACCCTAACACTAACCCTAACCCTAATCCTAACCCATACCCTACGCCGTACCCGAGCCCCTCCCCGAACCTGTAACCTAAGCCGTACCGTAACCCGAACCCTAAGCCTAACCCTAACCCTAGGCTACCCTTGACTGCTTCTGCCTCCAATAGATTTCCTAAGCACTAGTGTTTTAAGGAACGGCTTAAAAAGAGAATCCTAATGTGATTTCTTTATAATGGGTGTGTTCCTTATCTTATCCTAGTGTCTAGACTCTTCTCCATGGCTGGACCCCCAAATAATATTCCTTTACGTGCTAAGGGGTATCTAGACAGTGCGATAGGTTTAATAACTACCCTAACCCTAACGCGTACCCTAACCGTAACCCCTACCCTAACCCTAACACGTACCCTAATCCGAACCCGTACCCTAAACCGAGCCCTAACCCTAACACTAACCCTAACCCTAACCCTAACCCATACCCTACGCCGTACACGAACCCCTCCCCGAAACCGTACCCTAAGCCGTACCCTAAGCCTAACCCTAACCCTAGGCTACCCTTGACTGCTTCTGCCTCCAATAGATTTCCTAAGCACTAGTGTTTTAAGGAACAGCTTAAAAAGAGAATCCTAATGTGATTTCTTTATAATGGGTGTGTTCCTTATCTTATCCTAGTGTCTAAACTCTTCTCCATGGCTGGACCCCCAAATAATATTCCTTTACGTGCTAAGGGGTATCTAGAGAGTGGGATAGGTTTAATAACTACCCTAAACCTAATGCGTACCCTAACCCTAACCCCTACCCTAACCCTAACACGTACCCTAATCCTAACCCGTACCCTAAACCGAGCCCTAACCCTAACACTAACCCTAATCCTAACCCTAACCCATACCCTACGGCGTACCCGAACCCCTCCCCGTACCCGTACCCTAACCCTAACCCTAAGCCTAACCCTAACCCTAGGCTACCCTTGACTGCTTCTGCCTCCAATAGATTTCCTAAGCACTAGTGTTTTAAGGAACAGCTGAAAAAGAGAATCCTAATGTGATTTCTTTATAATGGGTGTGTTCCTTATCTTATCCTAGTGTCTAAACTTTTCTCCATGGCTGGACCCCCAAATAATATTCCTTTACGTGCTAAGGGGTATCTAGAGAGTGGGATAGGTTTAATAACTACCCTAACCCTAACGCGTACCCTAACCCTAACCCCTACCCTAACCCTAACATGAACCCTAATCCTAACCCGTACCCTAAACCGAGCCCTAACCCTAACACTAACCCTAACCCTAATCCTAACCCATACCCTACGCCGTACCCGAGCCCCTCCCCGAACCTGTAACCTAAGCCGTACCGTAACCCGAACCCTAAGCCTAACCCTAACCCTAGGCTACCCTTGACTGCTTCTGCCTCCAATAGATTTCCTAAGCACTAGTGTTTTAAGGAACGGCTTAAAAAGAGAATCCTAATGTGATTTCTTTATAATGGGTGTGTTCCTTATCTTATCCTAGTGTCTAAACTCTTCTCCATGGCTGGACCCCCAAATAATATTCCTTTACGTGCTAAGGGGTATCTAGAGAGTGGGATAGGTTTAATAACTACCCTAACCTAACGCCTACCCTAACCCTAAACCCTACCCTAACCCTAACACGTACCCTAATCCTAACCCGTAACCTATATCGAGCCCTAAACCTAACACTAACCCTAACCCTAACCCTAACCCATACCCTACGCCGTACCCGAACCCCTCCCCGAACCCGTACACTAAACCGTACCCTAAGCCTAACCCTAAGCCTAACCCTAAACCTAGGCTACCCTTGACTGCTTCTGCCTCCAATAGATTTCCTAAGCACTAGTGTTTTAAGGAACAGCTTAAAAATAGAATCCTAATGTGATTTCTTTATAAAGGTTGTGTTCCTTATCTTATCCTAGTGTCTAAACTCTTCCCCATGGCTGGACCCCCAAATAATATTCCTATACGTGCTAAGGGGTATCTAGAGAGTGGGATAGGTTTAATAACTGCCCTAACCCTAACGCGTACCCTAACCCTAACCCCTACCCTAACCCTGACACGTACCCTAACCCTAACCCGTACCCTAAACTGAGCCCTAAAGCTAAAACTAACCCTAACCCTAAACCTAACCCATACCCTACGCCGTACCCGAACCCCTACACGAACCCGTACCTTAAGCCGTACCCTAACCCTAACCCTAAGCCTAACCCTAACCCTAAGCTACCCTTGACTGCTTCTGCCTCCAATAGATTTCCTAAGCACTAGTGTTTTAAGGAACAGCTTAAAAAGAGAATCCTAATGTGATTTCTTTATAATGGGTGTGTTCCTTATCTTATCCTAGTGTCTAAACTCTTCTCCATGGCTGGACCCCCAAATAATATTCCCTTACATTCTAAGGGGTATGTAGAGAGTGGAATAGGTTTAATTACTACCCTAACCCTAACGCGTACCCTAACCTTTACGCGTACCCTAACCCTAACACGTATCCTAATCCTAACCCGTACCCTAAACCAAGCCCTAATCCTAACACTAACCCTAACCCTAACCCTAACCCATACCCTACGCCGTAACCGAACCCCTCCCCCAACCCGTACCCTAAGCCGTACCCTAAGCCTAACCCTAAGCCTAACCCTAACCCTACGCTACCCTTGACTGCTTCTGCCTCCAATAGATTTTCTAAGCACTAGTGTTTTAAGGAACGGCTTAAAAATAGAATCCTAATGTGATTTCTTTATAATGGGTGTGTTCCTTATCTTATCCTAGTGTCTAAACTCTTCTCCATGGCTGGACCCCCAAATAATATTCCTTTACGTGCTAAGGGGTATCTAGAGAGTGGGATAGGTTTAATAACTACCCTAACCCTAACGCGTACCCTAACTCTAACCCCTACACTAACCCTAACACGTACCCTAATCCTAACCCGTACCCTAAACCGAGCCCTAACCTTAACACTAACCCTAACCCTAACCCTAACACATACCCTACGCTGTACCCGAACCCCTCCCCGAACCCATACCCTAAGCCGTACCCTAAGCCTAACCCTAAGCCTAACCCTAACCCTAGGCTTCCCTTGACTGCTTCTGCCTCCAAAAGATTTCCTAAGCACTAGTGTTTTAAGGAACAGCTTAAAAAGAGAATCCTAATGTGATTTCTTTATAATGGGTGTGTTCCTTATCTTATCCTAGTGTCTAGACTCTTCTCCATGGCTGGACCCCCAAATAATATTCCTTTACGTGCTAAGGGGTATCTAGACAGTGCGATAGGTTTAATAACTACCCTAACCCTAACGCGTACCCTAACCGTAACCCCTACCCTAACCCTAACACGTACCCTAATCCGAACCCGTACCCTAAACTGAGCCCTAACCCTAACACTAACCCTAACCCTAACCCTAACCCATACCCTACGCCGTACACGAACCCCTTCCCGAAACCGTACCCTAAGCCGTACCCTAAGCCTAACCCTAACCCTAGGCTACCCTTGACTGCTTCTGCCTCCAATAGATTTCCTAAGCACTAGTGTTTTAAGGAACACCTTAAAAAGAGAATCCTAATGTGATTTCTTTATAATGGGTGTGTTCCTTATCTTATCCTAGTGTCTAAACTCTTCTCCATGGCTGGACCCCCAAATAATATTCCTTTACGTGCTAAGGGGTATCTAGATAGTGGGATAGGTTTAATAACTACCCTAACCCTAACGCGTACCCTAACCCTAACCCCTACCCTAACCCTAACACGTACCCTAATCCTAACCCGTACCCTAAACCGAGCCCTAACCCTAACACTAACCCTAACCCTAACCCTAACCCATACCCTACGCCGTACCCGCACCCCTCCCCGAACCCGTACCCTAAGCCGTACCCTAAGCCTAACCCTAAGCCTAACCCTAACCCTAGGCTACCCTTGACTGCTTCTGCCTCCAATAGATTTCCTAAGCACTAGTGTTTTAAGGAACAGCTGAAAAAGAGAATCCTAATGTGA
Organism: Balaenoptera borealis; assembly: GCF_965194805.1. Classification (NCBI taxonomy): domain Eukaryota; kingdom Metazoa; phylum Chordata; class Mammalia; order Artiodactyla; family Balaenopteridae; genus Balaenoptera; species Balaenoptera borealis. The sequence continues at coordinate 12,128 of NW_028123596.1, forward strand.
TTTCTTTATAATGGGTGTGTTCCTTATCTTATCCTAGTGTCTAAACTCTTCTCCATGGCTGGACCCCCAAATAATATTCCTTTACGTGCTAAGGGGTATCTAGAGAGTGGGATAGGTTTAATAACTACCCTAAACCTAATGCGTACCCTAACCCTAACCCCTACCCTAACCCTAACACGTACCCTAATCCTAACCCGTACCCTAAACCGAGCCCTAACCCTAACACTAACCCTAATCCTAACCCTAACCCATACCCTACGGCGTACCCGAACCCCTCCCCGTACCCGTACCCTAACCCTAACCCTAAGCCTAACCCTAACCCTAGGCTACCCTTGACTGCTTCTGCCTCCAATAGATTTCCTAAGCACTAGTGTTTTAAGGAACAGCTTAAAAAGAGAATCCTAATGTGATTTCTTTAAAATGGGTGTGTTCCTTATCTTATCCTAGTGTCTAAACTCTTCTCCATGGCCGGACCCCCAAATAATATTCCTTTACGTGCTAAGGGGTATCTAGAGAGTGGGATAGGTTTAATAACTACCCTAAACCTAACACGTACCCTAACCCTAACCCCTACCCTAAACCTAACACGTACCCTAATCCTAACCCGTACCCTAAACCGAGCCCTAAACCTAACACTAACCCTAACCCTAACCCATACCCTACGCCGTACCCGAACCCCTCCCCGAACCCGTACCCTAGGCCGTACCCTAAACCTAACCCTAAGCCTAACCCTAACCTTAGGCTACCCTTGACTGCTTCTGCCTCCAATAGATTTCCTAAGCACTAGTGTTTTAAGGAACAGCTTAAAAAGAGAATCCTAATGTGATTTCTTTATAATAGGTGTGTTCCTTATCTTATCCTAGTGTCTAAACTCTTCTGCATGGCTGGACCTCCAAATAATATTCCTTTACGTGCTAAGGGGTATCTAGAGAGTGGGACAGGTTTAATAACTACCCTAAACCTAATGCGTACCCTAACCCTAACCCCTACCCTAACCCTAACACGTACCCTAATCCTAACCCGTACCCTAAACCGAGACCTAAAGCTAACACTAACCCTAACCCTAACCCTAACCCATACCCTACGCCGTACCTGAACCCCTACACGAACCCGTACCCTAAGCCGTACCCTAACCCTAACCCTAAGCCTAACCCTAACCCTAGGCTACCCTTGACTGCTTCTGCCTCCAATAGATTTCCTAAGCACTAGTGTTTTAAGGAACAGCTTAAAAAGAGAATCCTAATATGATTTCTTTATAATGGGTGTGTTCCTTATCTTATCCTAGTGTCTAAACTCTTCTCCATGGCTGGACCCCCAAATAATATTCCTTTACGTGCTAAGGGGTATCTAGAGAGTGGGATAGGTTTAATAACTACCCTAAACCTAACGCGTACCCTAACCCTAACCCTAACCCTAACCCTAACCAAGCCCTAATCCTAACACTAACCCTAACCCTAACCCTAACCCATACCCTACGCCGTAACCGAACCCCTCCCCGAACCCGTACCCTAAGCCGTACCCTAAGCCTAACCCTAAGCCTAACCCTAACCCTACGCTACCCTTGACTGCTTCTGCCTCCAATAGATTTTCTAAGCACTAGTGTTTTAAGGAACGGCTTAAAAAGAGAATCCTAATGTGATTTCTTTATAATGGGTGTGTTCCTTATCTTATCCTAGTGTCTAAACTCTTCTCCATGGCTGGACGCCCAAATAATATTCCTTTACGTGCTAAGGGGTATCTAGAGAGTGGGATAGGTTTAATAACTACCCTAACCCTAACGCGTACCCTAACCCTAACCCCTACCCTAACCCTAACACGTACACTAATCCTAACCCGTACCCTAAACCGAGCCCTAACCCTAACACTAACCCTAACCCTAACCCTAACCCATACTCTACGCCGTACCCGAACCCCTCCCCGAACCCGTACCCTAAGCCGTACCCTAAGCCTAACCCTAAGCCTAACCCTAACCCTAGGCTACCCTTGACTGCTTCTGCCCCCAATAGATTTCCTAAGCACTAGTGTTTTAAGGAACAGCTTAAAAACAGAATCCTAATGTGATTTCTTTATAATGGGTGTGTTCCTTATCTTATCCTAGTGTCTAAACTCTTCTCCATGGCTGGACCCCCAAATAATATTCCTTTACGTGCTAAGGGGTATCTAGAGAGTTGGATAGGTTTAATAACTACCCTAACCCTAAAGCGTACCCTAACCCTAACCCCTACCCTAACCCTAACACGTACCCTAATCCTAACCCGTACCCTAAACCGGTCCCTAACCCTAACACTAACCCTAACCCTAACCATAACCCATACCCTACGCCGTACCCGAACCCCTCCCCGAACCCATACCCTAAGCCGTACCCTAACCCTAACCCTAAGCCTAACCCTAACCCTACGCTACCCTTCACTGCTTCTGCCTCCAATAGATTTTCTAAGCACTAATGTTTTAAGGAACGGCTTAAAAAGAGAATCCTAATGTGATTTCTTTATAATGGGTGTGTTCCTTATCTTATCCTAGTGTCTAGACTCTTCTCCATGGCTGGACCCCCAAATAATATTCCTTTACGTGCTAAGGGGTATCTAGAGAGTGGGATAGGTTTAATAACTACCCTAACCCTAACGCGTACCCTAACCCTAACCCCTACCCTAAACCTAACACGTACCCTAATCCTAACCCGTACCCTAAACCGAGCCCTAACCCTAACACTAACCCTAACCCTAACCCATACCCTACGCCGTACCCGAACCCCTCCCCGAACCCGTACCCTAAGCTGTACCCTAAACCTAACCCTAAGCCTAACCCTAACCTTAGGCTACCCTTGACTGCTTCTGCCTCCAATAGATTTCCTAAGCACTAGTGTTTTAAGGAACAGCTTAAAAAGAGAATCCTAATGTGATTTCTTTATAATAGGTGTGTTCCTTATCTTATCCTAGTGTCTAAACTCTTCTCCATGGCTGGACCCCCAAATAATATTCCTTTACGTGCTAAGGGGTATCTAGAGAGTGGGATAGGTTTAATAACTACCCTAACCCTAATGCGTACCCTAACCCTAACCCCTACCCTAACCCTAACACGTACCCTAATCCTAACCCGTACCCTAAACCGAGCCCTTAAGCTAACACTAACCCTAACCCTAACCCTAACCCATACCCTACGCAGTCCCTGAACCCCTACACGAACCCGTACCCTAAGGCGTACCCTAACCCTAACCCTAAGCCTAACCCTAACCCTAGGCTACCCTTGACTGCTTCTGCCTCCAATAGATTTCCTAAGCACTAGTGTTTTAAGGAACAGCTTAAAAAGAGAATCCTAATGTGATTTCTTTATAATGGGTGTGTTCCTTATCTTATCCTAGTGTCTAAACTCTTCTCCATGGCTGGACCCCCAAATAATATTCCTTTACGTGCTAAGGGGTATCTAGAGAGTGGGATAGGTTTAATAACTACCCTAAACCTAACGCGTACCCTAACCCTAACCCCTACCCTAACCGTAACACGTACCCTAATCTTAACCCGTACCCTAAACCGAGCCCTAACCCTAACACTAACCCTAATCCTAACCCTAACCCATACCCTACAGCGTACCCGAACCCCTCCCCGTACCCGTACCCTAACCCTAACCCTAAGCCTAACCCTAACCCTAGGCTACCCTTGACTGCTTCTGCCTCCAATAGATTTCCTAAGCACTAGTGTTTTAAGGAACAGCTGAAAAAGAGAATCCTAAAGTGATTTCTTTATAATGGGTGTGTTCCTTATCTCATCCTAGTGTCTAAACTCTTCTCCATGGCTGGACCCCCAAATAATATTCCTTTACGTTCTAAGGGGTATGTAGAGAGTGGGATAGGTTTAATAACTACCCTAACCCTAACGCGTACCCTAACCCTAACGCGTACCCTAACCCTAACACGTATCCTAATCCTAACCCGTACCCTAAACCGAGCCCTAATCCTAACCCTAACCCTAACCCTAACCCTAACCCTAACCCTAGGCTACCCTTGACTGCTTCTGCCTCCAATAGATTTTCTAAGCACTAATGTTTTAAGGAACGGCTTAAAAATAGAATCCTAATGTGATTTCTTTATAATGGGTGTGTTCCTTATCTTATCCTAGTGTCTAAACTCTTCTCCATGGCTGGACCCCCAAATAATATTCCTTTACGTGCTAAGGGGTATCTAGAGAGTGGGATAGGTTTAATAACTACCCTAACCCTAACGCGTACCCTAACTCTAACCCCTACACTAACCCTAACACGTACCCTAATCCTAACCCGTACCCTAAACCGAGCCCTAACCTTAACACTAACCCTAACCCTAACCCTAACACATACCCTACGCTGTACCCGAACCCCTCCCCGAACCCGTACCCTAAGCCGTACCCTAAGCCTAACCCTAAGCCTAACCCTAACCCTAGGCTTCCCTTGACTGCTTCTGCCTCCAAAAGATTTCCTAAGCACTAGTGTTTTAAGGAACAGCTTAAAAAGAGAATCCTAATGTGATTTCTTTATAATGGGTGTGTTCCTTATCTTATCCTAGTGTCTAGACTCTTCTCCATGGCTGGACCCCCAAATAATATTCCTTTACGTGCTAAGGGGTATCTAGACAGTGCGATAGGTTTAATAACTACCCTAACCCTAACGCGTACCCTAACCGTAACCCCTACCCTAACCCTAACACGTACCCTAATCCGAACCCGTACCCTAAACCGAGCCCTAACCCTAACACTAACCCTAACCCTAACCCTAACCCATACCCTACGCCGTACACGAACCCCTCCCCGAAACCGTACCCTAAGCCGTACCCTAAGCCTAACCCTAAGCCTAACCCTAACCCTAGGCTACCCTTGACTGCTTCTGCCTCCAATAGATTTCCTAAGCACTAGTGTTTTAAGGAACAGCTGAAAAAGAGAATCCTAAAGTGATTTCTTTATAATGGGTGTGTTCCTTATCTCATCCTAGTGTCTAAACTCTTCTCCATGGCTGGACCCCCAAATAATATTCCTTTACGTTCTAAGGGGTATGTAGAGAGTGGGATAGGTTTAATAACTACCCTAACCCTAACGCGTACCCTAACCCTAACGCGTACCCTAACCCTAACACGTATCCTAATCCTAACCCGTACCCTAAACCGAGCCCTAATCCTAACCCTAACCCTAACCCTAACCCTAACCCTAACCCTAGGCTACCCTTGACTGCTTCTGCCTCCAATAGATTTTCTAAGCACTAATGTTTTAAGGAACGGCTTAAAAATAGAATCCTAATGTGATTTCTTTATAATGGGTGTGTTCCTTATCTTATCCTAGTGTCTAAACTCTTCTCCATGGCTGGACCCCCAAATAATATTCCTTTACGTGCTAAGGGGTATCTAGAGAGTGGGATAGGTTTAATAACTACCCTAACCCTAACGCGTACCCTAACTCTAACCCCTACACTAACCCTAACACGTACCCTAATCCTAACCCGTACCCTAAACCGAGCCCTAACCTTAACACTAACCCTAACCCTAACCCTAACACATACCCTACGCTGTACCCGAACCCCTCCCCGAACCCGTACCCTAAGCCGTACCCTAAGCCTAACCCTAAGCCTAACCCTAACCCTAGGCTTCCCTTGACTGCTTCTGCCTCCAAAAGATTTCCTAAGCACTAGTGTTTTAAGGAACAGCTTAAAAAGAGAATCCTAATGTGATTTCTTTATAATGGGTGTGTTCCTTATCTTATCCTAGTGTCTAGACTCTTCTCCATGGCTGGACCCCCAAATAATATTCCTTTACGTGCTAAGGGGTATCTAGACAGTGCGATAGGTTTAATAACTACCCTAACCCTAACGCGTACCCTAACCGTAACCCCTACCCTAACCCTAACACGTACCCTAATCCGAACCCGTACCCTAAACCGAGCCCTAACCCTAACACTAACCCTAACCCTAACCCTAACCCATACCCTACGCCGTACACGAACCCCTCCCCGAAACCGTACCCTAAGCCGTACCCTAAGCCTAACCCTAACCCTAGGCTACCCTTGACTGCTTCTGCCTCCAATAGATTTCCTAAGCACTAGTGTTTTAAGGAACAGCTTAAAAAGAGAATCCTAATGTGATTTCTTTATAATGGGTGTGTTCCTTATCTTATCCTAGTGTCTAAACTCTTCTCCATGGCTGGACCCCCAAATAATATTCCTTTACGTGCTAAGGGGTATCTAGAGAGTGGGATAGGTTTAATAACTACCCTAAACCTAATGCGTACCCTAACCCTAACCCCTACCCTAACCCTAACACGTACCCTAATCCTAACCCGTACCCTAAACCGAGCCCTAACCCTAACACTAACCCTAATCCTAACCCTAACCCATACCCTACGGCGTACCCGAACCCCTCCCCGTACCCGTACCCTAACCCTAACCCTAAGCCTAACCCTAACCCTAGGCTACCCTTGACTGCTTCTGCCTCCAATAGATTTCCTAAGCACTAGTGTTTTAAGGAACGGCTTAAAAAGAGAATCCTAATGTGATTTCTTTATAATGGGTGTGTTCCTTATCTTATCCTAGTGTCTAAACTCTTCTCCATGGCTGGACCCCCAAATAATATTCCTTTACGTGCTAAGGGGTATCTAGAGAGTGGGATAGGTTTAATAACTACCCTAACCTAACGCGTACCCTAACCCTAAACCCTACCCTAACCCTAACACGTACCCTAATCCTAACCCGTAACCTATATCGAGCCCTAAACCTAACACTAACCCTAACCCTAACCCTAACCCATACCCTACGCCGTACGCGAACCCCTCCCCGAACCCGTACACTAAACCGTACCCTAAGCCTAACCCTAAGCCTAACCCTAAACCTAGGCTACCCTTGACTGCTTCTGCCTCCAATAGATTTCCTAAGCACTAGTGTTTTAAGGAACAGCTTAAAAATAGAATCCTAATGTGATTTCTTTATAAAGGTTGTGTTCCTTATCTTATCCTAGTGTCTAAACTCTTCCCCATGGCTGGACCCCCAAATAATATTCCTATACGTGCTAAGGGGTATCTAGAGAGTGGGATAGGTTTAATAACTACCCTAACCCTAACGCGTACCCTAACCCTAACCCCTACCCTAACCCTAACACGTACCCTAACCCTAACCCGTACCCTAAACCGAGCCCTAACCTTAACACTAACCCTAACCCTAACCCTAACACATACCCTACGCTGTACCCGAACCCCTCCCCGAACCCGTACCCTAAGCCGTACCCTAAGCCTAACCCTAAGCCTAACCCTAACCCTAGGCTTCCCTTGACTGCTTCTGCCTCCAAAAGATTTCCTAAGCACTAGTGTTTTAAGGAACAGCTTAAAAAGAGAATCCTAATGTGATTTCTTTATAATGGGTGTGTTCCTTATCTTATCCTAGTGTCTAGACTCTTCTCCATGGCTGGACCCCCAAATAATATTCGTTTACGTGCTAAGGGGTATCTAGACAGTGCGATAGGTTTAATAACTACCCTAACCCTAACGCGTACCCTAACCGTAACCCCTACCCTAACCCTAACACGTACCCTAATCCGAACCCGTACCCTAAACCGAGCCCTAACCCTAACACTAACCCTAACCCTAACCCTAACCCATACCCTACGCCGTACACGAACCCCTCCCCGAAACCGTACCCTAAGCCGTACCCTAAGCCTAACCCTAACCCTAGGCTACCCTTGACTGCTTCTGCCTCCAATAGATTTCCTAAGCACTAGTGCTTTAAGCAACAGCTTAAAAAGAGAATCCTAATGTGATTTCTTTATAATGGGTGTGTTCCTTATCTTATCCTAGTGTCTAAACTCTTCTCCATGGCTGGACCCCCAAATAATATTCGCTTACGTGCTAAGGGGTATCTAGAGAGTGGGATAGGTTTACTAACTACCCTAACCCTAACGCGTACCCTAACCCTAACCCCTACCCTAACCCTAACACGTACCCTAATCCGAACCCGTACCCTAAACCGAGCCCTAACCCTAACACTAACCCTAACCCTAACCCTAACCCATACCCTACGCCGTACCCGAACCCCTCCCCGAACCCGTACCCTAAGCCGTACCCTAACCCTAACCCTAAGCCTAACCCTAACCCTAGGCTACCCTTGACTGCTTCTGCCTCCAATAGATTTCCTAAGCAGTAGTGTTTTAAGGAACAGCTTAAAAAGAGAATCCTAATGTGATTTCTTTATAATGGGTGTGTTCCTTATTTATCCTAGTGTCTAAACTCTTCTCCATGGCTGGACCCCTAAATAATATTCCTTTACGTGCTAAGGGGTATCTAGAGAGTGGGATAGGTTTAATAACTACCCTAACCCTAACGCGTACCCTAACCCTAACCCCTACCCTAACCCTAACACGTACCCTAATCCTAACCCGTACCCTAAACCGAGCCCTAACCCTAACACTAACCCTAACCCTAACCCTAACCCATACCCTACGCCGTACCCGCACCCCTCCCCGAACCCGTACCCTAAGCCGTACCCTAAGCCTAACCCTAAGCCTAACCCTAACCCTAGGCTACCCTTGACTGCTTCTGCCTCCAATAGATTTCCTAAGCACTAGTGTTTTAAGGAACAGCTGAAAAAGAGAATCCTAATGTGATTTCTTTATAATGGGTGTGTTCCTTATCTTATCCTAGTGTCTAAACTCTTCTCCATGGCTGGACCCCCAAATAATATTCCTTTACGTTCTAAGGGGTATGTAGAGAGTGGGATAGGTTTAATAACTACCCTAACCCTAACGCGTAACCTAACCCTAACGCGTACCCTAACCCTAACACGTATCCTAATCCTAACCCGTACCCTAAACCGAGCCCTAATCCTAACCCTAACCCTAACCCTAACCCATACCCTACGCCGTACCCGAACCCCTCCCCGAACCCGTACCCTAAGCCGTACCCTAAGCCTAACCCTAAGCCTAACCCTAACCCTACGCTACCCTTGACTGCTTCTGCCTCCAATAGATTTTCTAAACACTAGTGTTTTAAGGAACGGCTTAAAAAGAGAATCCTAATGTGATTTCTTTATAATGGGTGTGTTCCTTATCTTATCCTTGTCTCTAAACTGTTCTCCATGGCTGGACCCCCAAATAATATTCCTTTACGTGCTAAGGGGTATCTAGAGAGTGGGATAGGTTTAATAACTACCCTAACCCTAACGCGTTCCCTAACCCTAACCCCTACCCTAACCCTAACACGTACCGTAATCCTAACCCGTACCCTAAACCGAGCCCTAACCCTAACACTAACCCTAACCCTAACCCTAACCCTAACCCATACCCTACGCCGTACCCGAACCCCTTCCCTAACCCATACCCTAAGCCGTACCCTAACCCTAACCCTAAGCCTAACCCTAACCCTAGGCTACCCTTGACTGCTTCTGCCTCCAATAGATTTCCTAAGAAGTAGTGTTTTAAGGAACAGCTTAAAAAGAGAATCCTAATGTGATTTCTTTATAATGGGTGTGTTCCTTATTTATCCTAGTGTCTAAACTCTTCTCCATGGCTGGACCCCCAAATAATATTCCTTTACGTGCTAAGGGGTATCTAGAGAGTGGGATAGGTTTAATAACTACCCTAACCCTAACGCGTACCCTAACCCTAACCACTACCCTAACCCTAACACGTACCCTAATCCTAACCCGTACCCTAAACCGAGCCCTAACCCTAACACTAACCCTAACACTAACCCTAACCCATACCCTACGCCGTACCCGCACCCCTACCCGAACCCGTACACTAAGCCGTACCCTAAGCCTAACCCTAAGCCTAACCCTAACCCTACGCTACCCTTGACTGCTTCTGCCTCCAATAGATTTCCTAAGCACTAGTGTTTTAAGGAACAGCTTAAAAAGAGAATCCTAATGTGATTTCTTTATAATGGGTGTGTTCCTTATCTTATCCTAGTGTCTAAACTCTTCTCCATGGCTGAACCCCCAAATAATATTCCTTTACGTGCTAAGGGATATCTAGAGAGTGGGATAGGTTTACTAACTACCCTAACCCTAACCCCTACCCTAACCCTAACACGTACCCTAATCCTAACCCGTACCCTAAACCGACCCCTAACCTTAACACTAACCCTAACCCTAACCCTAACACATACCCTACGCTGTACCCGAACCCCTCCCCGAACCCGTACCCTAAGCCGTACCCTAACCCTAACCCTAAGCCTAACCCTAACCCTAGGCTACCCTTGACTGCTTCTGCCTCCAATAGATTTCCTAAGCACTAGTGTTTTAAGGAACAGCTTAAAAAGAGAATCCTAATGTGATTTCTTTATAATGGGTGTGTTCCTTATCTTATCCTAGTGTCTAGACTCTTCTCCATGGCTGGACCCCCAAATAATATTCCCTTACGTGCTAAGGGGTATCTAGACAGTGCGATAGGTTTAATAACTACCCTAACCCTAACGCGTACCCTAACCGTAACCCCTACCCTAACCCTAACACGTACCCTAATCCGAACCCGTACCCTAAACCGAGCCCTAACCCTAACACGAACCCTAACCCTAACCCTAACCCATACCCTACGCCGTACACGAACCCCTCCCCGAAACCGTACCCTAAGCCGTACCCTAACCCTAACCCTAAGACTAACCCTAACCCTAGGCTACCCTTGACTGCTGCTGCCTCCAATATATTTCCTAAGCACTAGTGCTTTAAGGAACAGCTTAAAAAGAGAATCCAAATGTGATTTCTTTATAATGGGTGTGTTCCTTATCTTATCCTAGTGTCTAAACTCTTCTCCATGGCTGGACCCCCAAATAATATTCCCTTACGTGCTAAGGGGTATCTAGAGAGTGGGATAGGTTTACTAACTACCCTAACCCTAACACGTACCCTAACCCTAACCCCTACCCTAACCCTAACACGTACCCTAATCCGAACCCGTACCCTAAACCGAGCCCTAACCCTAACACTAACCCTAACCCTAACCCTAACCCATACCCTACGCCGTACCCGAACCAATCCCCTAACCCGTACCCTAAGCCGTACCCTAAGCCTAACCCTAAGCCTAACCCTAACCCTACGCTACCCTTGACTGCTTCTGCCTCCAATACATTTCCTAAGCAGTAGTGTTTTAAGGAACAGCTGAAAAAGAGAATCCTAATGTGATTTCTTTATAATGGGTGTGTTCCTTATCTTATCCTAGTGTCTAGACTCTTCTCCATGGCTGGACCCCCAAATAATATTCCTTTACGTGCTAAGGGGTATCTAGAGAGTGGGATAGGTTTAATAACTACCCTAACCCTAACGCGTACCCTAACCCTAACCCCTACCCTAACCCTAACACGTACCCTAATCCTAACCCGTACCCTAAACCGAGCCCTAACCCTAACACTAACCCTAACCCTAACCCTAACCCATACCCTACGCCGTAACCGCACCCCTCCCCGAACCCGTACCCTAAGCCGTACCCTAAGCCTAACCCTAAACCTAGGCTACCCTTGACTGCTTCTGCCTCCAATAGATTTCCTAAGCACTAGTGTTTTAAGGAACAGCTTAAAAAGAGAATCCTAATGTGATTTCTTTATAATGGGTGTGTTCCTTATCTTATCCTAGTGTCTAAACTCTTCTCCATGGCTGGACCCCCAAATAATATTCCTTTACGTGCTAAGGGGTATCTAGAGAGTGGGATAGGTTTACTATCTACCCTAACCCTAACGCGTACCCTAACCCTAACCCCTACCCTAACCCTAAAACGTACCCTAATCCTAACCCGTACCCTAAACCGAGCCCTAACCCTAACACTAACCCTAACCCATACCCTACGCCGTAACCGAACCCCTCCGCGAACCCGTACCCTAAGCCGTACCCTAACCCTAACCCTAAGCCTAACCCTAACCCTAGGCTACCCTTGACTGCTTCTGCCTCCAATAGATTTCCTAAGCAGTAGTGTTTTAAGGAACAGCTTAAAAAGAGAATCCTAATGTGATTTCTTTATAATGGGTGTGTTCCTTATCTTATCCTAGTGTCTAGACTCTTCTCCATGGCTGGACCCCCAAATAATATTCCTTTACGTGCTAAGGGGTATCTAGAGAGTGGGATAGGTTTAATAACTACCCTAACCCTAACGCGTACCCTAACCGTAACCCCTACCCTAACCCTAACATGTACCCTAATCCAAACCCGTACCCTAAACCGAGCCCTAACCCTAACCCTAACCCTAACGCTAACCCTAACCCATACACTACGCCGTACCCGAACCCCTCCCCGAACCCGTACCCTAAGCCGTACCCTAACCCTAACCCTAAGCCTAACCCTAACCCTAGGCTACCCTTGACTGCTTCTGCCTCCAATAGATTTCCTAAGCAGTAGTGTTTTAAGGAACAGCTTAAAAAGAGAATCCTAATGTGATTTTTTATAATGGGTGTGTTCCTTATTTATCCTAGTGTCTAAACTCTTCTCCATGGCTGGACCCCCAAATAATATTCCTTTACGTGCTAAAGGGTATCTAGAGAGTGGGATAGGTTTAATAACTACCCTAACCCTAACGCGTACCCTAACCCTAACCCCTACCCTAACCCTAACACGTACCCTAATCCTAACCCGTACCCTAAACCGAGCCCTAACCCAAACACTAACCCTAACCCTAACCCTAACCCTTACCCTACGCCTTAATCGAACCCCTCCCCGAACCCGTACCCTAAGCCGTACCCTAACCCTAATCCTAAGCCTAACCCTAACCCTAGGCTACCCTTGACTGCTTCTGCCTCCAATAGATTTCCTAAGCACTAGTGTTTTAAGGAACAGCTTAAAAAGAGAATCCTAATGTGATTTCTTTATAATGGGTGTGTTCCTTATCTTATCCTAGTGTCTAAACTCTTCTCCATGGCTGAACCCCCAAATAATATTCCTTTACGTGCTAAGTGGTATCTAGAGAGTGGGATAGGTTTACTAACTACCCTAACCCTAACGCGTACCCTAACCCTAACCCCTACCCTAACCCTAACACGTACCCTAATCCTAACCCGTACCCTAAACCGAGCCCTAACCCTAACACTAACCCTAACCCTAACCCTAACCCATACGCTACGCCGTACCCGAACCCCTCCCCGATCCCATACCCTAAGCCGTACCCTAACCCTAACCCTAAGCCTAACCCTAACCCTAGGCTACCCTTGAATGCTTCTGCCTCCAATAGATTTCCTAAGCAGTAGTGTTTTAAGGAACAGCTTAAAAAGAGAATCCTAATGTGATTTCTTTATAATGGGTGTGTTCCTTATCTTATCCTAGTGTCTAAACTCTTCTCCATGGCTGAACCCCCAAATAATATTCCTTTACGTGCTAAGGGGTATCTAGAGAGTGGGATAGGTTTACTAACTACCCTAACCCTAACCCCTACCCTAACCCTAACACGTACCCTAATCCTAACCCGTACCCTAAACCGAGCCCTAACCCTAACACTAACCCTAACCCTAACCCTAACCCATACCCTACGCCGTACCCGAACCCCTCTCCGAACCCGTATCCTAAGCCGTACCCTAACCCTAACCCTAAGCCTAACCCTAACCCTAGGCTACCCTTGACTGCTTCTGCCTCCAATAGATTTCCTAAGCAGTAGTGTTTTAAGGAACAGCTTAAAAAGGGAATCCTAATGTGATTTCTTTATAATGGGTGTGTTCCTTATTTATCCTAGTGTCTAAACTCTTCTCCATGGCTGGACCCCCAAATAATATTCCTTTACGTGCTAAGGGGTATCTAGAGAGTGGGATAGGTTTAATAACTACCCTAACCCTAACGCGTACCCTAACCGTAACCCCTACCCTAACCCTAACACGTACCCTAATCCGAACCCGTACCCTAAACCGAGCCCTAACCCTAACACTAACCCTAACCCTAACCCTAACACATACCCTACGCCGTACCCGCACCCCTCCCCGAACCCGTACCCTAAGCCGTACCCTAAGCCTAACCCTAAGCCTAACCCTAACCCTAGGCTACACTTGACTGCTTCTGCCTCCAATAGATTTCCTAAGCAGTAGTGCTTTAAGGAACAGGTTAAAAAGAGAATCCTAATGTGATTTCTTTATAATGGGTGTGTTCCTTATCTTATCCTAGTGTCTAAACTCTTCTCCATGGCTGGACCCCCAAATAATATTCCCTTACGTGCTAAGGGGTTTCTAGAGAGTGGGATAGGTTTACTAACTACCCTAACCCTAACGCGTACCCTAACCCTAACCCCTACCCTAACCCTAACACGTACCCTAATCCGAACCCGTACCCTAAACCGAGCCCTAACCCTAACACTAACCCTAACCCTAACCCTAACCCATACCCTAAGCCGTACCCGAACCCCTCCCCGAACCCGTACCCTAAGCCGTACCCTAACCCTAACCCTAAGCCTAACCCTAACCCTACGCTACCCTTGACTGCTTCTGCCTCCAATAGATATTCTAAGCACTAATGTTTTAAGGAACGGCTTAAAAAGAGAATCCTAATGTGATTTCTTTATAATGGGTGTGTTCCTTATCTTATCCTAGTGTCTAAACTCTTCTCCATGGCTGGATCCCCAAATAATATTCCTTTACGCTGTAAGGGGTATCTAGAGAGTGGGATAGTTTTAATAACTACCCTAACCCTAACGCGTACCCTAACCCTAACCCCTACCCTAACCCTAACACGTACCCTAATCCTAATCCGTACCCTAAACCGAGCCCTAACACTAACACTAACCCTAACCCTAACCCATACCCTACGCCGTACCCGAACCCCTCCCCGAAACCGTACCCTAAGCCGTACCCTAACCCTAACCCTAAGCCTAACCCTAACCTTAGGCTACCCTTGACTGCTTCTGCCTCCAATAGATTTCCTAAGCACTAATGTTTTAAGGAACAGCTTAAAAAGAGAATCCTAATGTGATTTTTTATAATAGGTGTGTTCCTTATTTTATCCTAGTGTCTAAACTCTTCTCCATGGCTGGACCTCCAAATAATATACCTTTACGTGCTAAGCGGTATCTAGAGAGTGGGATAGGTTTAATAACTACCCTAACCCTAACGCGTACCCTAACCCTAACCCCTACCCTAACCCTAACACGTACCCTAATCCTAACCCGTACCCTAAACCGAGCCCTAAAGCTAACACTAACCCTAACCCTAACCCTAACCCATACCCTACGCCGTACCTGAACCCCTACACGAACCCGTACCCTAAGCCGTACCCTAAGCCTAACCCTAAGCCTAACCCTAACCCTAGGCTACCCTTGACTGCTTCTGCCTCCAATAGATTTCCTAAGCACTAGTGTTTTAAGGAACAGCTTAAAAAGAGAATCCTAATGTGATTTCTTTATAATGGGTGTGTTCCTTATCTTATCCTAGTGTCTAAACTCTTCTCCATGGCTGGACCCCCAAATAATATTCCTTTACGTGCTAAGGGGTATCTAGAGAGTGGGATAGGTTTAATAACTACCCTAAACCTAACACGTACCCTAACCCTAACCCCTACCCTCAACCTAACACGTACCCTAATCCTAACCCGTACCCTAAACCGAGCCCTAACCCTAACACTAACCCTAACCCTAACCCATAACCTATGCCGTACCCGAACCCCTCCCCGAACCCGTACCCTAAGCCGTACCCTAAACCTAACCCTAAGCCTAACCCTAACCTTAGGCTACCCTTGACTGCTTCTGCCTCCAATAGATTTCCTAAGCACTAGTGTTTTAAGGAACAGCTTAAAAAGAGAATCCTACTGTGATTTCTTTATAATAGGTGTGTTCCTTATCTTATCCTAGTGTCTAAACTCTTCTGCATGGCTGGACCTCCAAATAATATTCCTTTACATGCTAAGGGGTATCTAGAGAGTGGGATAGGTTTAATAACTACCCTAACCCTAATGGGTACCCTAACCCTAACCCCTACCCTAACCCTAACACGTACCCTAATCCTAACCCGTACCCTAAACCGAGCCCTAAAGCTAACACTAACCCTAACCCTAACCCTAACCCATACCCTACGCCGTACCTGAACCACTACACGAACCCGTACCCTAAGCCGTACCCTAACCCTAACCCTAAGCCTAACCCTAACCCTAGGCTACCCTTGACTGCTTCTGCCTCCAATAGATTTCCTAAGCACTAGTGTTTTAAGGAACAGCTTAAAAAGAGAATCCTAATATGATTTCTTTATAATGGGTGTGTTCCCTATCTTATCCTAGTGTCTAAACTCTTCTCCATGGCTGGACCCCCAAATAATATTCCTTTACGTGCTAAGGGGTATCTAGAGAGTGGGATAGGTTTAATAACTACCCTAAACCTAACGCGTACCCTAACCCTAACCCCTACCCTAACCCTAACACGTACCCTAATCCTAACCCGTACCCTAAACCGAGCCCTAACCCTAACACTAACCCTAATCCTAACCCTAACCCATACCCTACGCCGTACCCGATCCCCTCCCCGTACCCGTACCCTAACCCTAACCCTAAGCCTAACCCTAACCCTAGGCTACCCTTGACTGCTTCTGCCTCCAATAGATTTCCTAAGCACTAGTGTTTTAAGGAACAGCTGAAAAAGAGAATCCTAATGTGATTTCTTTATAATGGGTGTGTTCCTTATCTTATCCTAGTGTCTAAACTCTTCTCCATGGCTGGACCCCCAAATAATATTCCTTTACGTTCTAAGGGGTATGTAGAGAGTGGGATAGGTTTAATAACTACCCTAACCCTAACGCGTACCCTAACCCTAACGCGTACCCTAACCCTAACACGTACCCTAATCCTAACCCGTACACTAACCCGAGCCCTAATCCTAACACTAACCCTAAACCTAACCCATACCCTACGCCGTATCCGAACCCCTCCCCGAACCCGTACCCTAAGCCGTACCCTAAGCCTAACCCTAAGCCTAACCCTAACCCTACGCTACCCTTGACTGCTTCTGCCTCCAATAGATTTTCTAAGCACTAGTGTTTTAAGGAACGGCTTATAAAGAGAATCCTAATGTGATTTCTTTGTAATGGGTGTGTTCCTTATCTTATCCTTGTGTCTAAACTCTTCTCCATGGCTGGACCCCCAAATAATATTCCTTTACGTGCTAAGGGGTATCTAGAGAGTGGGATAGGTTTAATAACTACCCTAACCCTAACGCGTTCCCTAACCCTAACCCCTACCCTAACCCTAACACGTACCCTAATCCTAACCCGTACCCTAAACCGAGCCCTAACCCTAAAACTAACCCTAACCCTAACCCTAACCCATACCCTACGCCGTACCCGAACCCCTCCCCGAACCCGTACCCTAAGCCGTACCCTAACCCTAACCCTAAGCCTAACCCTAACCCTAGGCTACCCTTGACGGCTTCTGCCTCCAATAGATTTTCTAAGCACTAATGTTTTAAGGAACGGCTTAAAAATAGAATCCTAATGTGATTTCTTTATAATGGGTGTGTTCCTTATCTTATCCTAGTGTCTAAACTCTTCTCCATGGCTGGACCCCCAAATAATATTCCTTTACGTGCTAAGGGGTATCTAGAGAGTGGGATAGGTTTAATAACTAACCTAACCCTAACGCGTACCCTAACTCTAACCCCTACCCTAACCCTAACACGTACCCTAATCCTAACCCGTACCCTAAACCGAGCCCTAACCTTCAACACTAACCCTAACCCTAACCCTAACACATACCCTACTCTGTACCCGAACCCCTCCCCGAACCCGTACCCTAAGCCGTACCCTAAGCCTAACCCTAAGCCTAACCCTAACCCTAGGCTACCCTTGACGGCTTCTGCCTCCAATAGATTTTCTAAGCACTAATGTTTTAAGGAACGGCTTAAAAATAGAATCCTAATGTGATTTCTTTATAATGGGTGTGTTCCTTATCTTATCCTAGTGTCTAAACTCTTCTCCATGGCTGGACCCCCAAATAATATTCCTTTACGTGCTAAGGGGTATCTAGAGAGTGGGATAGGTTTAATAACTACCCTAAACCTAACACGTACCCTAACCCTAACCCCTACCCTAAACCTAACACGTACCCTAATCCTAACCCGTACCCTAAACCGAGCCCTAACCCTAACACTAACCCTAACCCTAACCCATAACCTATGCCGTACCCGAACCCCTCCCCGAACCCGTACCCTAAGCCGTACCCTAAACCTAACCCTAAGCCTAACCCTAACCTTAGGTTACCCTTGACTGCTTCTGCCTCCAATAGATTTCCTAAGCACTAGTGTTTTAAGGAACAGCTTAAAAAGAGAATCCTACTGTGATTTCTTTATAATAGGTGTGTTCCTTATCTTATCCTAGTGTCTAAACTCTTCTGCATGGCTGGACCTCCAAATAATATTCCTTTACATGCTAAGGGGTATCTAGAGAGTGGGATAGGTTTAATAACTACCCTAACCCTAATGCGTACCCTAACCCTAACCCCTACCCTAACCCTAACACGTACCCTAATCCTAACCCGTACCCTAAACCGAGCCCTAAAGCTAACACTAACCCTAACCCTAACCCTAACCCATACCCTACGCCGTACCTGAACCCCTACACGAACCCGTACCCTAAGCCGTACCCTAACCCTAACCCTAAGCCTAACCCTAACCCTAGGCTACCCTTGACTGCTTCTGCCTCCAATAGATTTCCTAAGCACTAGTGTTTTAAGGAACAGCTTAAAAAGAGAATCCTAATATGATTTCTTTATAATGGGTGTGTTCCCTATCTTATCCTAGTGTCTAAACTCTTCTCCATGGCTGGACCCCCAAATAATATTCCTTTACGTGCTAAGGGGTATCTAGAGAGTGGGATAGGTTTAATAACTACCCTAAACCTAACGCGTACCCTAACCCTAACCCCTACCCTAACCCTAACACGTACCCTAATCCTAACCCGTACCCTAAACCGAGCCCTAACCCTAACACTAACCCTAATCCTAACCCTAACCCATACCCTACGCCGTACCCGATCCCCTCCCCGTACCCGTACCCTAACCCTAACCCTAAGCCTAACCCTAACCCTAGGCTACCCTTGACTGCTTCTGCCTCCAATAGATTTCCTAAGCACTAGTGTTTTAAGGAACAGCTGAAAAAGAGAATCCTAATGTGATTTCTTTATAATGGGTGTGTTCCTTATCTTATCCTAGTGTCTAAACTCTTCTCCATGGCTGGACCCCCAAATAATATTCCTTTACGTTCTAAGGGGTATGTAGAGAGTGGGATAGGTTTAATAACTACCCTAACCCTAACGCGTACCCTAACCCTAACGCGTACCCTAACCCTAACACGTACCCTAATCCTAACCCGTACACTAACCCGAGCCCTAATCCTAACACTAACCCTAAACCTAACCCATACCCTACGCCGTATCCGAACCCCTCCCCGAACCCGTACCCTAAGCCGTACCCTAAGCCTAACCCTAAGCCTAACCCTAACCCTACGCTACCCTTGACTGCTTCTGCCTCCAATAGATTTTCTAAGCACTAGTGTTTTAAGGAACGGCTTATAAAGAGAATCCTAATGTGATTTCTTTGTAATGGGTGTGTTCCTTATCTTATCCTTGTGTCTAAACTCTTCTCCATGGCTGGACCCCCAAATAATATTCCTTTACGTGCTAAGGGGTATCTAGAGAGTGGGATAGGTTTAATAACTACCCTAACCCTAACGCGTTCCCTAACCCTAACCCCTACCCTAACCCTAACACGTACCCTAATCCTAACCCGTACCCTAAACCGAGCCCTAACCCTAAAACTAACCCTAACCCTAACCCTAACCCATACCCTACGCCGTACCCGAACCCCTCCCCGAACCCGTACCCTAAGCCGTACCCTAACCCTAACCCTAAGCCTAACCCTAACCCTAGGCTACCCTTGACGGCTTCTGCCTCCAATAGATTTTCTAAGCACTAATGTTTTAAGGAACGGCTTAAAAATAGAATCCTAATGTGATTTCTTTATAATGGGTGTGTTCCTTATCTTATCCTAGTGTCTAAACTCTTCTCCATGGCTGGACCCCCAAATAATATTCCTTTACGTGCTAAGGGGTATCTAGAGAGTGGGATAGGTTTAATAACTAACCTAACCCTAACGCGTACCCTAACTCTAACCCCTACCCTAACCCTAACACGTACCCTAATCCTAACCCGTACCCTAAACCGAGCCCTAACCTTAACACTAACCCTAACCCTAACCCTAACACATACCCTACTCTGTACCCGAACCCCTCCCCGAACCCGTACCCTAAGCCGTACCCTAAGCCTAACCCTAAGCCTAATCCTAACCCTAGGCTTCCCTTGACTGCTTCTGCCTCCAATAGATTTCCTAATCACTAGTGTTTTAAGGAACAGCTTAAAAATAGAATCCTAATGTGATTTCTTTATATTGGGTGTGTTCCTTATCTTATCCTAGTGTCTAGACTCTTCTCCATGGCTGGACCCCCAAATAATATTCCTTTACGTGCTAAGGGGTATCTAGACAGTGCGATAGGTTTAATAACTACCCTAACCCTAACGCGTACCCTAACCGTAACCCCTACCCTAACCCTAACACGTACCCTAATCCGAACCCGTACCCTAAACCGAGCCCTAACCCTAACACTAACCCTAACCCTAACCCTAACCCATACCCTACACCGTACACGAACCCCTCCCCGAAACCGTACCCTAAGCCGTACCGTAACCCTAACCCTAAGCCTAACCCTAACCCTAGGCTACCCTTGACTGCTTCTGCCTCCAATAGATTTCCTAAGCACTAGTGTTTTAAGGAACAGCTTAAAAAGAGAATCCTAATGTGATTTTTTTAAAATGGGTGTGTTCCTTATCTTATCCTAGTGTCTAAACTCTTCTCCATGGCTGGACCCCCAAATAATATTCCTTTACGTGCTAAGGGGTATCTAGAGAGTGGGATAGGTTTAATAACTACCCTAAACCTAACACGTACCCTAACCCTAACCCCTACCCTAAACCTAACACGTACCCTAATCCTAACCCGTACCCTAAACCGAGCCCTAAACCTAACACTAACCCTAACCCTAACCCATACCCTACGCCGTACCCTAACCCCTCCCCGAACCCGTACCCTAGGCCGTACCCTAAACCTAACCCTAAGCCTAACCCTAACCTTAGGCTACCCTTGACTGCTTCTGCCTCCAATAGATTTCCTAAGCACTAGTGTTTTAAGGAACAGCTTAAAAAGAGAATCCTACTGTGATTTCTTTATAATAGGTGTGTTCCTTATCTTATCCTAGTGTCTAAACTCTTCTGCATGGCTGGACCTCCAAATAATATTCCTTTACGTGCTAAGGGGTATCTAGAGAGTGGGACAGGTTTAATAACTACCCTAAACCTAATGCGTACCCTAACCCTAACCCCTACCCTAACCCTAACACGTACCCTAATCCTAACCCGTACCCTAAACCGAGACCTAAAGCTA
Organism: Balaenoptera borealis; assembly: GCF_965194805.1. Taxonomy (NCBI): domain Eukaryota; kingdom Metazoa; phylum Chordata; class Mammalia; order Artiodactyla; family Balaenopteridae; genus Balaenoptera; species Balaenoptera borealis. The sequence continues at coordinate 33,487 of NW_028123596.1, forward strand.
ACACTAACCCTAACCCTAACCCTAACCCATACCCTACGCCGTACCTGAACCCCTACACGAACCCGTACCCTAAGCCGTACCCTAACCCTAACCCTGAGCCTAACCCTAACCCTAGGCTACCCTTGACTGCTTCTGCCTCCAATAGATTTCCTAAGCACTAGTGTTTTAAGGAACAGCTTAAAAAGAGAATCCTAATATGATTTCTTTATAATGGGTGTGTTCCTTATCTTATCCTAGTGTCTAAACTCTTCTCCATGGCTGGACCCCCAAATAATATTCCTTTACGTGCTAAGGGGTATCTAGAGAGTGGGATAGGTTTAATAACTACCCTAAACCTAACGCGTACCCTAACCCTAACCCTAACCCTAACCCTAACCAAGCCCTAATCCTAACACTAACCCTAACCCTAACCCTAACCCATACCCTACGCCGTAACCGAACCCCTCCCCGAACCCGTACCCTAAGCCGTACCCTAAGCCTAACCCTAAGCCTAACCCTAACCCTACGCTACCCTTGACTGCTTCTGCCTCCAATAGATTTTCTAAGCACTAGTGTTTTAAGGAACGGCTTAAAAAGAGAATCCTAATGTGATTTCTTTATAATGGGTGTGTTCCTTATCTTATCCTAGTGTCTAAACTCTTCTCCATGGCTGGACGCCCAAATAATATTCCTTTACGTGCTAAGGGGTATCTAGAGAGTGGGATAGGTTTAATAACTACCCTAACCCTAACGCGTACCCTAACCCTAACCCCTACCCTAACCCTAACACGTACACTAATCCTAACCCGTACCCTAAACCGAGCCCTAACCCTAACACTAACCCTAACCCTAACCCTAACCCATACTCTACGCCGTACCCGAACCCCTCCCCGAACCCGTACCCTAAGCCGTACCCTAAGCCTAACCCTAAGCCTAACCCTAACCCTAGGCTACCCTTGACTGCTTCTGCCCCCAATAGATTTCCTAAGCACTAGTGTTTTAAGGAACAGCTTAAAAATAGAATCCTAATGTGATTTCTTTATAAAGGTTGTGTTCCTTATCTTATCCTAGTGTCTAAACTCTTCCCCATGGCTGGACCCCCAAATAATATTCCTATACGTGCTAAGGGGTATCTAGAGAGTGGGATAGGTTTAATAACTACCCTAACCCTAACGCGTACCCTAACCCTAACCCCTACCCTAACCCTAACACGTACCCTAACCCTAACCCGTACCCTAAACCGAGCCCTAACCTTAACACTAACCCTAACCCTAACCCTAACACATACCCTACGCTGTACCCGAACCCCTCCCCGAACCCGTACCCTAAGCCGTACCCTAAGCCTAACCCTAAGCCTAACCCTAACCCTAGGCTTCCCTTGACTGCTTCTGCCTCCAAAAGATTTCCTAAGCACTAGTGTTTTAAGGAACAGCTTAAAAAGAGAATCCTAATGTGATTTCTTTATAATGGGTGTGTTCCTTATCTTATCCTAGTGTCTAGACTCTTCTCCATGGCTGGACCCCCAAATAATATTCGTTTACGTGCTAAGGGGTATCTAGACAGTGCGATAGGTTTAATAACTACCCTAACCCTAACGCGTACCCTAACCGTAACCCCTACCCTAACCCTAACACGTACCCTAATCCGAACCCGTACCCTAAACCGAGCCCTAACCCTAACACTAACCCTAACCCTAACCCTAACCCATACCCTACGCCGTACACGAACCCCTCCCCGAAACCGTACCCTAAGCCGTACCCTAAGCCTAACCCTAACCCTAGGCTACCCTTGACTGCTTCTGCCTCCAATAGATTTCCTAAGCACTAGTGCTTTAAGCAACAGCTTAAAAAGAGAATCCTAATGTGATTTCTTTATAATGGGTGTGTTCCTTATCTTATCCTAGTGTCTAAACTCTTCTCCATGGCTGGACCCCCAAATAATATTCGCTTACGTGCTAAGGGGTATCTAGAGAGTGGGATAGGTTTACTAACTACCCTAACCCTAACGCGTACCCTAACCCTAACCCCTACCCTAACCCTAACACGTACCCTAATCCGAACCCGTACCCTAAACCGAGCCCTAACCCTAACACTAACCCTAACCCTAACCCTAACCCATACCCTACGCCGTACCCGAACCCCTCCCCGAACCCGTACCCTAAGCCGTACCCTAACCCTAACCCTAAGCCTAACCCTAACCCTAGGCTACCCTTGACTGCTTCTGCCTCCAATAGATTTCCTAAGCAGTAGTGTTTTAAGGAACAGCTTAAAAAGAGAATCCTAATGTGATTTCTTTATAATGGGTGTGTTCCTTATTTATCCTAGTGTCTAAACTCTTCTCCATGGCTGGACCCCTAAATAATATTCCTTTACGTGCTAAGGGGTATCTAGAGAGTGGGATAGGTTTAATAACTACCCTAACCCTAACGCGTACCCTAACCCTAACCCCTACCCTAACCCTAACACGTACCCTAATCCTAACCCGTACCCTAAACCGAGCCCTAACCCTAACACTAACCCTAACCCTAACCCTAACCCATACCCTACGCCGTACCCGCACCCCTCCCCGAACCCGTACCCTAAGCCGTACCCTAAGCCTAACCCTAAGCCTAACCCTAACCCTAGGCTACCCTTGACTGCTTCTGCCTCCAATAGATTTCCTAAGCACTAGTGTTTTAAGGAACAGCTGAAAAAGAGAATCCTAATGTGATTTCTTTATAATGGGTGTGTTCCTTATCTTATCCTAGTGTCTAAACTCTTCTCCATGGCTGGACCCCCAAATAATATTCCTTTACGTTCTAAGGGGTATGTAGAGAGTGGGATAGGTTTAATAACTACCCTAACCCTAACGCGTAACCTAACCCTAACGCGTACCCTAACCCTAACACGTATCCTAATCCTAACCCGTACCCTAAACCGAGCCCTAATCCTAACCCTAACCCTAACCCTAACCCATACCCTACGCCGTACCCGAACCCCTCCCCGAACCCGTACCCTAAGCCGTACCCTAAGCCTAACCCTAAGCCTAACCCTAACCCTACGCTACCCTTGACTGCTTCTGCCTCCAATAGATTTTCTAAACACTAGTGTTTTAAGGAACGGCTTAAAAAGAGAATCCTAATGTGATTTCTTTATAATGGGTGTGTTCCTTATCTTATCCTTGTCTCTAAACTGTTCTCCATGGCTGGACCCCCAAATAATATTCCTTTACGTGCTAAGGGGTATCTAGAGAGTGGGATAGGTTTAATAACTACCCTAACCCTAACGCGTTCCCTAACCCTAACCCCTACCCTAACCCTAACACGTACCGTAATCCTAACCCGTACCCTAAACCGAGCCCTAACCCTAACACTAACCCTAACCCTAACCCTAACCCTAACCCATACCCTACGCCGTACCCGAACCCCTTCCCTAACCCATACCCTAAGCCGTACCCTAACCCTAACCCTAAGCCTAACCCTAACCCTAGGCTACCCTTGACTGCTTCTGCCTCCAATAGATTTCCTAAGAAGTAGTGTTTTAAGGAACAGCTTAAAAAGAGAATCCTAATGTGATTTCTTTATAATGGGTGTGTTCCTTATTTATCCTAGTGTCTAAACTCTTCTCCATGGCTGGACCCCCAAATAATATTCCTTTACGTGCTAAGGGGTATCTAGAGAGTGGGATAGGTTTAATAACTACCCTAACCCTAACGCGTACCCTAACCCTAACCACTACCCTAACCCTAACACGTACCCTAATCCTAACCCGTACCCTAAACCGAGCCCTAACCCTAACACTAACCCTAACACTAACCCTAACCCATACCCTACGCCGTACCCGCACCCCTACCCGAACCCGTACACTAAGCCGTACCCTAAGCCTAACCCTAAGCCTAACCCTAACCCTACGCTACCCTTGACTGCTTCTGCCTCCAATAGATTTCCTAAGCACTAGTGTTTTAAGGAACAGCTTAAAAAGAGAATCCTAATGTGATTTCTTTATAATGGGTGTGTTCCTTATCTTATCCTAGTGTCTAAACTCTTCTCCATGGCTGAACCCCCAAATAATATTCCTTTACGTGCTAAGGGATATCTAGAGAGTGGGATAGGTTTACTAACTACCCTAACCCTAACCCCTACCCTAACCCTAACACGTACCCTAATCCTAACCCGTACCCTAAACCGACCCCTAACCTTAACACTAACCCTAACCCTAACCCTAACACATACCCTACGCTGTACCCGAACCCCTCGCCGAACCCGTACCCTAAGCCGTACCCTAACCCTAACCCTAAGCCTAACCCTAACCCTAGGCTACCCTTGACTGCTTCTGCCTCCAATAGATTTCCTAAGCACTAGTGTTTTAAGGAACAGCTTAAAAAGAGAATCCTAATGTGATTTCTTTATAATGGGTGTGTTCCTTATCTTATCCTAGTGTCTAGACTCTTCTCCATGGCTGGACCCCCAAATAATATTCCCTTACGTGCTAAGGGGTATCTAGACAGTGCGATAGGTTTAATAACTACCCTAACCCTAACGCGTACCCTAACCGTAACCCCTACCCTAACCCTAACACGTACCCTAATCCGAACCCGTACCCTAAACCGAGCCCTAACCCTAACACGAACCCTAACCCTAACCCTAACCCATACCCTACGCCGTACACGAACCCCTCCCCGAAACCGTACCCTAAGCCGTACCCTAACCCTAACCCTAAGACTAACCCTAACCCTAGGCTACCCTTGACTGCTGCTGCCTCCAATATATTTCCTAAGCACTAGTGCTTTAAGGAACAGCTTAAAAAGAGAATCCAAATGTGATTTCTTTATAATGGGTGTGTTCCTTATCTTATCCTAGTGTCTAAACTCTTCTCCATGGCTGGACCCCCAAATAATATTCCCTTACGTGCTAAGGGGTATCTAGAGAGTGGGATAGGTTTACTAACTACCCTAACCCTAACACGTACCCTAACCCTAACCCCTACCCTAACCCTAACACGTACCCTAATCCGAACCCGTACCCTAAACCGAGCCCTAACCCTAACACTAACCCTAACCCTAACCCTAACCCATACCCTACGCCGTACCCGAACCAATCCCCTAACCCGTACCCTAAGCCGTACCCTAAGCCTAACCCTAAGCCTAACCCTAACCCTACGCTACCCTTGACTGCTTCTGCCTCCAATACATTTCCTAAGCAGTAGTGTTTTAAGGAACAGCTGAAAAAGAGAATCCTAATGTGATTTCTTTATAATGGGTGTGTTCCTTATCTTATCCTAGTGTCTAGACTCTTCTCCATGGCTGGACCCCCAAATAATATTCCTTTACGTGCTAAGGGGTATCTAGAGAGTGGGATAGGTTTAATAACTACCCTAACCCTAACGCGTACCCTAACCCTAACCCCTACCCTAACCCTAACACGTACCCTAATCCTAACCCGTACCCTAAACCGAGCCCTAACCCTAACACTAACCCTAACCCTAACCCTAACCCATACCCTACGCCGTAACCGCACCCCTCCCCGAACCCGTACCCTAAGCCGTACCCTAAGCCTAACCCTAAACCTAGGCTACCCTTGACTGCTTCTGCCTCCAATAGATTTCCTAAGCACTAGTGTTTTAAGGAACAGCTTAAAAAGAGAATCCTAATGTGATTTCTTTATAATGGGTGTGTTCCTTATCTTATCCTAGTGTCTAAACTCTTCTCCATGGCTGGACCCCCAAATAATATTCCTTTACGTGCTAAGGGGTATCTAGAGAGTGGGATAGGTTTACTATCTACCCTAACCCTAACGCGTACCCTAACCCTAACCCCTACCCTAACCCTAAAACGTACCCTAATCCTAACCCGTACCCTAAACCGAGCCCTAACCCTAACACTAACCCTAACCCATACCCTACGCCGTAACCGAACCCCTCCGCGAACCCGTACCCTAAGCCGTACCCTAACCCTAACCCTAAGCCTAACCCTAACCCTAGGCTACCCTTGACTGCTTCTGCCTCCAATAGATTTCCTAAGCAGTAGTGTTTTAAGGAACAGCTTAAAAAGAGAATCCTAATGTGATTTCTTTATAATGGGTGTGTTCCTTATCTTATCCTAGTGTCTAGACTCTTCTCCATGGCTGGACCCCCAAATAATATTCCTTTACGTGCTAAGGGGTATCTAGAGAGTGGGATAGGTTTAATAACTACCCTAACCCTAACGCGTACCCTAACCGTAACCCCTACCCTAACCCTAACATGTACCCTAATCCGAACCCGTACCCTAAACCGAGCCCTAACCCTAACCCTAACCCTAACGCTAACCCTAACCCATACACTACGCCGTACCCGAACCCCTCCCCGAACCCGTACCCTAAGCCGTACCCTAACCCTAACCCTAAGCCTAACCCTAACCCTAGGCTACCCTTGACTCCTTCTGCCTCCAATAGATTTCCTAAGCAGTAGTGTTTTAAGGAACAGCTTAAAAAGAGAATCCTAATGTGATTTTTTATAATGGGTGTGTTCCTTATTTATCCTAGTGTCTAAACTCTTCTCCATGGCTGGACCCCCAAATAATATTCCTTTACGTGCTAAAGGGTATCTAGAGAGTGGGATAGGTTTAATAACTACCCTAACCCTAACGCGTACCCTAACCCTAACCCCTACCCTAACCCTAACACGTACCCTAATCCTAACCCGTACCCTAAACCGAGCCCTAACCCAAACACTAACCCTAACCCTAACCCTAACCCTTACCCTACGCCTTAATCGAACCCCTCCCCGAACCCGTACCCTAAGCCGTACCCTAACCCTAATCCTAAGCCTAACCCTAACCCTAGGCTACCCTTGACTGCTTCTGCCTCCAATAGATTTCCTAAGCACTAGTGTTTTAAGGAACAGCTTAAAAAGAGAATCCTAATGTGATTTCTTTATAATGGGTGTGTTCCTTATCTTATCCTAGTGTCTAAACTCTTCTCCATGGCTGAACCCCCAAATAATATTCCTTTACGTGCTAAGTGGTATCTAGAGAGTGGGATAGGTTTACTAACTACCCTAACCCTAACGCGTACCCTAACCCTAACCCCTACCCTAACCCTAACACGTACCCTAATCCTAACCCGTACCCTAAACCGAGCCCTAACCCTAACACTAACCCTAACCCTAACCCTAACCCATACGCTACGCCGTACCCGAACCCCTCCCCGATCCCATACCCTAAGCCGTACCCTAACCCTAACCCTAAGCCTAACCCTAACCCTAGGCTACCCTTGAATGCTTCTGCCTCCAATAGATTTCCTAAGCAGTAGTGTTTTAAGGAACAGCTTAAAAAGAGAATCCTAATGTGATTTCTTTATAATGGGTGTGTTCCTTATCTTATCCTAGTGTCTAAACTCTTCTCCATGGCTGAACCCCCAAATAATATTCCTTTACGTGCTAAGGGGTATCTAGAGAGTGGGATAGGTTTACTAACTACCCTAACCCTAACCCCTACCCTAACCCTAACACGTACCCTAATCCTAACCCGTACCCTAAACCGAGCCCTAACCCTAACACTAACCCTAACCCTAACCCTAACCCATACCCTACGCCGTACCCGAACCCCTCTCCGAACCCGTATCCTAAGCCGTACCCTAACCCTAACCCTAAGCCTAACCCTAACCCTAGGCTACCCTTGACTGCTTCTGCCTCCAATAGATTTCCTAAGCAGTAGTGTTTTAAGGAACAGCTTAAAAAGGGAATCCTAATGTGATTTCTTTATAATGGGTGTGTTCCTTATTTATCCTAGTGTCTAAACTCTTCTCCATGGCTGGACCCCCAAATAATATTCCTTTACGTGCTAAGGGGTATCTAGAGAGTGGGATAGGTTTAATAACTACCCTAACCCTAACGCGTACCCTAACCGTAACCCCTACCCTAACCCTAACACGTACCCTAATCCGAACCCGTACCCTAAACCGAGCCCTAACCCTAACACTAACCCTAACCCTAACCCTAACACATACCCTACGCCGTACCCGCACCCCTCCCCGAACCCGTACCCTAAGCCGTACCCTAAGCCTAACCCTAAGCCTAACCCTAACCCTAGGCTACACTTGACTGCTTCTGCCTCCAATAGATTTCCTAAGCAGTAGTGCTTTAAGGAACAGGTTAAAAAGAGAATCCTAATGTGATTTCTTTATAATGGGTGTGTTCCTTATCTTATCCTAGTGTCTAAACTCTTCTCCATGGCTGGACCCCCAAATAATATTCCCTTACGTGCTAAGGGGTTTCTAGAGAGTGGGATAGGTTTACTAACTACCCTAACCCTAACGCGTACCCTAACCCTAACCCCTACCCTAACCCTAACACGTACCCTAATCCGAACCCGTACCCTAAACCGAGCCCTAACCCTAACACTAACCCTAACCCTAACCCTAACCCATACCCTAAGCCGTACCCGAACCCCTCCCCGAACCCGTACCCTAAGCCGTACCCTAACCCTAACCCTAAGCCTAACCCTAACCCTACGCTACCCTTGACTGCTTCTGCCTCCAATAGATATTCTAAGCACTAATGTTTTAAGGAACGGCTTAAAAAGAGAATCCTAATGTGATTTCTTTATAATGGGTGTGTTCCTTATCTTATCCTAGTGTCTAAACTCTTCTCCATGGCTGGATCCCCAAATAATATTCCTTTACGCTGTAAGGGGTATCTAGAGAGTGGGATAGTTTTAATAACTACCCTAACCCTAACGCGTACCCTAACCCTAACCCCTACCCTAACCCTAACACGTACCCTAATCCTAATCCGTACCCTAAACCGAGCCCTAACACTAACACTAACCCTAACCCTAACCCATACCCTACGCCGTACCCGAACCCCTCCCCGAAACCGTACCCTAAGCCGTACCCTAACCCTAACCCTAAGCCTAACCCTAACCTTAGGCTACCCTTGACTGCTTCTGCCTCCAATAGATTTCCTAAGCACTAATGTTTTAAGGAACAGCTTAAAAAGAGAATCCTAATGTGATTTTTTATAATAGGTGTGTTCCTTATTTTATCCTAGTGTCTAAACTCTTCTCCATGGCTGGACCTCCAAATAATATACCTTTACGTGCTAAGCGGTATCTAGAGAGTGGGATAGGTTTAATAACTACCCTAACCCTAACGCGTACCCTAACCCTAACCCCTACCCTAACCCTAACACGTACCCTAATCCTAACCCGTACCCTAAACCGAGCCCTAAAGCTAACACTAACCCTAACCCTAACCCTAACCCATACCCTACGCCGTACCTGAACCCCTACACGAACCCGTACCCTAAGCCGTACCCTAAGCCTAACCCTAAGCCTAACCCTAACCCTAGGCTACCCTTGACTGCTTCTGCCTCCAATAGATTTCCTAAGCACTAGTGTTTTAAGGAACAGCTTAAAAAGAGAATCCAAATGTGATTTCTTTATAATGGGTGTGTTCCTTATCTTATCCTAGTGTCTAAACTCTTCTCCATGGCTGGACCCCCAAATAATATTCCTTTACGTGCTAAGGGGTATCTAGAGAGTGGGATAGGTTTAATAACTACCCTAAACCTAACACGTACCCTAACCCTAACCCCTACCCTCAACCTAACACGTACCCTAATCCTAACCCGTACCCTAAACCGAGCCCTAACACTAACACTAACCCTAACCCTAACCCATAACCTATGCCGTACCCGAACCCCTCCCCGAACCCGTACCCTAAGCCGTACCCTAAACCTAACCCTAAGCCTAACCCTAACCTTAGGCTACCCTTGACTGCTTCTGCCTCCAATAGATTTCCTAAGCACTAGTGTTTTAAGGAACAGCTTAAAAAGAGAATCCTACTGTGATTTCTTTATAATAGGTGTGTTCCTTATCTTATCCTAGTGTCTAAACTCTTCTGCATGGCTGGACCTCCAAATAATATTCCTTTACATGCTAAGGGGTATCTAGAGAGTGGGATAGGTTTAATAACTACCCTAACCCTAATGGGTACCCTAACCCTAACCCCTACCCCAACCCTAACACGTACCCTAATCCTAACCCGTACCCTAAACCGAGCCCTAAAGCTAACACTAACCCTAACCCTAACCCTAACCCATACCCTACGCCGTACCTGAACCACTACACGAACCCGTACCCTAAGCCGTACCCTAACCCTAACCCTAAGCCTAACCCTAACCCTAGGCTACCCTTGACTGCTTCTGCCTCCAATAGATTTCCTAAGCACTAGTGTTTTAAGGAACAGCTTAAAAAGAGAATCCTAATATGATTTCTTTATAATGGGTGTGTTCCCTATCTTATCCTAGTGTCTAAACTCTTCTCCATGGCTGGACCCCCAAATAATATTCCTTTACGTGCTAAGGGGTATCTAGAGAGTGGGATAGGTTTAATAACTACCCTAAACCTAACGCGTACCCTAACCCTAACCCCTACCCTAACCCTAACACGTACCCTAATCCTAACCCGTACCCTAAACCGAGCCCTAACCCTAACACTAACCCTAATCCTAACCCTAAACCATACCCTACGCCGTACCCGATCCCCTCCCCGTACCCGTACCCTAACCCTAACCCTAAGCCTAACCCTAACCCTAGGCTACCCTTGACTGCTTCTGCCTCCAATAGATTTCCTAAGCACTAGTGTTTTAAGGAACAGCTGAAAAAGAGAATCCTAATGTGATTTCTTTATAATGGGTGTGTTCCTTATCTTATCCTAGTGTCTAGACTCTTCTCCATGGCTGGACCCCCAAATAATATTCCTTTACGTGCTAAGGGGTATCTAGAGAGTGGGATAGGTTTAATAACTACCCTAACCCTAACGCGTACCCTAACCCTAACCCCTACCCTAACCCTAACACGTACCCTAATCCTAACCCGTACCCTAAACCGAGCCCTAACCCTAACACTAACCCTAACCCTAACCCTAACCCATACCCTACGCCGTAACCGCACCCCTCCCCGAACCCGTACCCTAAGCCGTACCCTAAGCCTAACCCTAAACCTAGGCTACCCTTGACTGCTTCTGCCTCCAATAGATTTCCTAAGCACTAGTGTTTTAAGGAACAGCTTAAAAAGAGAATCCTAATGTGATTTCTTTATAATGGGTGTGTTCCTTATCTTATCCTAGTGTCTAAACTCTTCTCCATGGCTGGACCCCCAAATAATATTCCTTTACGTGCTAAGGGGTATCTAGAGAGTGGGATAGGTTTACTATCTACCCTAACCCTAACGCGTACCCTAACCCTAACCCCTACCCTAACCCTAAAACGTACCCTAATCCTAACCCGTACCCTAAACCGAGCCCTAACCCTAACACTAACCCTAACCCATACCCTACGCCGTAACCGAACCCCTCCGCGAACCCGTACCCTAAGCCGTACCCTAACCCTAACCCTAAGCCTAACCCTAACCCTAGGCTACCCTTGACTGCTTCTGCCTCCAATAGATTTCCTAAGCAGTAGTGTTTTAAGGAACAGCTTAAAGAGAGAATCCTAATGTGATTTCTTTATAATGGGTGTGTTCCTTATCTTATCCTAGTGTCTAGACTCTTCTCCATGGCTGGACCCCCAAATAATATTCCTTTACGTGCTAAGGGGTATCTAGAGAGTGGGATAGGTTTAATAACTACCCTAACCCTAACGCGTACCCTAACCGTAACCCCTACCCTAACCCTAACATGTACCCTAATCCGAACCCGTACCCTAAACCGAGCCCTAACCCTAACCCTAACCCTAACGCTAACCCTAACCCATACACTACGCCGTACCCGAACCCCTCCCCGAACCCGTACCCTAAGCCGTACCCTAACCCTAACCCTAAGCCTAACCCTAACCCTAGGCTACCCTTGACTGCTTCTGCCTCCAATAGATTTCCTAAGCAGTAGTGTTTTAAGGAACAGCTTAAAAAGAGAATCCTAATGTGATTTTTTATAATGGGTGTGTTCCTTATTTATCCTAGTGTCTAAACTCTTCTCCATGGCTGGACCCCCAAATAATATTCCTTTACGTGCTAAAGGGTATCTAGAGAGTGGGATAGGTTTAATAACTACCCTAACCCTAACGCGTACCCTAACCCTAACCCCTACCCTAACCCTAACACGTACCCTAATCCTAACCCGTACCCTAAACCGAGCCCTAACCCAAACACTAACCCTAACCCTAACCCTAACCCTTACCCTACGCCTTAATCGAACCCCTCCCCGAACCCGTACCCTAAGCCGTACCCTAACCCTAATCCTAAGCCTAACCCTAACCCTAGGCTACCCTTGACTGCTTCTGCCTCCAATAGATTTCCTAAGCACTAGTGTTTTAAGGAACAGCTTAAAAAGAGAATCCTAATGTGATTTCTTTATAATGGGTGTGTTCCTTATCTTATCCTAGTGTCTAAACTCTTCTCCATGGCTGAACCCCCAAATAATATTCCTTTACGTGCTAAGTGGTATCTAGAGAGTGGGATAGGTTTACTAACTACCCTAACCCTAACGCGTACCCTAACCCTAACCCCTACCCTAACCCTAACACGTACCCTAATCCTAACCCGTACCCTAAACCGAGCCCTAACCCTAACACTAACCCTAACCCTAACCCTAACCCATACGCTACGCCGTACCCGAACCCCTCCCCGATCCCATACCCTAAGCCGTACCCTAACCCTAACCCTAAGCCTAACCCTAACCCTACGCTACCCTTGACTGCTTCTGCCTCCAATAGATATTCTAAGCACTAATGTTTTAAGGAACGGCTTAAAAAGAGAATCCTAATGTGATTTCTTTATAATGGGTGTGTTCCTTATCTTATCCTAGTGTCTAAACTCTTCTCCATGGCTGGATCCCCAAATAATATTCCTTTACGCTGTAAGGGGTATCTAGAGAGTGGGATAGTTTTAATAACTACCCTAACCCTAACGCGTACCCTAACCCTAACCCCTACCCTAACCCTAACACGTACCCTAATCCTAATCCGTACCCTAAACCGAGCCCTAACACTAACACTAACCCTAACCCTAACCCATACCCTACGCCGTACCCGAACCCCTCCCCGAAACCGTACCCTAAGCCGTACCCTAACCCTAACCCTAAGCCTAACCCTAACCTTAGGCTACCCTTGACTGCTTCTGCCTCCAATAGATTTCCTAAGCACTAATGTTTTAAGGAACAGCTTAAAAAGAGAATCCTAATGTGATTTTTTATAATAGGTGTGTTCCTTATTTTATCCTAGTGTCTAAACTCTTCTCCATGGCTGGACCTCCAAATAATATACCTTTACGTGCTAAGCGGTATCTAGAGAGTGGGATAGGTTTAATAACTACCCTAACCCTAACGCGTACCCTAACCCTAACCCCTACCCTAACCCTAACACGTACCCTAATCCTAACCCGTACCCTAAACCGAGCCCTAAAGCTAACACTAACCCTAACCCTAACCCTAACCCATACCCTACGCCGTACCTGAACCCCTACACGAACCCGTACCCTAAGCCGTACCCTAAGCCTAACCCTAAGCCTAACCCTAACCCTAGGCTACCCTTGACTGCTTCTGCCTCCAATAGATTTCCTAAGCACTAGTGTTTTAAGGAACAGCTTAAAAAGAGAATCCAAATGTGATTTCTTTATAATGGGTGTGTTCCTTATCTTATCCTAGTGTCTAAACTCTTCTCCATGGCTGGACCCCCAAATAATATTCCTTTACGTGCTAAGGGGTATCTAGAGAGTGGGATAGGTTTAATAACTACCCTAAACCTAACACGTACCCTAACCCTAACCCCTACCCTCAACCTAACACGTACCCTAATCCTAACCCGTACCCTAAACCGAGCCCTAACACTAACACTAACCCTAACCCTAACCCATAACCTATGCCGTACCCGAACCCCTCCCCGAACCCGTACCCTAAGCCGTACCCTAAACCTAACCCTAAGCCTAACCCTAACCTTAGGCTACCCTTGACTGCTTCTGCCTCCAATAGATTTCCTAAGCACTAGTGTTTTAAGGAACAGCTTAAAAAGAGAATCCTACTGTGATTTCTTTATAATAGGTGTGTTCCTTATCTTATCCTAGTGTCTAAACTCTTCTGCATGGCTGGACCTCCAAATAATATTCCTTTACATGCTAAGGGGTATCTAGAGAGTGGGATAGGTTTAATAACTACCCTAACCCTAATGGGTACCCTAACCCTAACCCCTACCCCAACCCTAACACGTACCCTAATCCTAACCCGTACCCTAAACCGAGCCCTAAAGCTAACACTAACCCTAACCCTAACCCTAACCCATACCCTACGCCGTACCTGAACCACTACACGAACCCGTACCCTAAGCCGTACCCTAACCCTAACCCTAAGCCTAACCCTAACCCTAGGCTACCCTTGACTGCTTCTGCCTCCAATAGATTTCCTAAGCACTAGTGTTTTAAGGAACAGCTTAAAAAGAGAATCCTAATATGATTTCTTTATAATGGGTGTGTTCCCTATCTTATCCTAGTGTCTAAACTCTTCTCCATGGCTGGACCCCCAAATAATATTCCTTTACGTGCTAAGGGGTATCTAGAGAGTGGGATAGGTTTAATAACTACCCTAAACCTAACGCGTACCCTAACCCTAACCCCTACCCTAACCCTAACACGTACCCTAATCCTAACCCGTACCCTAAACCGAGCCCTAACCCTAACACTAACCCTAATCCTAACCCTAAACCATACCCTACGCCGTACCCGATCCCCTCCCCGTACCCGTACCCTAACCCTAACCCTAAGCCTAACCCTAACCCTAGGCTACCCTTGACTGCTTCTGCCTCCAATAGATTTCCTAAGCACTAGTGTTTTAAGGAACAGCTGAAAAAGAGAATCCTAATGTGATTTCTTTATAATGGGTGTGTTCCTTATCTTATCCTAGTGTCTAGACTCTTCTCCATGGCTGGACCCCCAAATAATATTCCTTTACGTGCTAAGGGGTATCTAGAGAGTGGGATAGGTTTAATAACTACCCTAACCCTAACGCGTACCCTAACCCTAACCCCTACCCTAACCCTAACACGTACCCTAATCCTAACCCGTACCCTAAACCGAGCCCTAACCCTAACACTAACCCTAACCCTAACCCTAACCCATACCCTACGCCGTAACCGCACCCCTCCCCGAACACGTACCCTAAGCCGTACCCTAAGCCTAACCCTAAACCTAGGCTACCCTTGACTGCTTCTGCCTCCAATAGATTTCCTAAGCACTAGTGTTTTAAGGAACAGCTTAAAAAGAGAATCCTAATGTGATTTCTTTATAATGGGTGTGTTCCTTATCTTATCCTAGTGTCTAAACTCTTCTCCATGGCTGGACCCCCAAATAATATTCCTTTACGTGCTAAGGGGTATCTAGAGAGTGGGATAGGTTTACTATCTACCCTAACCCTAACGCGTACCCTAACCCTAACCCCTACCCTAACCCTAAAACGTACCCTAATCCTAACCCGTACCCTAAACCGAGCCCTAACCCTAACACTAACCCTAACCCATACCCTACGCCGTAACCGAACCCCTCCGCGAACCCGTACCCTAAGCCGTACCCTAACCCTAACCCTAAGCCTAACCCTAACCCTAGGCTACCCTTGACTGCTTCTGCCTCCAATAGATTTCCTAAGCAGTAGTGTTTTAAGGAACAGCTTAAAGAGAGAATCCTAATGTGATTTCTTTATAATGGGTGTGTTCCTTATCTTATCCTAGTGTCTAGACTCTTCTCCATGGCTGGACCCCCAAATAATATTCCTTTACGTGCTAAGGGGTATCTAGAGAGTGGGATAGGTTTAATAACTACCCTAACCCTAACGCGTACCCTAACCGTAACCCCTACCCTAACCCTAACATGTACCCTAATCCGAACCCGTACCCTAAACCGAGCCCTAACCCTAACCCTAACCCTAACGCTAACCCTAACCCATACACTACGCCGTACCCGAACCCCTCCCCGAACCCGTACCCTAAGCCGTACCCTAACCCTAACCCTAAGCCTAACCCTAACCCTAGGCTACCCTTGACTGCTTCTGCCTCCAATAGATTTCCTAAGCAGTAGTGTTTTAAGGAACAGCTTAAAAAGAGAATCCTAATGTGATTTTTTATAATGGGTGTGTTCCTTATTTATCCTAGTGTCTAAACTCTTCTCCATGGCTGGACCCCCAAATAATATTCCTTTACGTGCTAAAGGGTATCTAGAGAGTGGGATAGGTTTAATAACTACCCTAACCCTAACGCGTACCCTAACCCTAACCCCTACCCTAACCCTAACACGTACCCTAATCCTAACCCGTACCCTAAACCGAGCCCTAACCCAAACACTAACCCTAACCCTAACCCTAACCCTTACCCTACGCCTTAATCGAACCCCTCCCCGAACCCGTACCCTAAGCCGTACCCTAACCCTAATCCTAAGCCTAACCCTAACCCTAGGCTACCCTTGACTGCTTCTGCCTCCAATAGATTTCCTAAGCACTAGTGTTTTAAGGAACAGCTTAAAAAGAGAATCCTAATGTGATTTCTTTATAATGGGTGTGTTCCTTATCTTATCCTAGTGTCTAAACTCTTCTCCATGGCTGAACCCCCAAATAATATTCCTTTACGTGCTAAGTGGTATCTAGAGAGTGGGATAGGTTTACTAACTACCCTAACCCTAACGCGTACCCTAACCCTAACCCCTACCCTAACCCTAACACGTACCCTAATCCTAACCCGTACCCTAAACCGAGCCCTAACCCTAACACTAACCCTAACCCTAACCCTAACCCATACGCTACGCCGTACCCGAACCCCTCCCCGATCCCATACCCTAAGCCGTACCCTAACCCTAACCCTAAGCCTAACCCTAACCCTAGGCTACCCTTGAATGCTTCTGCCTCCAATAGATTTCCTAAGCAGTAGTGTTTTAAGGAACAGCTTAAAAAGAGAATCCTAATGTGATTTCTTTATAATGGGTGTGTTCCTTATCTTATCCTAGTGTCTAAACTCTTCTCCATGGCTGAACCCCCAAATAATATTCCTTTACGTGCTAAGGGGTATCTAGAGAGTGGGATAGGTTTACTAACTACCCTAACCCTAACCCCTACCCTAACCCTAACACGTACCCTAATCCTAACCCGTACCCTAAACCGAGCCCTAACCCTAACACTAACCCTAACCCTAACCCTAACCCATACCCTACGCCGTACCCGAACCCCTCTCCGAACCCGTATCCTAAGCCGTACCCTAACCCTAACCCTAAGCCTAACCCTAACCCTAGGCTACCCTTGACTGCTTCTGCCTCCAATAGATTTCCTAAGCAGTAGTGTTTTAAGGAACAGCTTAAAAAGGGAATCCTAATGTGATTTCTTTATAATGGGTGTGTTCCTTATTTATCCTAGTGTCTAAACTCTTCTCCATGGCTGGACCCCCAAATAATATTCCTTTACGTGCTAAGGGGTATCTAGAGAGTGGGATAGGTTTAATAACTACCCTAACCCTAACGCGTACCCTAACCGTAACCCCTACCCTAACCCTAACACGTACCCTAATCCGAACCCGTACCCTAAACCGAGCCCTAACCCTAACACTAACCCTAACCCTAACCCTAACACATACCCTACGCCGTACCCGCACCCCTCCCCGAACCCGTACCCTAAGCCGTACCCTAAGCCTAACCCTAAGCCTAACCCTAACCCTAGGCTACACTTGACTGCTTCTGCCTCCAATAGATTTCCTAAGCAGTAGTGCTTTAAGGAACAGGTTAAAAAGAGAATCCTAATGTGATTTCTTTATAATGGGTGTGTTCCTTATCTTATCCTAGTGTCTAAACTCTTCTCCATGGCTGGACCCCCAAATAATATTCCCTTACGTGCTAAGGGGTTTCTAGAGAGTGGGATAGGTTTACTAACTACCCTAACCCTAACGCGTACCCTAACCCTAACCCCTACCCTAACCCTAACACGTACCCTAATCCGAACCCGTACCCTAAACCGAGCCCTAACCCTAACACTAACCCTAACCCTAACCCTAACCCATACCCTAAGCCGTACCCGAACCCCTCCCCGAACCCGTACCCTAAGCCGTACCCTAACCCTAACCCTAAGCCTAACCCTAACCCTACGCTACCCTTGACTGCTTCTGCCTCCAATAGATATTCTAAGCACTAATGTTTTAAGGAACGGCTTAAAAAGAGAATCCTAATGTGATTTCTTTATAATGGGTGTGTTCCTTATCTTATCCTAGTGTCTAAACTCTTCTCCATGGCTGGATCCCCAAATAATATTCCTTTACGCTGTAAGGGGTATCTAGAGAGTGGGATAGTTTTAATAACTACCCTAACCCTAACGCGTACCCTAACCCTAACCCCTACCCTAACCCTAACACGTACCCTAATCCTAATCCGTACCCTAAACCGAGCCCTAACACTAACACTAACCCTAACCCTAACCCATACCCTACGCCGTACCCGAACCCCTCCCCGAAACCGTACCCTAAGCCGTACCCTAACCCTAACCCTAAGCCTAACCCTAACCTTAGGCTACCCTTGACTGCTTCTGCCTCCAATAGATTTCCTAAGCACTAATGTTTTAAGGAACAGCTTAAAAAGAGAATCCTAATGTGATTTTTTATAATAGGTGTGTTCCTTATTTTATCCTAGTGTCTAAACTCTTCTCCATGGCTGGACCTCCAAATAATATACCTTTACGTGCTAAGCGGTATCTAGAGAGTGGGATAGGTTTAATAACTACCCTAACCCTAACGCGTACCCTAACCCTAACCCCTACCCTAACCCTAACACGTACCCTAATCCTAACCCGTACCCTAAACCGAGCCCTAAAGCTAACACTAACCCTAACCCTAACCCTAACCCATACCCTACGCCGTACCTGAACCCCTACACGAACCCGTACCCTAAGCCGTACCCTAAGCCTAACCCTAAGCCTAACCCTAACCCTAGGCTACCCTTGACTGCTTCTGCCTCCAATAGATTTCCTAAGCACTAGTGTTTTAAGGAACAGCTTAAAAAGAGAATCCTAATGTGATTTCTTTATAATGGGTGTGTTCCTTATCTTATCCTAGTGTCTAAACTCTTCTCCATGGCTGGACCCCCAAATAATATTCCTTTACGTGCTAAGGGGTATCTAGAGAGTGGGATAGGTTTAATAACTACCCTAAACCTAACACGTACCCTAACCCTAACCCCTACCCTCAACCTAACACGTACCCTAATCCTAACCCGTACCCTAAACCGAGCCCTAACCCTAACACTAACCCTAACCCTAACCCATAACCTATGCCGTACCCGAACCCCTCCCCGAACCCGTACCCTAAGCCGTACCCTAAACCTAACCCTAAGCCTAACCCTAACCTTAGGCTACCCTTGACTGCTTCTGCCTCCAATAGATTTCCTAAGCACTAGTGTTTTAAGGAACAGCTTAAAAAGAGAATCCTACTGTGATTTCTTTATAATAGGTGTGTTCCTTATCTTATCCTAGTGTCTAAACTCTTCTGCATGGCTGGACCTCCAAATAATATTCCTTTACATGCTAAGGGGTATCTAGAGAGTGGGATAGGTTTAATAACTACCCTAACCCTAATGGGTACCCTAACCCTAACCCCTACCCTAACCCTAACACGTACCCTAATCCTAACCCGTACCCTAAACCGAGCCCTAAAGCTAACACTAACCCTAACCCTAACCCTAACCCATACCCTACGCCGTACCTGAACCACTACACGAACCCGTACCCTAAGCCGTACCCTAACCCTAACCCTAAGCCTAACCCTAACCCTAGGCTACCCTTGACTGCTTCTGCCTCCAATAGATTTCCTAAGCACTAGTGTTTTAAGGAACAGCTTAAAAAGAGAATCCTAATATGATTTCTTTATAATGGGTGTGTTCCCTATCTTATCCTAGTGTCTAAACTCTTCTCCATGGCTGGACCCCCAAATAATATTCCTTTACGTGCTAAGGGGTATCTAGAGAGTGGGATAGGTTTAATAACTACCCTAAACCTAACGCGTACCCTAACCCTAACCCCTACCCTAACCCTAACACGTACCCTAATCCTAACCCGTACCCTAAACCGAGCCCTAACCCTAACACTAACCCTAATCCTAACCCTAAACCATACCCTACGCCGTACCCGATCCCCTCCCCGTACCCGTACCCTAACCCTAACCCTAAGCCTAACCCTAACCCTAGGCTACCCTTGACTGCTTCTGCCTCCAATAGATTTCCTAAGCACTAGTGTTTTAAGGAACAGCTGAAAAAGAGAATCCTAATGTGATTTCTTTATAATGGGTGTGTTCCTTATCTTATCCTAGTGTCTAAACTCTTCTCCATGGCTGGACCCCCAAATAATATTCCTTTACGTTCTAAGGGGTATGTAGAGAGTGGGATAGGTTTAATAACTACCCTAACCCTAACGCGTACCCTAACCCTAACGCGTACCCTAACCCTAACACGTACCCTAATCCTAACCCGTACACTAACCCGAGCCCTAATCCTAACACTAACCCTAAACCTAACCCATACCCTACGCCGTATCCGAACCCCTCCCCGAACCCGTACCCTAAGCCGTACCCTAAGCCTAACCCTAAGCCTAACCCTAACCCTACGCTACCCTTGACTGCTTCTGCCTCCAATAGATTTTCTAAGCACTAGTGTTTTAAGGAACGGCTTATAAAGAGAATCCTAATGTGATTTCTTTGTAATGGGTGTGTTCCTTATCTTATCCTTGTGTCTAAACTCTTCTCCATGGCTGGACCCCCAAATAATATTCCTTTACGTGCTAAGGGGTATCTAGAGAGTGGGATAGGTTTAATAACTACCCTAACCCTAACGCGTTCCCTAACCCTAACCCCTACCCTAACCCTAACACGTACCCTAATCCTAACCCGTACCCTAAACCGAGCCCTAACCCTAAAACTAACCCTAACCCTAACCCTAACCCATACCCTACGCCGTACCCGAACCCCTCCCCGAACCCGTACCCTAAGCCGTACCCTAACCCTAACCCTAAGCCTAACCCTAACCCTAGGCTACCCTTGACGGCTTCTGCCTCCAATAGATTTTCTAAGCACTAATGTTTTAAGGAACGGCTTAAAAATAGAATCCTAATGTGATTTCTTTATAATGGGTGTGTTCCTTATCTTATCCTAGTGTCTAAACTCTTCTCCATGGCTGGACCCCCAAATAATATTCCTTTACGTGCTAAGGGGTATCTAGAGAGTGGGATAGGTTTAATAACTAACCTAACCCTAACGCGTACCCTAACTCTAACCCCTACCCTAACCCTAACACGTACCCTAATCCTAACCCGTACCCTAAACCGAGCCCTAACCTTCAACACTAACCCTAACCCTAACCCTAACACATACCCTACTCTGTACCCGAACCCCTCCCCGAACCCGTACCCTAAGCCGTACCCTAAGCCTAACCCTAAGCCTAACCCTAACCCTAGGCTACCCTTGACGGCTTCTGCCTCCAATAGATTTTCTAAGCACTAATGTTTTAAGGAACGGCTTAAAAATAGAATCCTAATGTGATTTCTTTATAATGGGTGTGTTCCTTATCTTATCCTAGTGTCTAAACTCTTCTCCATGGCTGGACCCCCAAATAATATTCCTTTACGTGCTAAGGGGTATCTAGAGAGTGGGATAGGTTTAATAACTACCCTAAACCTAACACGTACCCTAACCCTAACCCCTACCCTAAACCTAACACGTACCCTAATCCTAACCCGTACCCTAAACCGAGCCCTAACCCTAACACTAACCCTAACCCTAACCCATAACCTATGCCGTACCCGAACCCCTCCCCGAACCCGTACCCTAAGCCGTACCCTAAACCTAACCCTAAGCCTAACCCTAACCTTAGGTTACCCTTGACTGCTTCTGCCTCCAATAGATTTCCTAAGCACTAGTGTTTTAAGGAACAGCTTAAAAAGAGAATCCTACTGTGATTTCTTTATAATAGGTGTGTTCCTTATCTTATCCTAGTGTCTAAACTCTTCTGCATGGCTGGACCTCCAAATAATATTCCTTTACATGCTAAGGGGTATCTAGAGAGTGGGATAGGTTTAATAACTACCCTAACCCTAATGCGTACCCTAACCCTAACCCCTACCCTAACCCTAACACGTACCCTAATCCTAACCCGTACCCTAAACCGAGCCCTAAAGCTAACACTAACCCTAACCCTAACCCTAACCCATACCCTACGCCGTACCTGAACCCCTACACGAACCCGTACCCTAAGCCGTACCCTAACCCTAACCCTAAGCCTAACCCTAACCCTACGCTACCCTTGACTGCTTCTGCCTCCAATAGATTTCCTAAGCACTAGTGTTTTAAGGAACAGCTTAAAAAGAGAATCCTAATATGATTTCTTTATAATGGGTGTGTTCCCTATCTTATCCTAGTGTCTAAACTCTTCTCCATGGCTGGACCCCCAAATAATATTCCTTTACGTGCTAAGGGGTATCTAGAGAGTGGGATAGGTTTAATAACTACCCTAAACCTAACGCGTACCCTAACCCTAACCCCTACCCTAACCCTAACACGTACCCTAATCCTAACCCGTACCCTAAACCGAGCCCTAACCCTAACACTAACCCTAATCCTAACCCTAACCCATACCCTACGCCGTACCCGATCCCCTCCCCGTACCCGTACCCTAACCCTAACCCTAAGCCTAACCCTAACCCTAGGCTACCCTTGACTGCTTCTGCCTCCAATAGATTTCCTAAGCACTAGTGTTTTAAGGAACAGCTGAAAAAGAGAATCCTAATGTGATTTCTTTATAATGGGTGTGTTCCTTATCTTATCCTAGTGTCTAAACTCTTCTCCATGGCTGGACCCCCAAATAATATTCCTTTACGTTCTAAGGGGTATGTAGAGAGTGGGATAGGTTTAATAACTACCCTAACCCTAACGCGTACCCTAACCCTAACGCGTACCCTAACCCTAACACGTACCCTAATCCTAACCCGTACACTAACCCGAGCCCTAATCCTAACACTAACCCTAAACCTAACCCATACCCTACGCCGTATCCGAACCCCTCCCCGAACCCGTACCCTAAGCCGTACCCTAAGCCTAACCCTAAGCCTAACCCTAACCCTACGCTACCCTTGACTGCTTCTGCCTCCAATAGATTTTCTAAGCACTAGTGTTTTAAGGAACGGCTTATAAAGAGAATCCTAATGTGATTTCTTTGTAATGGGTGTGTTCCTTATCTTATCCTTGTGTCTAAACTCTTCTCCATGGCTGGACCCCCAAATAATATTCCTTTACGTGCTAAGGGGTATCTAGAGAGTGGGATAGGTTTAATAACTACCCTAACCCTAACGCGTTCCCTAACCCTAACCCCTACCCTAACCCTAACACGTACCCTAATCCTAACCCGTACCCTAAACCGAGCCCTAACCCTAAAACTAACCCTAACCCTAACCCTAACCCATACCCTACGCCGTACCCGAACCCCTCCCCGAACCCGTACCCTAAGCCGTACCCTAACCCTAACCCTAAGCCTAACCCTAACCCTAGGCTACCCTTGACGGCTTCTGCCTCCAATAGATTTTCTAAGCACTAATGTTTTAAGGAACGGCTTAAAAATAGAATCCTAATGTGATTTCTTTATAATGGGTGTGTTCCTTATCTTATCCTAGTGTCTAAACTCTTCTCCATGGCTGAACCCCCAAATAATATTCCTTTACGTGCTAAGGGGTATCTAGAGAGTGGGATAGGTTTAATAACTAACCTAACCCTAACGCGTACCCTAACTCTAACCCCTACCCTAACCCTAACACGTACCCTAATCCTAACCCGTACCCTAAACCGAGCCCTAACCTTAACACTAACCCTAACCCTAACCCTAACACATACCCTACTCTGTACCCGAACCCCTCCCCGAACCCGTACCCTAAGCCGTACCCTAAGCCTAACCCTAAGCCTAATCCTAACCCTAGGCTTCCCTTGACTGCTTCTGCCTCCAATAGATTTCCTAATCACTAGTGTTTTAAGGAACAGCTTAAAAATAGAATCCTAATGTGATTTCTTTATATTGGGTGTGTTCCTTATCTTATCCTAGTGTCTAGACTCTTCTCCATGGCTGGACCCCCAAATAATATTCCTTTACGTGCTAAGGGGTATCTAGACAGTGCGATAGGTTTAATAACTACCCTAACCCTAACGCGTACCCTAACCGTAACCCCTACCCTAACCCTAACACGTACCCTAATCCGAACCCGTACCCTAAACCGAGCCCTAACCCTAACACTAACCCTAACCCTAACCCTAACCCATACCCTACACCGTACACGAACCCCTCCCCGAAACCGTACCCTAAGCCGTACCGTAACCCTAACCCTAAGCCTAACCCTAACCCTAGGCTACCCTTGACTGCTTCTGCCTCCAATAGATTTCCTAAGCACTAGAGTTTTAAGGAACAGCTTAAAAAGAGAATCCTAATGTGATTTTTTTAAAATGGGTGTGTTCCTTATCTTATCCTAGTGTCTAAACTCTTCTCCATGGCTGGACCCCCAAATAATATTCCTTTACGTGCTAAGGGGTATCTAGAGAGTGGGATAGGTTTAATAACTACCCTAAACCTAACACGTACCCTAACCCTAACCCCTACCCTAAACCTAACACGTACCCTAATCCTAACCCGTACCCTAAACCGAGCCCTAAACCTAACACTAACCCTAACCCTAACCCATACCCTACGCCGTACCCTAACCCCTCCCCGAACCCGTACCCTAGGCCGTACCCTAAACCTAACCCTAAGCCTAACCCTAACCTTAGGCTACCCTTGACTGCTTCTGCCTCCAATAGATTTCCTAAGCACTAGTGTTTTAAGGAACAGCTTAAAAAGAGAATCCTACTGTGATTTCTTTATAATAGGTGTGTTCCTTATCTTATCCTAGTGTCTAAACTCTTCTGCATGGCTGGACCTCCAAATAATATTCCTTTACGTGCTAAGGGGTATCTAGAGAGTGGGACAGGTTTAATAACTACCCTAAACCTAATGCGTACCCTAACCCTAACCCCTACCCTAACCCTAACACGTACCCTAATCCTAACCCGTACCCTAAACCGAGACCTAAAGCTAACACTAACCCTAACCCTAACCCTAACCCATACCCTACGCCGTACCTGAACCCCTACACGAACCCGTACCCTAAGCCGTACCCTAACCCTAACCCTAAGCCTAACCCTAACCCTAGGCTACCCTTGACTGCTTCTGCCTCCAATAGATTTCCTAAGCACTAGTGTTTTAAGGAACAGCTTAAAAAGAGAATCCTAATATGATTTCTTTATAATGGCTGTGTTCCTTATCTTATCCTAGTGTCTAAACTCTTCTCCATGGCTGGACCCCCAAATAATATTCCTTTACGTGCTAAGGGGTATCTAGAGAGTGGGATAGGTTTAATAACTACCCTAAACCTAACGCGTACCCTAACCCTAACCCTAACCCTAACCCTAACCAAGCCCTAATCCTAACACTAACCCTAACCCTAACCCTAACCCATACCCTACGCCGTAACCGAACCCCTCCCCGAACCCGTACCCTAAGCCGTACCCTAAGCCTAACCCTAAGCCTAACCCTAACCCTACGCTACCCTTGACTGCTTCTGCCTCCAATAGATTTTCTAAGCACTAGTGTTTTAAGGAACGGCTTAAAAAGAGAATCCTAATGTGATTTCTTTATAATGGGTGTGTTCCTTATCTTATCCTAGTGTCTAAACTCTTCTCCATGGCTGGACGCCCAAATAATATTCCTTTACGTGCTAAGGGGTATCTAGAGAGTGGGATAGGTTTAATAACTACCCTAACCCTAACGCGTACCCTAACCCTAACCCCTACCCTAACCCTAACACGTACACTAATCCTAACCCGTACCCTAAACCGAGCCCTAACCCTAACACTAACCCTAACCCTAACCCTAACCCATACTCTACGCCGTACCCGAACCCCTCCCCGAACCCGTACCCTAAGCCGTACCCTAAGCCTAACCCTAAGCCTAACCCTAACCCTAGGCTACCCTTGACTGCTTCTGCCCCCAATAGATTTCCTAAGCACTAGTGTTTTAAGGAACAGCTTAAAAATAGAATCCTAATGTGATTTCTTTATAAAGGTTGTGTTCCTTATCTTATCCTAGTGTCTAAACTCTTCCCCATGGCTGGACCCCCAAATAATATTCCTATACGTGCTAAGGGGTATCTAGAGAGTGGGATAGGTTTAATAACTACCCTAACCCTAACGCGTACCCTAACCCTAACCCCTACCCTAACCCTAACACGTACCCTAACCCTAACCCGTACCCTAAACCGAGCCCTAACCTTAACACTAACCCTAACCCTAACCCTAACACATACCCTACGCTGTACCCGAACCCCTCCCCGAACCCGTACCCTAAGCCGTACCCTAAGCCTAACCCTAAGCCTAACCCTAACCCTAGGCTTCCCTTGACTGCTTCTGCCTCCAAAAGATTTCCTAAGCACTAGTGTTTTAAGGAACAGCTTAAAAAGAGAATCCTAATGTGATTTCTTTATAATGGGTGTGTTCCTTATCTTATCCTAGTGTCTAGACTCTTCTCCATGGCTGGACCCCCAAATAATATTCGTTTACGTGCTAAGGGGTATCTAGACAGTGCGATAGGTTTAATAACTACCCTAACCCTAACGCGTACCCTAACCGTAACCCCTACCCTAACCCTAACACGTACCCTAATCCGAACCCGTACCCTAAACCGAGCCCTAACCCTAACACTAACCCTAACCCTAACCCTAACCCATACCCTACGCCGTACACGAACCCCTCCCCGAAACCGTACCCTAAGCCGTACCCTAAGCCTAACCCTAACCCTAGGCTACCCTTGACTGCTTCTGCCTCCAATAGATTTCCTAAGCACTAGTGCTTTAAGCAACAGCTTAAAAAGAGAATCCTAATGTGATTTCTTTATAATGGGTGTGTTCCTTATCTTATCCTAGTGTCTAAACTCTTCTCCATGGCTGGACCCCCAAATAATATTCGCTTACGTGCTAAGGGGTATCTAGAGAGTGGGATAGGTTTACTAACTACCCTAACCCTAACGCGTACCCTAACCCTAACCCCTACCCTAACCCTAACACGTACCCTAATCCGAACCCGTACCCTAAACCGAGCCCTAACCCTAACACTAACCCTAACCCTAACCCTAACCCATACCCTACGCCGTACCCGAACCCCTCCCCGAACCCGTACCCTAAGCCGTACCCTAACCCTAACCCTAAGCCTAACCCTAACCCTAGGCTACCCTTGACTGCTTCTGCCTCCAATAGATTTCCTAAGCAGTAGTGTTTTAAGGAACAGCTTAAAAAGAGAATCCTAATGTGATTTCTTTATAATGGGTGTGTTCCTTATTTATCCTAGTGTCTAAACTCTTCTCCATGGCTGGACCCCTAAATAATATTCCTTTACGTGCTAAGGGGTATCTAGAGAGTGGGATAGGTTTAATAACTACCCTAACCCTAACGCGTACCCTAACCCTAACCCCTACCCTAACCCTAACACGTACCCTAATCCTAACCCGTACCCTAAACCGAGCCCTAACCCTAACACTAACCCTAACCCTAACCCTAACCCATACCCTACGCCGTACCCGCACCCCTCCCCGAACCCGTACCCTAAGCCGTACCCTAAGCCTAACCCTAAGCCTAACCCTAACCCTAGGCTACCCTTGACTGCTTCTGCCTCCAATAGATTTCCTAAGCACTAGTGTTTTAAGGAACAGCTGAAAAAGAGAATCCTAATGTGATTTCTTTATAATGGGTGTGTTCCTTATCTTATCCTAGTGTCTAAACTCTTCTCCATGGCTGGACCCCCAAATAATATTCCTTTACGTTCTAAGGGGTATGTAGAGAGTGGGATAGGTTTAATAACTACCCTAACCCTAACGCGTAACCTAACCCTAACGCGTACCCTAACCCTAACACGTATCCTAATCCTAACCCGTACCCTAAACCGAGCCCTAATCCTAACCCTAACCCTAACCCTAACCCATACCCTACGCCGTACCCGAACCCCTCCCCGAACCCGTACCCTAAGCCGTACCCTAAGCCTAACCCTAAGCCTAACCCTAACCCTACGCTACCCTTGACTGCTTCTGCCTCCAATAGATTTTCTAAACACTAGTGTTTTAAGGAACGGCTTAAAAAGAGAATCCTAATGTGATTTCTTTATAATGGGTGTGTTCCTTATCTTATCCTTGTCTCTAAACTGTTCTCCATGGCTGGACCCCCAAATAATATTCCTTTACGTGCTAAGGGGTATCTAGAGAGTGGGATAGGTTTAATAACTACCCTAACCCTAACGCGTTCCCTAACCCTAACCCCTACCCTAACCCTAACACGTACCGTAATCCTAACCCGTACCCTAAACCGAGCCCTAACCCTAACACTAACCCTAACCCTAACCCTAACCCTAACCCATACCCTACGCCGTACCCGAACCCCTTCCCTAACCCATACCCTAAGCCGTACCCTAACCCTAACCCTAAGCCTAACCCTAACCCTAGGCTACCCTTGACTGCTTCTGCCTCCAATAGATTTCCTAAGAAGTAGTGTTTTAAGGAACAGCTTAAAAAGAGAATCCTAATGTGATTTCTTTATAATGGGTGTGTTCCTTATTTATCCTAGTGTCTAAACTCTTCTCCATGGCTGGACCCCCAAATAATATTCCTTTACGTGCTAAGGGGTATCTAGAGAGTGGGATAGGTTTAATAACTACCCTAACCCTAACGCGTACCCTAACCCTAACCACTACCCTAACCCTAACACGTACCCTAATCCTAACCCGTACCCTAAACCGAGCCCTAACCCTAACACTAACCCTAACACTAACCCTAACCCATACCCTACGCCGTACCCGCACCCCTACCCGAACCCGTACACTAAGCCGTACCCTAAGCCTAACCCTAAGCCTAACCCTAACCCTACGCTACCCTTGACTGCTTCTGCCTCCAATAGATTTCCTAAGCACTAGTGTTTTAAGGAACAGCTTAAAAAGAGAATCCTAATGTGATTTCTTTATAATGGGTGTGTTCCTTATCTTATCCTAGTGTCTAAACTCTTCTCCATGGCTGAACCCCCAAATAATATTCCTTTACGTGCTAAGGGATATCTAGAGAGTGGGATAGGTTTACTAACTACCCTAACCCTAACCCCTACCCTAACCCTAACACGTACCCTAATCCTAACCCGTACCCTAAACCGACCCCTAACCTTAACACTAACCCTAACCCTAACCCTAACACATACCCTACGCTGTACCCGAACCCCTCCCCGAACCCGTACCCTAAGCCGTACCCTAACCCTAACCCTAAGCCTAACCCTAACCCTAGGCTACCCTTGACTGCTTCTGCCTCCAATAGATTTCCTAAGCACTAGTGTTTTAAGGAACAGCTTAAAAAGAGAATCCTAATGTGATTTCTTTATAATGGGTGTGTTCCTTATCTTATCCTAGTGTCTAGACTCTTCTCCATGGCTGGACCCCCAAATAATATTCCCTTACGTGCTAAGGGGTATCTAGACAGTGCGATAGGTTTAATAACTACCCTAACCCTAACGCGTACCCTAACCGTAACCCCTACCCTAACCCTAACACGTACCCTAATCCGAACCCGTACCCTAAACCGAGCCCTAACCCTAACACGAACCCTAACCCTAACCCTAACCCATACCCTACGCCGTACACGAACCCCTCCCCGAAACCGTACCCTAAGCCGTACCCTAACCCTAACCCTAAGACTAACCCTAACCCTAGGCTACCCTTGACTGCTGCTGCCTCCAATATATTTCCTAAGCACTAGTGCTTTAAGGAACAGCTTAAAAAGAGAATCCAAATGTGATTTCTTTATAATGGGTGTGTTCCTTATCTTATCCTAGTGTCTAAACTCTTCTCCATGGCTGGACCCCCAAATAATATTCCCTTACGTGCTAAGGGGTATCTAGAGAGTGGGATAGGTTTACTAACTACCCTAACCCTAACACGTACCCTAACCCTAACCCCTACCCTAACCCTAACACGTACCCTAATCCGAACCCGTACCCTAAACCGAGCCCTAACCCTAACACTAACCCTAACCCTAACCCTAACCCATACCCTACGCCGTACCCGAACCAATCCCCTAACCCGTACCCTAAGCCGTACCCTAAGCCTAACCCTAAGCCTAACCCTAACCCTACGCTACCCTTGACTGCTTCTGCCTCCAATACATTTCCTAAGCAGTAGTGTTTTAAGGAACAGCTGAAAAAGAGAATCCTAATGTGATTTCTTTATAATGGGTGTGTTCCTTATCTTATCCTAGTGTCTAGACTCTTCTCCATGGCTGGACCCCCAAATAATATTCCTTTACGTGCTAAGGGGTATCTAGAGAGTGGGATAGGTTTAATAACTACCCTAACCCTAACGCGTACCCTAACCCTAACCCCTACCCTAACCCTAACACGTACCCTAATCCTAACCCGTACCCTAAACCGAGCCCTAACCCTAACACTAACCCTAACCCTAACCCTAACCCATACCCTACGCCGTAACCGCACCCCTCCCCGAACCCGTACCCTAAGCCGTACCCTAAGCCTAACCCTAAACCTAGGCTACCCTTGACTGCTTCTGCCTCCAATAGATTTCCTAAGCACTAGTGTTTTAAGGAACAGCTTAAAAAGAGAATCCTAATGTGATTTCTTTATAATGGGTGTGTTCCTTATCTTATCCTAGTGTCTAAACTCTTCTCCATGGCTGGACCCCCAAATAATATTCCTTTACGTGCTAAGGGGTATCTAGAGAGTGGGATAGGTTTACTATCTACCCTAACCCTAACGCGTACCCTAACCCTAACCCCTACCCTAACCCTAAAACGTACCCTAATCCTAACCCGTACCCTAAACCGAGCCCTAACCCTAACACTAACCCTAACCCATACCCTACGCCGTAACCGAACCCCTCCGCGAACCCGTACCCTAAGCCGTACCCTAACCCTAACCCTAAGCCTAACCCTAACCCTAGGCTACCCTTGACTGCTTCTGCCTCCAATAGATTTCCTAAGCAGTAGTGTTTTAAGGAACAGCTTAAAAAGAGAATCCTAATGTGATTTCTTTATAATGGGTGTGTTCCTTATCTTATCCTAGTGTCTAGACTCTTCTCCATGGCTGGACCCCCAAATAATATTCCTTTACGTGCTAAGGGGTATCTAGAGAGTGGGATAGGTTTAATAACTACCCTAACCCTAACGCGTACCCTAACCGTAACCCCTACCCTAACCCTAACATGTACCCTAATCCAAACCCGTACCCTAAACCGAGCCCTAACCCTAACCCTAACCCTAACGCTAACCCTAACCCATACATTACGCCGTACCCGAACCCCTCCCCGAACCCGTACCCTAAGCCGTACCCTAACCCTAACCCTAAGCCTAACCCTAACCCTAGGCTACCCTTGACTGCTTCTGCCTCCAATAGATTTCCTAAGCACTAGTGCTTTAAGCAACAGCTTAAAAAGAGAATCCTAATGTGATTTCTTTATAATGGGTGTGTTCCTTATCTTATCCTAGTGTCTAAACTCTTCTCCATGGCTGGACCCCCAAATAATATTCGCTTACGTGCTAAGGGGTATCTAGAGAGTGGGATAGGTTTACTAACTACCCTAACCCTAACGCGTACCCTAACCCTAACCCCTACCCTAACCCTAACACGTACCCTAATCCGAACCCGTACCCTAAACCGAGCCCTAACCCTAACACTAACCCTAACCCTAACCCTAACCCATACCCTACGCCGTACCCGAACCCCTCCCCGAACCCGTACCCTAAGCCGTACCCTAACCCTAACCCTAAGCCTAACCCTAACCCTAGGCTACCCTTGACTGCTTCTGCCTCCAATAGATTTCCTAAGCAGTAGTGTTTTAAGGAACAGCTTAAAAAGAGAATCCTAATGTGATTTCTTTATAATGGGTGTGTTCCTTATTTATCCTAGTGTCTAAACTCTTCTCCATGGCTGGACCCCTAAATAATATTCCTTTACGTGCTAAGGGGTATCTAGAGAGTGGGATAGGTTTAATAACTACCCTAACCCTAACGCGTACCCTAACCCTAACCCCTACCCTAACCCTAACACGTACCCTAATCCTAACCCGTACCCTAAACCGAGCCCTAACCCTAACACTAACCCTAACCCTAACCCTAACCCATACCCTACGCCGTACCCGCACCCCTCCCCGAACCCGTACCCTAAGCCGTACCCTAAGCCTAACCCTAAGCCTAACCCTAACCCTAGGCTACCCTTGACTGCTTCTGCCTCCAATAGATTTCCTAAGCACTAGTGTTTTAAGGAACAGCTGAAAAAGAGAATCCTAATGTGATTTCTTTATAATGGGTGTGTTCCTTATCTTATCCTAGTGTCTAAACTCTTCTCCATGGCTGGACCCCCAAATAATATTCCTTTACGTTCTAAGGGGTATGTAGAGAGTGGGATAGGTTTAATAACTACCCTAACCCTAACGCGTAACCTAACCCTAACGCGTACCCTAACCCTAACACGTATCCTAATCCTAACCCGTACCCTAAACCGAGCCCTAATCCTAACCCTAACCCTAACCCTAACCCATACCCTACGCCGTACCCGAACCCCTCCCCGAACCCGTACCCTAAGCCGTACCCTAAGCCTAACCCTAAGCCTAACCCTAACCCTACGCTACCCTTGACTGCTTCTGCCTCCAATAGATTTTCTAAACACTAGTGTTTTAAGGAACGGCTTAAAAAGAGAATCCTAATGTGATTTCTTTATAATGGGTGTGTTCCTTATCTTATCCTTGTCTCTAAACTGTTCTCCATGGCTGGACCCCCAAATAATATTCCTTTACGTGCTAAGGGGTATCTAGAGAGTGGGATAGGTTTAATAACTACCCTAACCCTAACGCGTTCCCTAACCCTAACCCCTACCCTAACCCTAACACGTACCGTAATCCTAACCCGTACCCTAAACCGAGCCCTAACCCTAACACTAACCCTAACCCTAACCCTAACCCTAACCCATACCCTACGCCGTACCCGAACCCCTTCCCTAACCCATACCCTAAGCCGTACCCTAACCCTAACCCTAAGCCTAACCCTAACCCTAGGCTACCCTTGACTGCTTCTGCCTCCAATAGATTTCCTAAGAAGTAGTGTTTTAAGGAACAGCTTAAAAAGAGAATCCTAATGTGATTTCTTTATAATGGGTGTGTTCCTTATTTATCCTAGTGTCTAAACTCTTCTCCATGGCTGGACCCCCAAATAATATTCCTTTACGTGCTAAGGGGTATCTAGAGAGTGGGATAGGTTTAATAACTACCCTAACCCTAACGCGTACCCTAACCCTAACCACTACCCTAACCCTAACACGTACCCTAATCCTAACCCGTACCCTAAACCGAGCCCTAACCCTAACACTAACCCTAACACTAACCCTAACCCATACCCTACGCCGTACCCGCACCCCTACCCGAACCCGTACACTAAGCCGTACCCTAAGCCTAACCCTAAGCCTAACCCTAACCCTACGCTACCCTTGACTGCTTCTGCCTCCAATAGATTTCCTAAGCACTAGTGTTTTAAGGAACAGCTTAAAAAGAGAATCCTAATGTGATTTCTTTATAATGGGTGTGTTCCTTATCTTATCCTAGTGTCTAAACTCTTCTCCATGGCTGAACCCCCAAATAATATTCCTTTACGTGCTAAGGGATATCTAGAGAGTGGGATAGGTTTACTAACTACCCTAACCCTAACCCCTACCCTAACCCTAACACGTACCCTAATCCTAACCCGTACCCTAAACCGACCCCTAACCTTAACACTAACCCTAACCCTAACCCTAACACATACCCTACGCTGTACCCGAACCCCTCCCCGAACCCGTACCCTAAGCCGTACCCTAACCCTAACCCTAAGCCTAACCCTAACCCTAGGCTACCCTTGACTGCTTCTGCCTCCAATAGATTTCCTAAGCACTAGTGTTTTAAGGAACAGCTTAAAAAGAGAATCCTAATGTGATTTCTTTATAATGGGTGTGTTCCTTATCTTATCCTAGTGTCTAGACTCTTCTCCATGGCTGGACCCCCAAATAATATTCCCTTACGTGCTAAGGGGTATCTAGACAGTGCGATAGGTTTAATAACTACCCTAACCCTAACGCGTACCCTAACCGTAACCCCTACCCTAACCCTAACACGTACCCTAATCCGAACCCGTACCCTAAACCGAGCCCTAACCCTAACACGAACCCTAACCCTAACCCTAACCCATACCCTACGCCGTACACGAACCCCTCCCCGAAACCGTACCCTAAGCCGTACCCTAACCCTAACCCTAAGACTAACCCTAACCCTAGGCTACCCTTGACTGCTGCTGCCTCCAATATATTTCCTAAGCACTAGTGCTTTAAGGAACAGCTTAAAAAGAGAATCCAAATGTGATTTCTTTATAATGGGTGTGTTCCTTATCTTATCCTAGTGTCTAAACTCTTCTCCATGGCTGGACCCCCAAATAATATTCCCTTACGTGCTAAGGGGTATCTAGAGAGTGGGATAGGTTTACTAACTACCCTAACCCTAACACGTACCCTAACCCTAACCCCTACCCTAACCCTAACACGTACCCTAATCCGAACCCGTACCCTAAACCGAGCCCTAACCCTAACACTAACCCTAACCCTAACCCTAACCCATACCCTACGCCGTACCCGAACCAATCCCCTAACCCGTACCCTAAGCCGTACCCTAAGCCTAACCCTAAGCCTAACCCTAACCCTACGCTACCCTTGACTGCTTCTGCCTCCAATACATTTCCTAAGCAGTAGTGTTTTAAGGAACAGCTGAAAAAGAGAATCCTAATGTGATTTCTTTATAATGGGTGTGTTCCTTATCTTATCCTAGTGTCTAGACTCTTCTCCATGGCTGGACCCCCAAATAATATTCCTTTACGTGCTAAGGGGTATCTAGAGAGTGGGATAGGTTTAATAACTACCCTAACCCTAACGCGTACCCTAACCCTAACCCCTACCCTAACCCTAACACGTACCCTAATCCTAACCCGTACCCTAAACCGAGCCCTAACCCTAACACTAACCCTAACCCTAACCCTAACCCATACCCTACGCCGTAACCGCACCCCTCCCCGAACCCGTACCCTAAGCCGTACCCTAAGCCTAACCCTAAACCTAGGCTACCCTTGACTGCTTCTGCCTCCAATAGATTTCCTAAGCACTAGTGTTTTAAGGAACAGCTTAAAAAGAGAATCCTAATGTGATTTCTTTATAATGGGTGTGTTCCTTATCTTATCCTAGTGTCTAAACTCTTCTCCATGGCTGGACCCCCAAATAATATTCCTTTACGTGCTAAGGGGTATCTAGAGAGTGGGATAGGTTTACTATCTACCCTAACCCTAACGCGTACCCTAACCCTAACCCCTACCCTAACCCTAAAACGTACCCTAATCCTAACCCGTACCCTAAACCGAGCCCTAACCCTAACACTAACCCTAACCCATACCCTACGCCGTAACCGAACCCCTCCGCGAACCCGTACCCTAAGCCGTACCCTAACCCTAACCCTAAGCCTAACCCTAACCCTAGGCTACCCTTGACTGCTTCTGCCTCCAATAGATTTCCTAAGCAGTAGTGTTTTAAGGAACAGCTTAAAAAGAGAATCCTAATGTGATTTCTTTATAATGGGTGTGTTCCTTATCTTATCCTAGTGTCTAGACTCTTCTCCATGGCTGGACCCCCAAATAATATTCCTTTACGTGCTAAGGGGTATCTAGAGAGTGGGATAGGTTTAATAACTACCCTAACCCTAACGCGTACCCTAACCGTAACCCCTACCCTAACCCTAACATGTACCCTAATCCAAACCCGTACCCTAAACCGAGCCCTAACCCTAACCCTAACCCTAACGCTAACCCTAACCCATACATTACGCCGTACCCGAACCCCTCCCCGAACCCGTACCCTAAGCCGTACCCTAACCCTAACCCTAAGCCTAACCCTAACCCTAGGCTACCCTTGACTGCTTCTGCCTCCAATAGATTTCCTAAGCAGTAGTGTTTTAAGGAACAGCTTAAAAAGAGAATCCTAATGTGATTTTTTATAATGGGTGTGTTCCTTATTTATCCTAGTGTCTAAACTCTTCTCCATGGCTGGACCCCCAAATAATATTCCTTTACGTGCTAAAGGGTATCTAGAGAGTGGGATAGGTTTAATAACTACCCTAACCCTAACGCGTACCCTAACCCTAACCCCTACCCTAACCCTAACACGTACCCTAATCCTAACCCGTACCCTAAACCGAGCCCTAACCCAAACACTAACCCTAACCCTAACCCTAACCCTTACCCTACGCCTTAATCGAACCCCTCCCCGAACCCGTACCCTAAGCCGTACCCTAACCCTAATCCTAAGCCTAACCCTAACCCTAGGCTACCCTTGACTGCTTCTGCCTCCAATAGATTTCCTAAGCACTAGTGTTTTAAGGAACAGCTTAAAAAGAGAATCCTAATGTGATTTCTTTATAATGGGTGTGTTCCTTATCTTATCCTAGTGTCTAAACTCTTCTCCATGGCTGAACCCCCAAATAATATTCCTTTACGTGCTAAGTGGTATCTAGAGAGTGGGATAGGTTTACTAACTACCCTAACCCTAACGCGTACCCTAACCCTAACCCCTACCCTAACCCTAACACGTACCCTAATCCTAACCCGTACCCTAAACCGAGCCCTAACCCTAACACTAACCCTAACCCTAACCCTAACCCATACGCTACGCCGTACCCGAACCCCTCCCCGATCCCATACCCTAAGCCGTACCCTAACCCTAACCCTAAGCCTAACCCTAACCCTAGGCTACCCTTGAATGCTTCTGCCTCCAATAGATTTCCTAAGCAGTAGTGTTTTAAGGAACAGCTTAAAAAGAGAATCCTAATGTGATTTCTTTATAATGGGTGTGTTCCTTATCTTATCCTAGTGTCTAAACTCTTCTCCATGGCTGAACCCCCAAATAATATTCCTTTACGTGCTAAGGGGTATCTAGAGAGTGGGATAGGTTTACTAACTACCCTAACCCTAACCCCTACCCTAACCCTAACACGTACCCTAATCCTAACCCGTACCCTAAACCGAGCCCTAACCCTAACACTAACCCTAACCCTAACCCTAACCCATACCCTACGCCGTACCCGAACCCCTCTCCGAACCCGTATCCTAAGCCGTACCCTAACCCTAACCCTAAGCCTAACCCTAACCCTAGGCTACCCTTGACTGCTTCTGCCTCCAATAGATTTCCTAAGCAGTAGTGTTTTAAGGAACAGCTTAAAAAGGGAATCCTAATGTGATTTCTTTATAATGGGTGTGTTCCTTATTTATCCTAGTGTCTAAACTCTTCTCCATGGCTGGACCCCCAAATAATATTCCTTTACGTGCTAAGGGGTATCTAGAGAGTGGGATAGGTTTAATAACTACCCTAACCCTAACGCGTACCCTAACCGTAACCCCTACCCTAACCCTAACACGTACCCTAATCCGAACCCGTACCCTAAACCGAGCCCTAACCCTAACACTAACCCTAACCCTAACCCTAACACATACCCTACGCCGTACCCGCACCCCTCCCCGAACCCGTACCCTAAGCCGTACCCTAAGCCTAACCCTAAGCCTAACCCTAACCCTAGGCTACACTTGACTGCTTCTGCCTCCAATAGATTTCCTAAGCAGTAGTGCTTTAAGGAACAGGTTAAAAAGAGAATCCTAATGTGATTTCTTTATAATGGGTGTGTTCCTTATCTTATCCTAGTGTCTAAACTCTTCTCCATGGCTGGACCCCCAAATAATATTCCCTTACGTGCTAAGGGGTTTCTAGAGAGTGGGATAGGTTTACTAACTACCCTAACCCTAACGCGTACCCTAACCCTAACCCCTACCCTAACCCTAACACGTACCCTAATCCGAACCCGTACCCTAAACCGAGCCCTAACCCTAACACTAACCCTAACCCTAACCCTAACCCATACCCTAAGCCGTACCCGAACCCCTCCCCGAACCCGTACCCTAAGCCGTACCCTAACCCTAACCCTAAGCCTAACCCTAACCCTACGCTACCCTTGACTGCTTCTGCCTCCAATAGATATTCTAAGCACTAATGTTTTAAGGAACGGCTTAAAAAGAGAATCCTAATGTGATTTCTTTATAATGGGTGTGTTCCTTATCTTATCCTAGTGTCTAAACTCTTCTCCATGGCTGGATCCCCAAATAATATTCCTTTACGCTGTAAGGGGTATCTAGAGAGTGGGATAGTTTTAATAACTACCCTAACCCTAACGCGTACCCTAACCCTAACCCCTACCCTAACCCTAACACGTACCCTAATCCTAATCCGTACCCTAAACCGAGCCCTAACACTAACACTAACCCTAACCCTAACCCATACCCTACGCCGTACCCGAACCCCTCCCCGAAACCGTACCCTAAGCCGTACCCTAACCCTAACCCTAAGCCTAACCCTAACCTTAGGCTACCCTTGACTGCTTCTGCCTCCAATAGATTTCCTAAGCACTAATGTTTTAAGGAACAGCTTAAAAAGAGAATCCTAATGTGATTTTTTATAATAGGTGTGTTCCTTATTTTATCCTAGTGTCTAAACTCTTCTCCATGGCTGGACCTCCAAATAATATACCTTTACGTGCTAAGCGGTATCTAGAGAGTGGGATAGGTTTAATAACTACCCTAACCCTAACGCGTACCCTAACCCTAACCCCTACCCTAACCCTAACACGTACCCTAATCCTAACCCGTACCCTAAACCGAGCCCTAAAGCTAACACTAACCCTAACCCTAACCCTAACCCATACCCTACGCCGTACCTGAACCCCTACACGAACCCGTACCCTAAGCCGTACCCTAAGCCTAACCCTAAGCCTAACCCTAACCCTAGGCTACCCTTGACTGCTTCTGCCTCCAATAGATTTCCTAAGCACTAGTGTTTTAAGGAACAGCTTAAAAAGAGAATCCTAATGTGATTTCTTTATAATGGGTGTGTTCCTTATCTTATCCTAGTGTCTAAACTCTTCTCCATGGCTGGACCCCCAAATAATATTCCTTTACGTGCTAAGGGGTATCTAGAGAGTGGGATAGGTTTAATAACTACCCTAAACCTAACACGTACCCTAACCCTAACCCCTACCCTCAACCTAACACGTACCCTAATCCTAACCCGTACCCTAAACCGAGCCCTAACCCTAACACTAACCCTAACCCTAACCCATAACCTATGCCGTACCCGAACCCCTCCCCGAACCCGTACCCTAAGCCGTACCCTAAACCTAACCCTAAGCCTAACCCTAACCTTAGGCTACCCTTGACTGCTTCTGCCTCCAATAGATTTCCTAAGCACTAGTGTTTTAAGGAACAGCTTAAAAAGAGAATCCTACTGTGATTTCTTTATAATAGGTGTGTTCCTTATCTTATCCTAGTGTCTAAACTCTTCTGCATGGCTGGACCTCCAAATAATATTCCTTTACATGCTAAGGGGTATCTAGAGAGTGGGATAGGTTTAATAACTACCCTAACCCTAATGGGTACCCTAACCCTAACCCCTACCCTAACCCTAACACGTACCCTAATCCTAACCCGTACCCTAAACCGAGCCCTAAAGCTAACACTAACCCTAACCCTAACCCTAACCCATACCCTACGCCGTACCTGAACCACTACACGAACCCGTACCCTAAGCCGTACCCTAACCCTAACCCTAAGCCTAACCCTAACCCTAGGCTACCCTTGACTGCTTCTGCCTCCAATAGATTTCCTAAGCACTAGTGTTTTAAGGAACAGCTTAAAAAGAGAATCCTAATATGATTTCTTTATAATGGGTGTGTTCCCTATCTTATCCTAGTGTCTAAACTCTTCTCCATGGCTGGACCCCCAAATAATATTCCTTTACGTGCTAAGGGGTATCTAGAGAGTGGGATAGGTTTAATAACTACCCTAAACCTAACGCGTACCCTAACCCTAACCCCTACCCTAACCCTAACACGTACCCTAATCCTAACCCGTACCCTAAACCGAGCCCTAACCCTAACACTAACCCTAATCCTAACCCTAACCCATACCCTACGCCGTACCCGATCCCCTCCCCGTACCCGTACCCTAACCCTAACCCTAAGCCTAACCCTAACCCTAGGCTACCCTTGACTGCTTCTGCCTCCAATAGATTTCCTAAGCACTAGTGTTTTAAGGAACAGCTGAAAAAGAGAATCCTAATGTGATTTCTTTATAATGGGTGTGTTCCTTATCTTATCCTAGTGTCTAAACTCTTCTCCATGGCTGGACCCCCAAATAATATTCCTTTACGTTCTAAGGGGTATGTAGAGAGTGGGATAGGTTTAATAACTACCCTAACCCTAACGCGTACCCTAACCCTAACGCGTACCCTAACCCTAACACGTACCCTAATCCTAACCCGTACACTAACCCGAGCCCTAATCCTAACACTAACCCTAAACCTAACCCATACCCTACGCCGTATCCGAACCCCTCCCCGAACCCGTACCCTAAGCCGTACCCTAAGCCTAACCCTAAGCCTAACCCTAACCCTACGCTACCCTTGACTGCTTCTGCCTCCAATAGATTTTCTAAGCACTAGTGTTTTAAGGAACGGCTTATAAAGAGAATCCTAATGTGATTTCTTTGTAATGGGTGTGTTCCTTATCTTATCCTTGTGTCTAAACTCTTCTCCATGGCTGGACCCCCAAATAATATTCCTTTACGTGCTAAGGGGTATCTAGAGAGTGGGATAGGTTTAATAACTACCCTAACCCTAACGCGTTCCCTAACCCTAACCCCTACCCTAACCCTAACACGTACCCTAATCCTAACCCGTACCCTAAACCGAGCCCTAACCCTAAAACTAACCCTAACCCTAACCCTAACCCATACCCTACGCCGTACCCGAACCCCTCCCCGAACCCGTACCCTAAGCCGTACCCTAACCCTAACCCTAAGCCTAACCCTAACCCTAGGCTACCCTTGACGGCTTCTGCCTCCAATAGATTTTCTAAGCACTAATGTTTTAAGGAACGGCTTAAAAATAGAATCCTAATGTGATTTCTTTATAATGGGTGTGTTCCTTATCTTATCCTAGTGTCTAAACTCTTCTCCATGGCTGGACCCCCAAATAATATTCCTTTACGTGCTAAGGGGTATCTAGAGAGTGGGATAGGTTTAATAACTAACCTAACCCTAACGCGTACCCTAACTCTAACCCCTACCCTAACCCTAACACGTACCCTAATCCTAACCTGTACCCTAAACCGAGCCCTAACCTTCAACACTAACCCTAACCCTAACCCTAACACATACCCTACTCTGTACCCGAACCCCTCCCCGAACCCGTACCCTAAGCCGTACCCTAAGCCTAACCCTAAGCCTAACCCTAACCCTAGGCTACCCTTGACGGCTTCTGCCTCCAATAGATTTTCTAAGCACTAATGTTTTAAGGAACGGCTTAAAAATAGAATCCTAATGTGATTTCTTTATAATGGGTGTGTTCCTTATCTTATCCTAGTGTCTAAACTCTTCTCCATGGCTGGACCCCCAAATAATATTCCTTTACGTGCTAAGGGGTATCTAGAGAGTGGGATAGGTTTAATAACTACCCTAAACCTAACACGTACCCTAACCCTAACCCCTACCCTAAACCTAACACGTACCCTAATCCTAACCCGTACCCTAAACCGAGCCCTAACCCTAACACTAACCCTAACCCTAACCCATAACCTATGCCGTACCCGAACCCCTCCCCGAACCCGTACCCTAAGCCGTACCCTAAACCTAACCCTAAGCCTAACCCTAACCTTAGGTTACCCTTGACTGCTTCTGCCTCCAATAGATTTCCTAAGCACTAGTGTTTTAAGGAACAGCTTAAAAAGAGAATCCTACTGTGATTTCTTTATAATAGGTGTGTTCCTTATCTTATCCTAGTGTCTAAACTCTTCTGCATGGCTGGACCTCCAAATAATATTCCTTTACATGCTAAGGGGTATCTAGAGAGTGGGATAGGTTTAATAACTACCCTAACCCTAATGCGTACCCTAACCCTAACCCCTACCCTAACCCTAACACGTACCCTAATCCTAACCCGTACCCTAAACCGAGCCCTAAAGCTAACACTAACCCTAACCCTAACCCTAACCCATACCCTACGCCGTACCTGAACCCCTACACGAACCCGTACCCTAAGCCGTACCCTAACCCTAACCCTAAGCCTAACCCTAACCCTAGGCTACCCTTGACTGCTTCTGCCTCCAATAGATTTCCTAAGCACTAGTGTTTTAAGGAACAGCTTAAAAAGAGAATCCTAATATGATTTCTTTATAATGGGTGTGTTCCCTATCTTATCCTAGTGTCTAAACTCTTCTCCATGGCTGGACCCCCAAATAATATTCCTTTACGTGCTAAGGGGTATCTAGAGAGTGGGATAGGTTTAATAACTACCCTAAACCTAACGCGTACCCTAACCCTAACCCCTACCCTAACCCTAACACGTACCCTAATCCTAACCCGTACCCTAAACCGAGCCCTAACCCTAACACTAACCCTAATCCTAACCCTAACCCATACCCTACGCCGTACCCGATCCCCTCCCCGTACCCGTACCCTAACCCTAACCCTAAGCCTAACCCTAACCCTAGGCTACCCTTGACTGCTTCTGCCTCCAATAGATTTCCTAAGCACTAGTGTTTTAAGGAACAGCTGAAAAAGAGAATCCTAATGTGATTTCTTTATAATGGGTGTGTTCCTTATCTTATCCTAGTGTCTAAACTCTTCTCCATGGCTGGACCCCCAAATAATATTCCTTTACGTTCTAAGGGGTATGTAGAGAGTGGGATAGGTTTAATAACTACCCTAACCCTAACGCGTACCCTAACCCTAACGCGTACCCTAACCCTAACACGTACCCTAATCCTAACCCGTACACTAACCCGAGCCCTAATCCTAACACTAACCCTAAACCTAACCCATACCCTACGCCGTATCCGAACCCCTCCCCGAACCCGTACCCTAAGCCGTACCCTAAGCCTAACCCTAAGCCTAACCCTAACCCTACGCTACCCTTGACTGCTTCTGCCTCCAATAGATTTTCTAAGCACTAGTGTTTTAAGGAACGGCTTATAAAGAGAATCCTAATGTGATTTCTTTGTAATGGGTGTGTTCCTTATCTTATCCTTGTGTCTAAACTCTTCTCCATGGCTGGACCCCCAAATAATATTCCTTTACGTGCTAAGGGGTATCTAGAGAGTGGGATAGGTTTAATAACTACCCTAACCCTAACGCGTTCCCTAACCCTAACCCCTACCCTAACCCTAACACGTACCCTAATCCTAACCCGTACCCTAAACCGAGCCCTAACCCTAAAACTAACCCTAACCCTAACCCTAACCCATACCCTACGCCGTACCCGAACCCCTCCCCGAACCCGTACCCTAAGCCGTACCCTAACCCTAACCCTAAGCCTAACCCTAACCCTAGGCTACCCTTGACGGCTTCTGCCTCCAATAGATTTTCTAAGCACTAATGTTTTAAGGAACGGCTTAAAAATAGAATCCTAATGTGATTTCTTTATAATGGGTGTGTTCCTTATCTTATCCTAGTGTCTAAACTCTTCTCCATGGCTGGACCCCCAAATAATATTCCTTTACGTGCTAAGGGGTATCTAGAGAGTGGGATAGGTTTAATAACTAACCTAACCCTAACGCGTACCCTAACTCTAACCCCTACCCTAACCCTAACACGTACCCTAATCCTAACCCGTACCCTAAACCGAGCCCTAACCTTAACACTAACCCTAACCCTAACCCTAACACATACCCTACTCTGTACCCGAACCCCTCCCCGAACCCGTACCCTAAGCCGTACCCTAAGCCTAACCCTAAGCCTAATCCTAACCCTAGGCTTCCCTTGACTGCTTCTGCCTCCAATAGATTTCCTAATCACTAGTGTTTTAAGGAACAGCTTAAAAATAGAATCCTAATGTGATTTCTTTATATTGGGTGTGTTCCTTATCTTATCCTAGTGTCTAGACTCTTCTCCATGGCTGGACCCCCAAATAATATTCCTTTACGTGCTAAGGGGTATCTAGACAGTGCGATAGGTTTAATAACTACCCTAACCCTAACGCGTACCCTAACCGTAACCCCTACCCTAACCCTAACACGTACCCTAATCCGAACCCGTACCCTAAACCGAGCCCTAACCCTAACACTAACCCTAACCCTAACCCTAACCCATACCCTACACCGTACACGAACCCCTCCCCGAAACCGTACCCTAAGCCGTACCGTAACCCTAACCCTAAGCCTAACCCTAACCCTAGGCTACCCTTGACTGCTTCTGCCTCCAATAGATTTCCTAAGCACTAGTGTTTTAAGGAACAGCTTAAAAAGAGAATCCTAATGTGATTTTTTTAAAATGGGTGTGTTCCTTATCTTATCCTAGTGTCTAAACTCTTCTCCATGGCTGGACCCCCAAATAATATTCCTTTACGTGCTAAGGGGTATCTAGAGAGTGGGATAGGTTTAATAAC
Source organism: Balaenoptera borealis (assembly GCF_965194805.1). Lineage (NCBI taxonomy): Eukaryota > Metazoa > Chordata > Mammalia > Artiodactyla > Balaenopteridae > Balaenoptera > Balaenoptera borealis. Next base: position 78,049 of record NW_028123596.1, read on the forward strand.
TACCCTAAACCTAACACGTACCCTAACCCTAACCCCTACCCTAAACCTAACACGTACCCTAATCCTAACCCGTACCCTAAACCGAGCCCTAAACCTAACACTAACCCTAACCCTAACCCATACCCTACGCCGTACCCTAACCCCTCCCCGAACCCGTACCCTAGGCCGTACCCTAAACCTAACCCTAAGCCTAACCCTAACCTTAGGCTACCCTTGACTGCTTCTGCCTCCAATAGATTTCCTAAGCACTAGTGTTTTAAGGAACAGCTTAAAAAGAGAATCCTACTGTGATTTCTTTATAATAGGTGTGTTCCTTATCTTATCCTAGTGTCTAAACTCTTCTGCATGGCTGGACCTCCAAATAATATTCCTTTACGTGCTAAGGGGTATCTAGAGAGTGGGACAGGTTTAATAACTACCCTAAACCTAATGCGTACCCTAACCCTAACCCCTACCCTAACCCTAACACGTACCCTAATCCTAACCCGTACCCTAAACCGAGACCTAAAGCTAACACTAACCCTAACCCTAACCCTAACCCATACCCTACGCCGTACCTGAACCCCTACACGAACCCGTACCCTAAGCCGTACCCTAACCCTAACCCTAAGCCTAACCCTAACCCTAGGCTACCCTTGACTGCTTCTGCCTCCAATAGATTTCCTAAGCACTAGTGTTTTAAGGAACAGCTTAAAAAGAGAATCCTAATATGATTTCTTTATAATGGGTGTGTTCCTTATCTTATCCTAGTGTCTAAACTCTTCTCCATGGCTGGACCCCCAAATAATATTCCTTTACGTGCTAAGGGGTATCTAGAGAGTGGGATAGGTTTAATAACTACCCTAAACCTAACGCGTACCCTAACCCTAACCCTAACCCTAACCCTAACCAAGCCCTAATCCTAACACTAACCCTAACCCTAACCCTAACCCATACCCTACGCCGTAACCGAACCCCTCCCCGAACCCGTACCCTAAGCCGTACCCTAAGCCTAACCCTAAGCCTAACCCTAACCCTACGCTACCCTTGACTGCTTCTGCCTCCAATAGATTTTCTAAGCACTAGTGTTTTAAGGAACGGCTTAAAAAGAGAATCCTAATGTGATTTCTTTATAATGGGTGTGTTCCTTATCTTATCCTAGTGTCTAAACTCTTCTCCATGGCTGGACGCCCAAATAATATTCCTTTACGTGCTAAGGGGTATCTAGAGAGTGGGATAGGTTTAATAACTACCCTAACCCTAACGCGTACCCTAACCCTAACCCCTACCCTAACCCTAACACGTACACTAATCCTAACCCGTACCCTAAACCGAGCCCTAACCCTAACACTAACCCTAACCCTAACCCTAACCCATACTCTACGCCGTACCCGAACCCCTCCCCGAACCCGTACCCTAAGCCGTACCCTAAGCCTAACCCTAAGCCTAACCCTAACCCTAGGCTACCCTTGACTGCTTCTGCCCCCAATAGATTTCCTAAGCACTAGTGTTTTAAGGAACAGCTTAAAAATAGAATCCTAATGTGATTTCTTTATAAAGGTTGTGTTCCTTATCTTATCCTAGTGTCTAAACTCTTCCCCATGGCTGGACCCCCAAATAATATTCCTATACGTGCTAAGGGGTATCTAGAGAGTGGGATAGGTTTAATAACTACCCTAACCCTAACGCGTACCCTAACCCTAACCCCTACCCTAACCCTAACACGTACCCTAACCCTAACCCGTACCCTAAACCGAGCCCTAACCTTAACACTAACCCTAACCCTAACCCTAACACATACCCTACGCTGTACCCGAACCCCTCCCCGAACCCGTACCCTAAGCCGTACCCTAAGCCTAACCCTAAGCCTAACCCTAACCCTAGGCTTCCCTTGACTGCTTCTGCCTCCAAAAGATTTCCTAAGCACTAGTGTTTTAAGGAACAGCTTAAAAAGAGAATCCTAATGTGATTTCTTTATAATGGGTGTGTTCCTTATCTTATCCTAGTGTCTAGACTCTTCTCCATGGCTGGACCCCCAAATAATATTCGTTTACGTGCTAAGGGGTATCTAGACAGTGCGATAGGTTTAATAACTACCCTAACCCTAACGCGTACCCTAACCGTAACCCCTACCCTAACCCTAACACGTACCCTAATCCGAACCCGTACCCTAAACCGAGCCCTAACCCTAACACTAACCCTAACCCTAACCCTAACCCATACCCTACGCCGTACACGAACCCCTCCCCGAAACCGTACCCTAAGCCGTACCCTAAGCCTAACCCTAACCCTAGGCTACCCTTGACTGCTTCTGCCTCCAATAGATTTCCTAAGCACTAGTGCTTTAAGCAACAGCTTAAAAAGAGAATCCTAATGTGATTTCTTTATAATGGGTGTGTTCCTTATCTTATCCTAGTGTCTAAACTCTTCTCCATGGCTGGACCCCCAAATAATATTCGCTTACGTGCTAAGGGGTATCTAGAGAGTGGGATAGGTTTACTAACTACCCTAACCCTAACGCGTACCCTAACCCTAACCCCTACCCTAACCCTAACACGTACCCTAATCCGAACCCGTACCCTAAACCGAGCCCTAACCCTAACACTAACCCTAACCCTAACCCTAACCCATACCCTACGCCGTACCCGAACCCCTCCCCGAACCCGTACCCTAAGCCGTACCCTAACCCTAACCCTAAGCCTAACCCTAACCCTAGGCTACCCTTGACTGCTTCTGCCTCCAATAGATTTCCTAAGCAGTAGTGTTTTAAGGAACAGCTTAAAAAGAGAATCCTAATGTGATTTCTTTATAATGGGTGTGTTCCTTATTTATCCTAGTGTCTAAACTCTTCTCCATGGCTGGACCCCTAAATAATATTCCTTTACGTGCTAAGGGGTATCTAGAGAGTGGGATAGGTTTAATAACTACCCTAACCCTAACGCGTACCCTAACCCTAACCCCTACCCTAACCCTAACACGTACCCTAATCCTAACCCGTACCCTAAACCGAGCCCTAACCCTAACACTAACCCTAACCCTAACCCTAACCCATACCCTACGCCGTACCCGCACCCCTCCCCGAACCCGTACCCTAAGCCGTACCCTAAGCCTAACCCTAAGCCTAACCCTAACCCTAGGCTACCCTTGACTGCTTCTGCCTCCAATAGATTTCCTAAGCACTAGTGTTTTAAGGAACAGCTGAAAAAGAGAATCCTAATGTGATTTCTTTATAATGGGTGTGTTCCTTATCTTATCCTAGTGTCTAAACTCTTCTCCATGGCTGGACCCCCAAATAATATTCCTTTACGTTCTAAGGGGTATGTAGAGAGTGGGATAGGTTTAATAACTACCCTAACCCTAACGCGTAACCTAACCCTAACGCGTACCCTAACCCTAACACGTATCCTAATCCTAACCCGTACCCTAAACCGAGCCCTAATCCTAACCCTAACCCTAACCCTAACCCATACCCTACGCCGTACCCGAACCCCTCCCCGAACCCGTACCCTAAGCCGTACCCTAAGCCTAACCCTAAGCCTAACCCTAACCCTACGCTACCCTTGACTGCTTCTGCCTCCAATAGATTTTCTAAACACTAGTGTTTTAAGGAACGGCTTAAAAAGAGAATCCTAATGTGATTTCTTTATAATGGGTGTGTTCCTTATCTTATCCTTGTCTCTAAACTGTTCTCCATGGCTGGACCCCCAAATAATATTCCTTTACGTGCTAAGGGGTATCTAGAGAGTGGGATAGGTTTAATAACTACCCTAACCCTAACGCGTTCCCTAACCCTAACCCCTACCCTAACCCTAACACGTACCGTAATCCTAACCCGTACCCTAAACCGAGCCCTAACCCTAACACTAACCCTAACCCTAACCCTAACCCTAACCCATACCCTACGCCGTACCCGAACCCCTTCCCTAACCCATACCCTAAGCCGTACCCTAACCCTAACCCTAAGCCTAACCCTAACCCTAGGCTACCCTTGACTGCTTCTGCCTCCAATAGATTTCCTAAGAAGTAGTGTTTTAAGGAACAGCTTAAAAAGAGAATCCTAATGTGATTTCTTTATAATGGGTGTGTTCCTTATTTATCCTAGTGTCTAAACTCTTCTCCATGGCTGGACCCCCAAATAATATTCCTTTACGTGCTAAGGGGTATCTAGAGAGTGGGATAGGTTTAATAACTACCCTAACCCTAACGCGTACCCTAACCCTAACCACTACCCTAACCCTAACACGTACCCTAATCCTAACCCGTACCCTAAACCGAGCCCTAACCCTAACACTAACCCTAACACTAACCCTAACCCATACCCTACGCCGTACCCGCACCCCTACCCGAACCCGTACACTAAGCCGTACCCTAAGCCTAACCCTAAGCCTAACCCTAACCCTACGCTACCCTTGACTGCTTCTGCCTCCAATAGATTTCCTAAGCACTAGTGTTTTAAGGAACAGCTTAAAAAGAGAATCCTAATGTGATTTCTTTATAATGGGTGTGTTCCTTATCTTATCCTAGTGTCTAAACTCTTCTCCATGGCTGAACCCCCAAATAATATTCCTTTACGTGCTAAGGGATATCTAGAGAGTGGGATAGGTTTACTAACTACCCTAACCCTAACCCCTACCCTAACCCTAACACGTACCCTAATCCTAACCCGTACCCTAAACCGACCCCTAACCTTAACACTAACCCTAACCCTAACCCTAACACATACCCTACGCTGTACCCGAACCCCTCGCCGAACCCGTACCCTAAGCCGTACCCTAACCCTAACCCTAAGCCTAACCCTAACCCTAGGCTACCCTTGACTGCTTCTGCCTCCAATAGATTTCCTAAGCACTAGTGTTTTAAGGAACAGCTTAAAAAGAGAATCCTAATGTGATTTCTTTATAATGGGTGTGTTCCTTATCTTATCCTAGTGTCTAGACTCTTCTCCATGGCTGGACCCCCAAATAATATTCCCTTACGTGCTAAGGGGTATCTAGACAGTGCGATAGGTTTAATAACTACCCTAACCCTAACGCGTACCCTAACCGTAACCCCTACCCTAACCCTAACACGTACCCTAATCCGAACCCGTACCCTAAACCGAGCCCTAACCCTAACACGAACCCTAACCCTAACCCTAACCCATACCCTACGCCGTACACGAACCCCTCCCCGAAACCGTACCCTAAGCCGTACCCTAACCCTAACCCTAAGACTAACCCTAACCCTAGGCTACCCTTGACTGCTGCTGCCTCCAATATATTTCCTAAGCACTAGTGCTTTAAGGAACAGCTTAAAAAGAGAATCCAAATGTGATTTCTTTATAATGGGTGTGTTCCTTATCTTATCCTAGTGTCTAAACTCTTCTCCATGGCTGGACCCCCAAATAATATTCCCTTACGTGCTAAGGGGTATCTAGAGAGTGGGATAGGTTTACTAACTACCCTAACCCTAACACGTACCCTAACCCTAACCCCTACCCTAACCCTAACACGTACCCTAATCCGAACCCGTACCCTAAACCGAGCCCTAACCCTAACACTAACCCTAACCCTAACCCTAACCCATACCCTACGCCGTACCCGAACCAATCCCCTAACCCGTACCCTAAGCCGTACCCTAAGCCTAACCCTAAGCCTAACCCTAACCCTACGCTACCCTTGACTGCTTCTGCCTCCAATACATTTCCTAAGCAGTAGTGTTTTAAGGAACAGCTGAAAAAGAGAATCCTAATGTGATTTCTTTATAATGGGTGTGTTCCTTATCTTATCCTAGTGTCTAGACTCTTCTCCATGGCTGGACCCCCAAATAATATTCCTTTACGTGCTAAGGGGTATCTAGAGAGTGGGATAGGTTTAATAACTACCCTAACCCTAACGCGTACCCTAACCCTAACCCCTACCCTAACCCTAACACGTACCCTAATCCTAACCCGTACCCTAAACCGAGCCCTAACCCTAACACTAACCCTAACCCTAACCCTAACCCATACCCTACGCCGTAACCGCACCCCTCCCCGAACCCGTACCCTAAGCCGTACCCTAAGCCTAACCCTAAACCTAGGCTACCCTTGACTGCTTCTGCCTCCAATAGATTTCCTAAGCACTAGTGTTTTAAGGAACAGCTTAAAAAGAGAATCCTAATGTGATTTCTTTATAATGGGTGTGTTCCTTATCTTATCCTAGTGTCTAAACTCTTCTCCATGGCTGGACCCCCAAATAATATTCCTTTACGTGCTAAGGGGTATCTAGAGAGTGGGATAGGTTTACTATCTACCCTAACCCTAACGCGTACCCTAACCCTAACCCCTACCCTAACCCTAAAACGTACCCTAATCCTAACCCGTACCCTAAACCGAGCCCTAACCCTAACACTAACCCTAACCCATACCCTACGCCGTAACCGAACCCCTCCGCGAACCCGTACCCTAAGCCGTACCCTAACCCTAACCCTAAGCCTAACCCTAACCCTAGGCTACCCTTGACTGCTTCTGCCTCCAATAGATTTCCTAAGCAGTAGTGTTTTAAGGAACAGCTTAAAAAGAGAATCCTAATGTGATTTCTTTATAATGGGTGTGTTCCTTATCTTATCCTAGTGTCTAGACTCTTCTCCATGGCTGGACCCCCAAATAATATTCCTTTACGTGCTAAGGGGTATCTAGAGAGTGGGATAGGTTTAATAACTACCCTAACCCTAACGCGTACCCTAACCGTAACCCCTACCCTAACCCTAACATGTACCCTAATCCGAACCCGTACCCTAAACCGAGCCCTAACCCTAACCCTAACCCTAACGCTAACCCTAACCCATACACTACGCCGTACCCGAACCCCTCCCCGAACCCGTACCCTAAGCCGTACCCTAACCCTAACCCTAAGCCTAACCCTAACCCTAGGCTACCCTTGACTGCTTCTGCCTCCAATAGATTTCCTAAGCAGTAGTGTTTTAAGGAACAGCTTAAAAAGAGAATCCTAATGTGATTTTTTATAATGGGTGTGTTCCTTATTTATCCTAGTGTCTAAACTCTTCTCCATGGCTGGACCCCCAAATAATATTCCTTTACGTGCTAAAGGGTATCTAGAGAGTGGGATAGGTTTAATAACTACCCTAACCCTAACGCGTACCCTAACCCTAACCCCTACCCTAACCCTAACACGTACCCTAATCCTAACCCGTACCCTAAACCGAGCCCTAACCCAAACACTAACCCTAACCCTAACCCTAACCCTTACCCTACGCCTTAATCGAACCCCTCCCCGAACCCGTACCCTAAGCCGTACCCTAACCCTAATCCTAAGCCTAACCCTAACCCTAGGCTACCCTTGACTGCTTCTGCCTCCAATAGATTTCCTAAGCACTAGTGTTTTAAGGAACAGCTTAAAAAGAGAATCCTAATGTGATTTCTTTATAATGGGTGTGTTCCTTATCTTATCCTAGTGTCTAAACTCTTCTCCATGGCTGAACCCCCAAATAATATTCCTTTACGTGCTAAGTGGTATCTAGAGAGTGGGATAGGTTTACTAACTACCCTAACCCTAACGCGTACCCTAACCCTAACCCCTACCCTAACCCTAACACGTACCCTAATCCTAACCCGTACCCTAAACCGAGCCCTAACCCTAACACTAACCCTAACCCTAACCCTAACCCATACGCTACGCCGTACCCGAACCCCTCCCCGATCCCATACCCTAAGCCGTACCCTAACCCTAACCCTAAGCCTAACCCTAACCCTAGGCTACCCTTGAATGCTTCTGCCTCCAATAGATTTCCTAAGCAGTAGTGTTTTAAGGAACAGCTTAAAAAGAGAATCCTAATGTGATTTCTTTATAATGGGTGTGTTCCTTATCTTATCCTAGTGTCTAAACTCTTCTCCATGGCTGAACCCCCAAATAATATTCCTTTACGTGCTAAGGGGTATCTAGAGAGTGGGATAGGTTTACTAACTACCCTAACCCTAACCCCTACCCTAACCCTAACACGTACCCTAATCCTAACCCGTACCCTAAACCGAGCCCTAACCCTAACACTAACCCTAACCCTAACCCTAACCCATACCCTACGCCGTACCCGAACCCCTCTCCGAACCCGTATCCTAAGCCGTACCCTAACCCTAACCCTAAGCCTAACCCTAACCCTAGGCTACCCTTGACTGCTTCTGCCTCCAATAGATTTCCTAAGCAGTAGTGTTTTAAGGAACAGCTTAAAAAGGGAATCCTAATGTGATTTCTTTATAATGGGTGTGTTCCTTATTTATCCTAGTGTCTAAACTCTTCTCCATGGCTGGACCCCCAAATAATATTCCTTTACGTGCTAAGGGGTATCTAGAGAGTGGGATAGGTTTAATAACTACCCTAACCCTAACGCGTACCCTAACCGTAACCCCTACCCTAACCCTAACACGTACCCTAATCCGAACCCGTACCCTAAACCGAGCCCTAACCCTAACACTAACCCTAACCCTAACCCTAACACATACCCTACGCCGTACCCGCACCCCTCCCCGAACCCGTACCCTAAGCCGTACCCTAAGCCTAACCCTAAGCCTAACCCTAACCCTAGGCTACACTTGACTGCTTCTGCCTCCAATAGATTTCCTAAGCAGTAGTGCTTTAAGGAACAGGTTAAAAAGAGAATCCTAATGTGATTTCTTTATAATGGGTGTGTTCCTTATCTTATCCTAGTGTCTAAACTCTTCTCCATGGCTGGACCCCCAAATAATATTCCCTTACGTGCTAAGGGGTTTCTAGAGAGTGGGATAGGTTTACTAACTACCCTAACCCTAACGCGTACCCTAACCCTAACCCCTACCCTAACCCTAACACGTACCCTAATCCGAACCCGTACCCTAAACCGAGCCCTAACCCTAACACTAACCCTAACCCTAACCCTAACCCATACCCTAAGCCGTACCCGAACCCCTCCCCGAACCCGTACCCTAAGCCGTACCCTAACCCTAACCCTAAGCCTAACCCTAACCCTACGCTACCCTTGACTGCTTCTGCCTCCAATAGATATTCTAAGCACTAATGTTTTAAGGAACGGCTTAAAAAGAGAATCCTAATGTGATTTCTTTATAATGGGTGTGTTCCTTATCTTATCCTAGTGTCTAAACTCTTCTCCATGGCTGGATCCCCAAATAATATTCCTTTACGCTGTAAGGGGTATCTAGAGAGTGGGATAGTTTTAATAACTACCCTAACCCTAACGCGTACCCTAACCCTAACCCCTACCCTAACCCTAACACGTACCCTAATCCTAATCCGTACCCTAAACCGAGCCCTAACACTAACACTAACCCTAACCCTAACCCATACCCTACGCCGTACCCGAACCCCTCCCCGAAACCGTACCCTAAGCCGTACCCTAACCCTAACCCTAAGCCTAACCCTAACCTTAGGCTACCCTTGACTGCTTCTGCCTCCAATAGATTTCCTAAGCACTAATGTTTTAAGGAACAGCTTAAAAAGAGAATCCTAATGTGATTTTTTATAATAGGTGTGTTCCTTATTTTATCCTAGTGTCTAAACTCTTCTCCATGGCTGGACCTCCAAATAATATACCTTTACGTGCTAAGCGGTATCTAGAGAGTGGGATAGGTTTAATAACTACCCTAACCCTAACGCGTACCCTAACCCTAACCCCTACCCTAACCCTAACACGTACCCTAATCCTAACCCGTACCCTAAACCGAGCCCTAAAGCTAACACTAACCCTAACCCTAACCCTAACCCATACCCTACGCCGTACCTGAACCCCTACACGAACCCGTACCCTAAGCCGTACCCTAAGCCTAACCCTAAGCCTAACCCTAACCCTAGGCTACCCTTGACTGCTTCTGCCTCCAATAGATTTCCTAAGCACTAGTGTTTTAAGGAACAGCTTAAAAAGAGAATCCAAATGTGATTTCTTTATAATGGGTGTGTTCCTTATCTTATCCTAGTGTCTAAACTCTTCTCCATGGCTGGACCCCCAAATAATATTCCTTTACGTGCTAAGGGGTATCTAGAGAGTGGGATAGGTTTAATAACTACCCTAAACCTAACACGTACCCTAACCCTAACCCCTACCCTCAACCTAACACGTACCCTAATCCTAACCCGTACCCTAAACCGAGCCCTAACCCTAACACTAACCCTAACCCTAACCCATAACCTATGCCGTACCCGAACCCCTCCCCGAACCCGTACCCTAAGCCGTACCCTAAACCTAACCCTAAGCCTAACCCTAACCTTAGGCTACCCTTGACTGCTTCTGCCTCCAATAGATTTCCTAAGCACTAGTGTTTTAAGGAACAGCTTAAAAAGAGAATCCTACTGTGATTTCTTTATAATAGGTGTGTTCCTTATCTTATCCTAGTGTCTAAACTCTTCTGCATGGCTGGACCTCCAAATAATATTCCTTTACATGCTAAGGGGTATCTAGAGAGTGGGATAGGTTTAATAACTACCCTAACCCTAATGGGTACCCTAACCCTAACCCCTACCCTAACCCTAACACGTACCCTAATCCTAACCCGTACCCTAAACCGAGCCCTAAAGCTAACACTAACCCTAACCCTAACCCTAACCCATACCCTACGCCGTACCTGAACCACTACACGAACCCGTACCCTAAGCCGTACCCTAACCCTAACCCTAAGCCTAACCCTAACCCTAGGCTACCCTTGACTGCTTCTGCCTCCAATAGATTTCCTAAGCACTAGTGTTTTAAGGAACAGCTTAAAAAGAGAATCCTAATATGATTTCTTTATAATGGGTGTGTTCCCTATCTTATCCTAGTGTCTAAACTCTTCTCCATGGCTGGACCCCCAAATAATATTCCTTTACGTGCTAAGGGGTATCTAGAGAGTGGGATAGGTTTAATAACTACCCTAAACCTAACGCGTACCCTAACCCTAACCCCTACCCTAACCCTAACACGTACCCTAATCCTAACCCGTACCCTAAACCGAGCCCTAACCCTAACACTAACCCTAATCCTAACCCTAAACCATACCCTACGCCGTACCCGATCCCCTCCCCGTACCCGTACCCTAACCCTAACCCTAAGCCTAACCCTAACCCTAGGCTACCCTTGACTGCTTCTGCCTCCAATAGATTTCCTAAGCACTAGTGTTTTAAGGAACAGCTGAAAAAGAGAATCCTAATGTGATTTCTTTATAATGGGTGTGTTCCTTATCTTATCCTAGTGTCTAGACTCTTCTCCATGGCTGGACCCCCAAATAATATTCCTTTACGTGCTAAGGGGTATCTAGAGAGTGGGATAGGTTTAATAACTACCCTAACCCTAACGCGTACCCTAACCCTAACCCCTACCCTAACCCTAACACGTACCCTAATCCTAACCCGTACCCTAAACCGAGCCCTAACCCTAACACTAACCCTAACCCTAACCCTAACCCATACCCTACGCCGTAACCGCACCCCTCCCCGAACCCGTACCCTAAGCCGTACCCTAAGCCTAACCCTAAACCTAGGCTACCCTTGACTGCTTCTGCCTCCAATAGATTTCCTAAGCACTAGTGTTTTAAGGAACAGCTTAAAAAGAGAATCCTAATGTGATTTCTTTATAATGGGTGTGTTCCTTATCTTATCCTAGTGTCTAAACTCTTCTCCATGGCTGGACCCCCAAATAATATTCCTTTACGTGCTAAGGGGTATCTAGAGAGTGGGATAGGTTTACTATCTACCCTAACCCTAACGCGTACCCTAACCCTAACCCCTACCCTAACCCTAAAACGTACCCTAATCCTAACCCGTACCCTAAACCGAGCCCTAACCCTAACACTAACCCTAACCCATACCCTACGCCGTAACCGAACCCCTCCGCGAACCCGTACCCTAAGCCGTACCCTAACCCTAACCCTAAGCCTAACCCTAACCCTAGGCTACCCTTGACTGCTTCTGCCTCCAATAGATTTCCTAAGCAGTAGTGTTTTAAGGAACAGCTTAAAGAGAGAATCCTAATGTGATTTCTTTATAATGGGTGTGTTCCTTATCTTATCCTAGTGTCTAGACTCTTCTCCATGGCTGGACCCCCAAATAATATTCCTTTACGTGCTAAGGGGTATCTAGAGAGTGGGATAGGTTTAATAACTACCCTAACCCTAACGCGTACCCTAACCGTAACCCCTACCCTAACCCTAACATGTACCCTAATCCGAACCCGTACCCTAAACCGAGCCCTAACCCTAACCCTAACCCTAACGCTAACCCTAACCCATACACTACGCCGTACCCGAACCCCTCCCCGAACCCGTACCCTAAGCCGTACCCTAACCCTAACCCTAAGCCTAACCCTAACCCTAGGCTACCCTTGACTGCTTCTGCCTCCAATAGATTTCCTAAGCAGTAGTGTTTTAAGGAACAGCTTAAAAAGAGAATCCTAATGTGATTTTTTATAATGGGTGTGTTCCTTATTTATCCTAGTGTCTAAACTCTTCTCCATGGCTGGACCCCCAAATAATATTCCTTTACGTGCTAAAGGGTATCTAGAGAGTGGGATAGGTTTAATAACTACCCTAACCCTAACGCGTACCCTAACCCTAACCCCTACCCTAACCCTAACACGTACCCTAATCCTAACCCGTACCCTAAACCGAGCCCTAACCCAAACACTAACCCTAACCCTAACCCTAACCCTTACCCTACGCCTTAATCGAACCCCTCCCCGAACCCGTACCCTAAGCCGTACCCTAACCCTAATCCTAAGCCTAACCCTAACCCTAGGCTACCCTTGACTGCTTCTGCCTCCAATAGATTTCCTAAGCACTAGTGTTTTAAGGAACAGCTTAAAAAGAGAATCCTAATGTGATTTCTTTATAATGGGTGTGTTCCTTATCTTATCCTAGTGTCTAAACTCTTCTCCATGGCTGAACCCCCAAATAATATTCCTTTACGTGCTAAGTGGTATCTAGAGAGTGGGATAGGTTTACTAACTACCCTAACCCTAACGCGTACCCTAACCCTAACCCCTACCCTAACCCTAACACGTACCCTAATCCTAACCCGTACCCTAAACCGAGCCCTAACCCTAACACTAACCCTAACCCTAACCCTAACCCATACGCTACGCCGTACCCGAACCCCTCCCCGATCCCATACCCTAAGCCGTACCCTAACCCTAACCCTAAGCCTAACCCTAACCCTAGGCTACCCTTGAATGCTTCTGCCTCCAATAGATTTCCTAAGCAGTAGTGTTTTAAGGAACAGCTTAAAAAGAGAATCCTAATGTGATTTCTTTATAATGGGTGTGTTCCTTATCTTATCCTAGTGTCTAAACTCTTCTCCATGGCTGAACCCCCAAATAATATTCCTTTACGTGCTAAGGGGTATCTAGAGAGTGGGATAGGTTTACTAACTACCCTAACCCTAACCCCTACCCTAACCCTAACACGTACCCTAATCCTAACCCGTACCCTAAACCGAGCCCTAACCCTAACACTAACCCTAACCCTAACCCTAACCCATACCCTACGCCGTACCCGAACCCCTCTCCGAACCCGTATCCTAAGCCGTACCCTAACCCTAACCCTAAGCCTAACCCTAACCCTAGGCTACCCTTGACTGCTTCTGCCTCCAATAGATTTCCTAAGCAGTAGTGTTTTAAGGAACAGCTTAAAAAGGGAATCCTAATGTGATTTCTTTATAATGGGTGTGTTCCTTATTTATCCTAGTGTCTAAACTCTTCTCCATGGCTGGACCCCCAAATAATATTCCTTTACGTGCTAAGGGGTATCTAGAGAGTGGGATAGGTTTAATAACTACCCTAACCCTAACGCGTACCCTAACCGTAACCCCTACCCTAACCCTAACACGTACCCTAATCCGAACCCGTACCCTAAACCGAGCCCTAACCCTAACACTAACCCTAACCCTAACCCTAACACATACCCTACGCCGTACCCGCACCCCTCCCCGAACCCGTACCCTAAGCCGTACCCTAAGCCTAACCCTAAGCCTAACCCTAACCCTAGGCTACACTTGACTGCTTCTGCCTCCAATAGATTTCCTAAGCAGTAGTGCTTTAAGGAACAGGTTAAAAAGAGAATCCTAATGTGATTTCTTTATAATGGGTGTGTTCCTTATCTTATCCTAGTGTCTAAACTCTTCTCCATGGCTGGACCCCCAAATAATATTCCCTTACGTGCTAAGGGGTTTCTAGAGAGTGGGATAGGTTTACTAACTACCCTAACCCTAACGCGTACCCTAACCCTAACCCCTACCCTAACCCTAACACGTACCCTAATCCGAACCCGTACCCTAAACCGAGCCCTAACCCTAACACTAACCCTAACCCTAACCCTAACCCATACCCTAAGCCGTACCCGAACCCCTCCCCGAACCCGTACCCTAAGCCGTACCCTAACCCTAACCCTAAGCCTAACCCTAACCCTACGCTACCCTTGACTGCTTCTGCCTCCAATAGATATTCTAAGCACTAATGTTTTAAGGAACGGCTTAAAAAGAGAATCCTAATGTGATTTCTTTATAATGGGTGTGTTCCTTATCTTATCCTAGTGTCTAAACTCTTCTCCATGGCTGGATCCCCAAATAATATTCCTTTACGCTGTAAGGGGTATCTAGAGAGTGGGATAGTTTTAATAACTACCCTAACCCTAACGCGTACCCTAACCCTAACCCCTACCCTAACCCTAACACGTACCCTAATCCTAATCCGTACCCTAAACCGAGCCCTAACACTAACACTAACCCTAACCCTAACCCATACCCTACGCCGTACCCGAACCCCTCCCCGAAACCGTACCCTAAGCCGTACCCTAACCCTAACCCTAAGCCTAACCCTAACCTTAGGCTACCCTTGACTGCTTCTGCCTCCAATAGATTTCCTAAGCACTAATGTTTTAAGGAACAGCTTAAAAAGAGAATCCTAATGTGATTTTTTATAATAGGTGTGTTCCTTATTTTATCCTAGTGTCTAAACTCTTCTCCATGGCTGGACCTCCAAATAATATACCTTTACGTGCTAAGCGGTATCTAGAGAGTGGGATAGGTTTAATAACTACCCTAACCCTAACGCGTACCCTAACCCTAACCCCTACCCTAACCCTAACACGTACCCTAATCCTAACCCGTACCCTAAACCGAGCCCTAAAGCTAACACTAACCCTAACCCTAACCCTAACCCATACCCTACGCCGTACCTGAACCCCTACACGAACCCGTACCCTAAGCCGTACCCTAAGCCTAACCCTAAGCCTAACCCTAACCCTAGGCTACCCTTGACTGCTTCTGCCTCCAATAGATTTCCTAAGCACTAGTGTTTTAAGGAACAGCTTAAAAAGAGAATCCTAATGTGATTTCTTTATAATGGGTGTGTTCCTTATCTTATCCTAGTGTCTAAACTCTTCTCCATGGCTGGACCCCCAAATAATATTCCTTTACGTGCTAAGGGGTATCTAGAGAGTGGGATAGGTTTAATAACTACCCTAAACCTAACACGTACCCTAACCCTAACCCCTACCCTCAACCTAACACGTACCCTAATCCTAACCCGTACCCTAAACCGAGCCCTAACCCTAACACTAACCCTAACCCTAACCCATAACCTATGCCGTACCCGAACCCCTCCCCGAACCCGTACCCTAAGCCGTACCCTAAACCTAACCCTAAGCCTAACCCTAACCTTAGGCTACCCTTGACTGCTTCTGCCTCCAATAGATTTCCTAAGCACTAGTGTTTTAAGGAACAGCTTAAAAAGAGAATCCTACTGTGATTTCTTTATAATAGGTGTGTTCCTTATCTTATCCTAGTGTCTAAACTCTTCTGCATGGCTGGACCTCCAAATAATATTCCTTTACATGCTAAGGGGTATCTAGAGAGTGGGATAGGTTTAATAACTACCCTAACCCTAATGGGTACCCTAACCCTAACCCCTACCCTAACCCTAACACGTACCCTAATCCTAACCCGTACCCTAAACCGAGCCCTAAAGCTAACACTAACCCTAACCCTAACCCTAACCCATACCCTACGCCGTACCTGAACCACTACACGAACCCGTACCCTAAGCCGTACCCTAACCCTAACCCTAAGCCTAACCCTAACCCTAGGCTACCCTTGACTGCTTCTGCCTCCAATAGATTTCCTAAGCACTAGTGTTTTAAGGAACAGCTTAAAAAGAGAATCCTAATATGATTTCTTTATAATGGGTGTGTTCCCTATCTTATCCTAGTGTCTAAACTCTTCTCCATGGCTGGACCCCCAAATAATATTCCTTTACGTGCTAAGGGGTATCTAGAGAGTGGGATAGGTTTAATAACTACCCTAAACCTAACGCGTACCCTAACCCTAACCCCTACCCTAACCCTAACACGTACCCTAATCCTAACCCGTACCCTAAACCGAGCCCTAACCCTAACACTAACCCTAATCCTAACCCTAAACCATACCCTACGCCGTACCCGATCCCCTCCCCGTACCCGTACCCTAACCCTAACCCTAAGCCTAACCCTAACCCTAGGCTACCCTTGACTGCTTCTGCCTCCAATAGATTTCCTAAGCACTAGTGTTTTAAGGAACAGCTGAAAAAGAGAATCCTAATGTGATTTCTTTATAATGGGTGTGTTCCTTATCTTATCCTAGTGTCTAAACTCTTCTCCATGGCTGGACCCCCAAATAATATTCCTTTACGTTCTAAGGGGTATGTAGAGAGTGGGATAGGTTTAATAACTACCCTAACCCTAACGCGTACCCTAACCCTAACGCGTACCCTAACCCTAACACGTACCCTAATCCTAACCCGTACACTAACCCGAGCCCTAATCCTAACACTAACCCTAAACCTAACCCATACCCTACGCCGTATCCGAACCCCTCCCCGAACCCGTACCCTAAGCCGTACCCTAAGCCTAACCCTAAGCCTAACCCTAACCCTACGCTACCCTTGACTGCTTCTGCCTCCAATAGATTTTCTAAGCACTAGTGTTTTAAGGAACGGCTTATAAAGAGAATCCTAATGTGATTTCTTTGTAATGGGTGTGTTCCTTATCTTATCCTTGTGTCTAAACTCTTCTCCATGGCTGGACCCCCAAATAATATTCCTTTACGTGCTAAGGGGTATCTAGAGAGTGGGATAGGTTTAATAACTACCCTAACCCTAACGCGTTCCCTAACCCTAACCCCTACCCTAACCCTAACACGTACCCTAATCCTAACCCGTACCCTAAACCGAGCCCTAACCCTAAAACTAACCCTAACCCTAACCCTAACCCATACCCTACGCCGTACCCGAACCCCTCCCCGAACCCGTACCCTAAGCCGTACCCTAACCCTAACCCTAAGCCTAACCCTAACCCTAGGCTACCCTTGACGGCTTCTGCCTCCAATAGATTTTCTAAGCACTAATGTTTTAAGGAACGGCTTAAAAATAGAATCCTAATGTGATTTCTTTATAATGGGTGTGTTCCTTATCTTATCCTAGTGTCTAAACTCTTCTCCATGGCTGGACCCCCAAATAATATTCCTTTACGTGCTAAGGGGTATCTAGAGAGTGGGATAGGTTTAATAACTAACCTAACCCTAACGCGTACCCTAACTCTAACCCCTACCCTAACCCTAACACGTACCCTAATCCTAACCCGTACCCTAAACCGAGCCCTAACCTTCAACACTAACCCTAACCCTAACCCTAACACATACCCTACTCTGTACCCGAACCCCTCCCCGAACCCGTACCCTAAGCCGTACCCTAAGCCTAACCCTAAGCCTAACCCTAACCCTAGGCTACCCTTGACGGCTTCTGCCTCCAATAGATTTTCTAAGCACTAATGTTTTAAGGAACGGCTTAAAAATAGAATCCTAATGTGATTTCTTTATAATGGGTGTGTTCCTTATCTTATCCTAGTGTCTAAACTCTTCTCCATGGCTGGACCCCCAAATAATATTCCTTTACGTGCTAAGGGGTATCTAGAGAGTGGGATAGGTTTAATAACTACCCTAAACCTAACACGTACCCTAACCCTAACCCCTACCCTAAACCTAACACGTACCCTAATCCTAACCCGTACCCTAAACCGAGCCCTAACCCTAACACTAACCCTAACCCTAACCCATAACCTATGCCGTACCCGAACCCCTCCCCGAACCCGTACCCTAAGCCGTACCCTAAACCTAACCCTAAGCCTAACCCTAACCTTAGGTTACCCTTGACTGCTTCTGCCTCCAATAGATTTCCTAAGCACTAGTGTTTTAAGGAACAGCTTAAAAAGAGAATCCTACTGTGATTTCTTTATAATAGGTGTGTTCCTTATCTTATCCTAGTGTCTAAACTCTTCTGCATGGCTGGACCTCCAAATAATATTCCTTTACATGCTAAGGGGTATCTAGAGAGTGGGATAGGTTTAATAACTACCCTAACCCTAATGCGTACCCTAACCCTAACCCCTACCCTAACCCTAACACGTACCCTAATCCTAACCCGTACCCTAAACCGAGCCCTAAAGCTAACACTAACCCTAACCCTAACCCTAACCCATACCCTACGCCGTACCTGAACCCCTACACGAACCCGTACCCTAAGCCGTACCCTAACCCTAACCCTAAGCCTAACCCTAACCCTACGCTACCCTTGACTGCTTCTGCCTCCAATAGATTTCCTAAGCACTAGTGTTTTAAGGAACAGCTTAAAAAGAGAATCCTAATATGATTTCTTTATAATGGGTGTGTTCCCTATCTTATCCTAGTGTCTAAACTCTTCTCCATGGCTGGACCCCCAAATAATATTCCTTTACGTGCTAAGGGGTATCTAGAGAGTGGGATAGGTTTAATAACTACCCTAAACCTAACGCGTACCCTAACCCTAACCCCTACCCTAACCCTAACACGTACCCTAATCCTAACCCGTACCCTAAACCGAGCCCTAACCCTAACACTAACCCTAATCCTAACCCTAACCCATACCCTACGCCGTACCCGATCCCCTCCCCGTACCCGTACCCTAACCCTAACCCTAAGCCTAACCCTAACCCTAGGCTACCCTTGACTGCTTCTGCCTCCAATAGATTTCCTAAGCACTAGTGTTTTAAGGAACAGCTGAAAAAGAGAATCCTAATGTGATTTCTTTATAATGGGTGTGTTCCTTATCTTATCCTAGTGTCTAAACTCTTCTCCATGGCTGGACCCCCAAATAATATTCCTTTACGTTCTAAGGGGTATGTAGAGAGTGGGATAGGTTTAATAACTACCCTAACCCTAACGCGTACCCTAACCCTAACGCGTACCCTAACCCTAACACGTACCCTAATCCTAACCCGTACACTAACCCGAGCCCTAATCCTAACACTAACCCTAAACCTAACCCATACCCTACGCCGTATCCGAACCCCTCCCCGAACCCGTACCCTAAGCCGTACCCTAAGCCTAACCCTAAGCCTAACCCTAACCCTACGCTACCCTTGACTGCTTCTGCCTCCAATAGATTTTCTAAGCACTAGTGTTTTAAGGAACGGCTTATAAAGAGAATCCTAATGTGATTTCTTTGTAATGGGTGTGTTCCTTATCTTATCCTTGTGTCTAAACTCTTCTCCATGGCTGGACCCACAAATAATATTCCTTTACGTGCTAAGGGGTATCTAGAGAGTGGGATAGGTTTAATAACTACCCTAACCCTAACGCGTTCCCTAACCCTAACCCCTACCCTAACCCTAACACGTACCCTAATCCTAACCCGTACCCTAAACCGAGCCCTAACCCTAAAACTAACCCTAACCCTAACCCTAACCCATACCCTACGCCGTACCCGAACCCCTCCCCGAACCCGTACCCTAAGCCGTACCCTAACCCTAACCCTAAGCCTAACCCTAACCCTAGGCTACCCTTGACGGCTTCTGCCTCCAATAGATTTTCTAAGCACTAATGTTTTAAGGAACGGCTTAAAAATAGAATCCTAATGTGATTTCTTTATAATGGGTGTGTTCCTTATCTTATCCTAGTGTCTAAACTCTTCTCCATGGCTGAACCCCCAAATAATATTCCTTTACGTGCTAAGGGGTATCTAGAGAGTGGGATAGGTTTAATAACTAACCTAACCCTAACGCGTACCCTAACTCTAACCCCTACCCTAACCCTAACACGTACCCTAATCCTAACCCGTACCCTAAACCGAGCCCTAACCTTAACACTAACCCTAACCCTAACCCTAACACATACCCTACTCTGTACCCGAACCCCTCCCCGAACCCGTACCCTAAGCCGTACCCTAAGCCTAACCCTAAGCCTAATCCTAACCCTAGGCTTCCCTTGACTGCTTCTGCCTCCAATAGATTTCCTAATCACTAGTGTTTTAAGGAACAGCTTAAAAATAGAATCCTAATGTGATTTCTTTATATTGGGTGTGTTCCTTATCTTATCCTAGTGTCTAGACTCTTCTCCATGGCTGGACCCCCAAATAATATTCCTTTACGTGCTAAGGGGTATCTAGACAGTGCGATAGGTTTAATAACTACCCTAACCCTAACGCGTACCCTAACCGTAACCCCTACCCTAACCCTAACACGTACCCTAATCCGAACCCGTACCCTAAACCGAGCCCTAACCCTAACACTAACCCTAACCCTAACCCTAACCCATACCCTACACCGTACACGAACCCCTCCCCGAAACCGTACCCTAAGCCGTACCGTAACCCTAACCCTAAGCCTAACCCTAACCCTAGGCTACCCTTGACTGCTTCTGCCTCCAATAGATTTCCTAAGCACTAGAGTTTTAAGGAACAGCTTAAAAAGAGAATCCTAATGTGATTTTTTTAAAATGGGTGTGTTCCTTATCTTATCCTAGTGTCTAAACTCTTCTCCATGGCTGGACCCCCAAATAATATTCCTTTACGTGCTAAGGGGTATCTAGAGAGTGGGATAGGTTTAATAACTACCCTAAACCTAACACGTACCCTAACCCTAACCCCTACCCTAAACCTAACACGTACCCTAATCCTAACCCGTACCCTAAACCGAGCCCTAAACCTAACACTAACCCTAACCCTAACCCATACCCTACGCCGTACCCTAACCCCTCCCCGAACCCGTACCCTAGGCCGTACCCTAAACCTAACCCTAAGCCTAACCCTAACCTTAGGCTACCCTTGACTGCTTCTGCCTCCAATAGATTTCCTAAGCACTAGTGTTTTAAGGAACAGCTTAAAAAGAGAATCCTACTGTGATTTCTTTATAATAGGTGTGTTCCTTATCTTATCCTAGTGTCTAAACTCTTCTGCATGGCTGGACCTCCAAATAATATTCCTTTACGTGCTAAGGGGTATCTAGAGAGTGGGACAGGTTTAATAACTACCCTAAACCTAATGCGTACCCTAACCCTAACCCCTACCCTAACCCTAACACGTACCCTAATCCTAACCCGTACCCTAAACCGAGACCTAAAGCTAACACTAACCCTAACCCTAACCCTAACCCATACCCTACGCCGTACCTGAACCCCTACACGAACCCGTACCCTAAGCCGTACCCTAACCCTAACCCTAAGCCTAACCCTAACCCTAGGCTACCCTTGACTGCTTCTGCCTCCAATAGATTTCCTAAGCACTAGTGTTTTAAGGAACAGCTTAAAAAGAGAATCCTAATATGATTTCTTTATAATGGGTGTGTTCCTTATCTTATCCTAGTGTCTAAACTCTTCTCCATGGCTGGACCCCCAAATAATATTCCTTTACGTGCTAAGGGGTATCTAGAGAGTGGGATAGGTTTAATAACTACCCTAAACCTAACGCGTACCCTAACCCTAACCCTAACCCTAACCCTAACCAAGCCCTAATCCTAACACTAACCCTAACCCTAACCCTAACCCATACCCTACGCCGTAACCGAACCCCTCCCCGAACCCGTACCCTAAGCCGTACCCTAAGCCTAACCCTAAGCCTAACCCTAACCCTACGCTACCCTTGACTGCTTCTGCCTCCAATAGATTTTCTAAGCACTAGTGTTTTAAGGAACGGCTTAAAAAGAGAATCCTAATGTGATTTCTTTATAATGGGTGTGTTCCTTATCTTATCCTAGTGTCTAAACTCTTCTCCATGGCTGGACGCCCAAATAATATTCCTTTACGTGCTAAGGGGTATCTAGAGAGTGGGATAGGTTTAATAACTACCCTAACCCTAACGCGTACCCTAACCCTAACCCCTACCCTAACCCTAACACGTACACTAATCCTAACCCGTACCCTAAACCGAGCCCTAACCCTAACACTAACCCTAACCCTAACCCTAACCCATACTCTACGCCGTACCCGAACCCCTCCCCGAACCCGTACCCTAAGCCGTACCCTAAGCCTAACCCTAAGCCTAACCCTAACCCTAGGCTACCCTTGACTGCTTCTGCCCCCAATAGATTTCCTAAGCACTAGTGTTTTAAGGAACAGCTTAAAAATAGAATCCTAATGTGATTTCTTTATAAAGGTTGTGTTCCTTATCTTATCCTAGTGTCTAAACTCTTCCCCATGGCTGGACCCCCAAATAATATTCCTATACGTGCTAAGGGGTATCTAGAGAGTGGGATAGGTTTAATAACTACCCTAACCCTAACGCGTACCCTAACCCTAACCCCTACCCTAACCCTAACACGTACCCTAACCCTAACCCGTACCCTAAACCGAGCCCTAACCTTAACACTAACCCTAACCCTAACCCTAACACATACCCTACGCTGTACCCGAACCCCTCCCCGAACCCGTACCCTAAGCTGTACCCTAAGCCTAACCCTAAGCCTAACCCTAACCCTAGGCTTCCCTTGACTGCTTCTGCCTCCAAAAGATTTCCTAAGCACTAGTGTTTTAAGGAACAGCTTAAAAAGAGAATCCTAATGTGATTTCTTTATAATGGGTGTGTTCCTTATCTTATCCTAGTGTCTAGACTCTTCTCCATGGCTGGACCCCCAAATAATATTCGTTTACGTGCTAAGGGGTATCTAGACAGTGCGATAGGTTTAATAACTACCCTAACCCTAACGCGTACCCTAACCGTAACCCCTACCCTAACCCTAACACGTACCCTAATCCGAACCCGTACCCTAAACCGAGCCCTAACCCTAACACTAACCCTAACCCTAACCCTAACCCATACCCTACGCCGTACACGAACCCCTCCCCGAAACCGTACCCTAAGCCGTACCCTAAGCCTAACCCTAACCCTAGGCTACCCTTGACTGCTTCTGCCTCCAATAGATTTCCTAAGCACTAGTGCTTTAAGCAACAGCTTAAAAAGAGAATCCTAATGTGATTTCTTTATAATGGGTGTGTTCCTTATCTTATCCTAGTGTCTAAACTCTTCTCCATGGCTGGACCCCCAAATAATATTCGCTTACGTGCTAAGGGGTATCTAGAGAGTGGGATAGGTTTACTAACTACCCTAACCCTAACGCGTACCCTAACCCTAACCCCTACCCTAACCCTAACACGTACCCTAATCCGAACCCGTACCCTAAACCGAGCCCTAACCCTAACACTAACCCTAACCCTAACCCTAACCCATACCCTACGCCGTACCCGAACCCCTCCCCGAACCCGTACCCTAAGCCGTACCCTAACCCTAACCCTAAGCCTAACCCTAACCCTAGGCTACCCTTGACTGCTTCTGCCTCCAATAGATTTCCTAAGCAGTAGTGTTTTAAGGAACAGCTTAAAAAGAGAATCCTAATGTGATTTCTTTATAATGGGTGTGTTCCTTATTTATCCTAGTGTCTAAACTCTTCTCCATGGCTGGACCCCTAAATAATATTCCTTTACGTGCTAAGGGGTATCTAGAGAGTGGGATAGGTTTAATAACTACCCTAACCCTAACGCGTACCCTAACCCTAACCCCTACCCTAACCCTAACACGTACCCTAATCCTAACCCGTACCCTAAACCGAGCCCTAACCCTAACACTAACCCTAACCCTAACCCTAACCCATACCCTACGCCGTACCCGCACCCCTCCCCGAACCCGTACCCTAAGCCGTACCCTAAGCCTAACCCTAAGCCTAACCCTAACCCTAGGCTACCCTTGACTGCTTCTGCCTCCAATAGATTTCCTAAGCACTAGTGTTTTAAGGAACAGCTGAAAAAGAGAATCCTAATGTGATTTCTTTATAATGGGTGTGTTCCTTATCTTATCCTAGTGTCTAAACTCTTCTCCATGGCTGGACCCCCAAATAATATTCCTTTACGTTCTAAGGGGTATGTAGAGAGTGGGATAGGTTTAATAACTACCCTAACCCTAACGCGTAACCTAACCCTAACGCGTACCCTAACCCTAACACGTATCCTAATCCTAACCCGTACCCTAAACCGAGCCCTAATCCTAACCCTAACCCTAACCCTAACCCATACCCTACGCCGTACCCGAACCCCTCCCCGAACCCGTACCCTAAGCCGTACCCTAAGCCTAACCCTAAGCCTAACCCTAACCCTACGCTACCCTTGACTGCTTCTGCCTCCAATAGATTTTCTAAACACTAGTGTTTTAAGGAACGGCTTAAAAAGAGAATCCTAATGTGATTTCTTTATAATGGGTGTGTTCCTTATCTTATCCTTGTCTCTAAACTGTTCTCCATGGCTGGACCCCCAAATAATATTCCTTTACGTGCTAAGGGGTATCTAGAGAGTGGGATAGGTTTAATAACTACCCTAACCCTAACGCGTTCCCTAACCCTAACCCCTACCCTAACCCTAACACGTACCGTAATCCTAACCCGTACCCTAAACCGAGCCCTAACCCTAACACTAACCCTAACCCTAACCCTAACCCTAACCCATACCCTATGCCGTACCCGAACCCCTTCCCTAACCCATACCCTAAGCCGTACCCTAACCCTAACCCTAAGCCTAACCCTAACCCTAGGCTACCCTTGACTGCTTCTGCCTCCAATAGATTTCCTAAGAAGTAGTGTTTTAAGGAACAGCTTAAAAAGAGAATCCTAATGTGATTTCTTTATAATGGGTGTGTTCCTTATTTATCCTAGTGTCTAAACTCTTCTCCATGGCTGGACCCCCAAATAATATTCCTTTACGTGCTAAGGGGTATCTAGAGAGTGGGATAGGTTTAATAACTACCCTAACCCTAACGCGTACCCTAACCCTAACCACTACCCTAACCCTAACACGTACCCTAATCCTAACCCGTACCCTAAACCGAGCCCTAACCCTAACACTAACCCTAACACTAACCCTAACCCATACCCTACGCCGTACCCGCACCCCTAACCGAACCCGTACACTAAGCCGTACCCTAAGCCTAACCCTAAGCCTAACCCTAACCCTACGCTACCCTTGACTGCTTCTGCCTCCAATAGATTTCCTAAGCACTAGTGTTTTAAGGAACAGCTTAAAAAGAGAATCCTAATGTGATTTCTTTATAATGGGTGTGTTCCTTATCTTATCCTAGTGTCTAAACTCTTCTCCATGGCTGAACCCCCAAATAATATTCCTTTACGTGCTAAGGGATATCTAGAGAGTGGGATAGGTTTACTAACTACCCTAACCCTAACCCCTACCCTAACCCTAACACGTACCCTAATCCTAACCCGTACCCTAAACCGACCCCTAACCTTAACACTAACCCTAACCCTAACCCTAACACATACCCTACGCTGTACCCGAACCCCTCCCCGAACCCGTACCCTAAGCCGTACCCTAACCCTAACCCTAAGCCTAACCCTAACCCTAGGCTACCCTTGACTGCTTCTGCCTCCAATAGATTTCCTAAGCACTAGTGTTTTAAGGAACAGCTTAAAAAGAGAATCCTAATGTGATTTCTTTATAATGGGTGTGTTCCTTATCTTATCCTAGTGTCTAGACTCTTCTCCATGGCTGGACCCCCAAATAATATTCCCTTACGTGCTAAGGGGTATCTAGACAGTGCGATAGGTTTAATAACTACCCTAACCCTAACGCGTACCCTAACCGTAACCCCTACCCTAACCCTAACACGTACCCTAATCCGAACCCGTACCCTAAACCGAGCCCTAACCCTAACACGAACCCTAACCCTAACCCTAACCCATACCCTACGCCGTACACGAACCCCTCCCCGAAACCGTACCCTAAGCCGTACCCTAACCCTAACCCTAAGACTAACCCTAACCCTAGGCTACCCTTGACTGCTGCTGCCTCCAATATATTTCCTAAGCACTAGTGCTTTAAGGAACAGCTTAAAAAGAGAATCCAAATGTGATTTCTTTATAATGGGTGTGTTCCTTATCTTATCCTAGTGTCTAAACTCTTCTCCATGGCTGGACCCCCAAATAATATTCCCTTACGTGCTAAGGGGTATCTAGAGAGTGGGATAGGTTTACTAACTACCCTAACCCTAACACGTACCCTAACCCTAACCCCTACCCTAACCCTAACACGTACCCTAATCCGAACCCGTACCCTAAACCGAGCCCTAACCCTAACACTAACCCTAACCCTAACCCTAACCCATACCCTACGCCGTACCCGAACCAATCCCCTAACCCGTACCCTAAGCCGTACCCTAAGCCTAACCCTAAGCCTAACCCTAACCCTACGCTACCCTTGACTGCTTCTGCCTCCAATACATTTCCTAAGCAGTAGTGTTTTAAGGAACAGCTGAAAAAGAGAATCCTAATGTGATTTCTTTATAATGGGTGTGTTCCTTATCTTATCCTAGTGTCTAGACTCTTCTCCATGGCTGGACCCCCAAATAATATTCCTTTACGTGCTAAGGGGTATCTAGAGAGTGGGATAGGTTTAATAACTACCCTAACCCTAACGCGTACCCTAACCCTAACCCCTACCCTAACCCTAACACGTACCCTAATCCTAACCCGTACCCTAAACCGAGCCCTAACCCTAACACTAACCCTAACCCTAACCCTAACCCATACCCTACGCCGTAACCGCACCCCTCCCCGAACCCGTACCCTAAGCCGTACCCTAAGCCTAACCCTAAACCTAGGCTACCCTTGACTGCTTCTGCCTCCAATAGATTTCCTAAGCACTAGTGTTTTAAGGAACAGCTTAAAAAGAGAATCCTAATGTGATTTCTTTATAATGGGTGTGTTCCTTATCTTATCCTAGTGTCTAAACTCTTCTCCATGGCTGGACCCCCAAATAATATTCCTTTACGTGCTAAGGGGTATCTAGAGAGTGGGATAGGTTTACTATCTACCCTAACCCTAACGCGTACCCTAACCCTAACCCCTACCCTAACCCTAAAACGTACCCTAATCCTAACCCGTACCCTAAACCGAGCCCTAACCCTAACACTAACCCTAACCCATACCCTACGCCGTAACCGAACCCCTCCGCGAACCCGTACCCTAAGCCGTACCCTAACCCTAACCCTAAGCCTAACCCTAACCCTAGGCTACCCTTGACTGCTTCTGCCTCCAATAGATTTCCTAAGCAGTAGTGTTTTAAGGAACAGCTTAAAAAGAGAATCCTAATGTGATTTCTTTATAATGGGTGTGTTCCTTATCTTATCCTAGTGTCTAGACTCTTCTCCATGGCTGGACCCCCAAATAATATTCCTTTACGTGCTAAGGGGTATCTAGAGAGTGGGATAGGTTTAATAACTACCCTAACCCTAACGCGTACCCTAACCGTAACCCCTACCCTAACCCTAACATGTACCCTAATCCGAACCCGTACCCTAAACCGAGCCCTAACCCTAACCCTAACCCTAACGCTAACCCTAACCCATACACTACGCCGTACCCGAACCCCTCCCCGAACCCGTACCCTAAGCCGTACCCTAACCCTAACCCTAAGCCT
Source organism: Balaenoptera borealis (assembly GCF_965194805.1). Lineage (NCBI taxonomy): Eukaryota > Metazoa > Chordata > Mammalia > Artiodactyla > Balaenopteridae > Balaenoptera > Balaenoptera borealis. Next base: position 105,768 of record NW_028123596.1, read on the forward strand.
AACCCTAACCCTAGGCTACCCTTGACTGCTTCTGCCTCCAATAGATTTCCTAAGCAGTAGTGTTTTAAGGAACAGCTTAAAAAGAGAATCCTAATGTGATTTTTTATAATGGGTGTGTTCCTTATTTATCCTAGTGTCTAAACTCTTCTCCATGGCTGGACCCCCAAATAATATTCCTTTACGTGCTAAAGGGTATCTAGAGAGTGGGATAGGTTTAATAACTACCCTAACCCTAACGCGTACCCTAACCCTAACCCCTACCCTAACCCTAACACGTACCCTAATCCTAACCCGTACCCTAAACCGAGCCCTAACCCAAACACTAACCCTAACCCTAACCCTAACCCTTACCCTACGCCTTAATCGAACCCCTCCCCGAACCCGTACCCTAAGCCGTACCCTAACCCTAATCCTAAGCCTAACCCTAACCCTAGGCTACCCTTGACTGCTTCTGCCTCCAATAGATTTCCTAAGCACTAGTGTTTTAAGGAACAGCTTAAAAAGAGAATCCTAATGTGATTTCTTTATAATGGGTGTGTTCCTTATCTTATCCTAGTGTCTAAACTCTTCTCCATGGCTGAACCCCCAAATAATATTCCTTTACGTGCTAAGTGGTATCTAGAGAGTGGGATAGGTTTACTAACTACCCTAACCCTAACGCGTACCCTAACCCTAACCCCTACCCTAACCCTAACACGTACCCTAATCCTAACCCGTACCCTAAACCGAGCCCTAACCCTAACACTAACCCTAACCCTAACCCTAACCCATACGCTACGCCGTACCCGAACCCCTCCCCGATCCCATACCCTAAGCCGTACCCTAACCCTAACCCTAAGCCTAACCCTAACCCTAGGCTACCCTTGAATGCTTCTGCCTCCAATAGATTTCCTAAGCAGTAGTGTTTTAAGGAACAGCTTAAAAAGAGAATCCTAATGTGATTTCTTTATAATGGGTGTGTTCCTTATCTTATCCTAGTGTCTAAACTCTTCTCCATGGCTGAACCCCCAAATAATATTCCTTTACGTGCTAAGGGGTATCTAGAGAGTGGGATAGGTTTACTAACTACCCTAACCCTAACCCCTACCCTAACCCTAACACGTACCCTAATCCTAACCCGTACCCTAAACCGAGCCCTAACCCTAACACTAACCCTAACCCTAACCCTAACCCATACCCTACGCCGTACCCGAACCCCTCTCCGAACCCGTATCCTAAGCCGTACCCTAACCCTAACCCTAAGCCTAACCCTAACCCTAGGCTACCCTTGACTGCTTCTGCCTCCAATAGATTTCCTAAGCAGTAGTGTTTTAAGGAACAGCTTAAAAAGGGAATCCTAATGTGATTTCTTTATAATGGGTGTGTTCCTTATTTATCCTAGTGTCTAAACTCTTCTCCATGGCTGGACCCACAAATAATATTCCTTTACGTGCTAAGGGGTATCTAGAGAGTGGGATAGGTTTAATAACTACCCTAACCCTAACGCGTACCCTAACCGTAACCCCTACCCTAACCCTAACACGTACCCTAATCCGAACCCGTACCCTAAACCGAGCCCTAACCCTAACACTAACCCTAACCCTAACCCTAACACATACCCTACGCCGTACCCGCACCCCTCCCCGAACCCGTACCCTAAGCCGTACCCTAAGCCTAACCCTAAGCCTAACCCTAACCCTAGGCTACACTTGACTGCTTCTGCCTCCAATAGATTTCCTAAGCAGTAGTGCTTTAAGGAACAGGTTAAAAAGAGAATCCTAATGTGATTTCTTTATAATGGGTGTGTTCCTTATCTTATCCTAGTGTCTAAACTCTTCTCCATGGCTGGACCCCCAAATAATATTCCCTTACGTGCTAAGGGGTTTCTAGAGAGTGGGATAGGTTTACTAACTACCCTAACCCTAACGCGTACCCTAACCCTAACCCCTACCCTAACCCTAACACGTACCCTAATCCGAACCCGTACCCTAAACCGAGCCCTAACCCTAACACTAACCCTAACCCTAACCCTAACCCATACCCTAAGCCGTACCCGAACCCCTCCCCGAACCCGTACCCTAAGCCGTACCCTAACCCTAACCCTAAGCCTAACCCTAACCCTACGCTACCCTTGACTGCTTCTGCCTCCAATAGATATTCTAAGCACTAATGTTTTAAGGAACGGCTTAAAAAGAGAATCCTAATGTGATTTCTTTATAATGGGTGTGTTCCTTATCTTATCCTAGTGTCTAAACTCTTCTCCATGGCTGGATCCCCAAATAATATTCCTTTACGCTGTAAGGGGTATCTAGAGAGTGGGATAGTTTTAATAACTACCCTAACCCTAACGCGTACCCTAACCCTAACCCCTACCCTAACCCTAACACGTACCCTAATCCTAATCCGTACCCTAAACCGAGCCCTAACACTAACACTAACCCTAACCCTAACCCATACCCTACGCCGTACCCGAACCCCTCCCCGAAACCGTACCCTAAGCCGTACCCTAACCCTAACCCTAAGCCTAACCCTAACCTTAGGCTACCCTTGACTGCTTCTGCCTCCAATAGATTTCCTAAGCACTAATGTTTTAAGGAACAGCTTAAAAAGAGAATCCTAATGTGATTTTTTATAATAGGTGTGTTCCTTATTTTATCCTAGTGTCTAAACTCTTCTCCATGGCTGGACCTCCAAATAATATACCTTTACGTGCTAAGCGGTATCTAGAGAGTGGGATAGGTTTAATAACTACCCTAACCCTAACGCGTACCCTAACCCTAACCCCTACCCTAACCCTAACACGTACCCTAATCCTAACCCGTACCCTAAACCGAGCCCTAAAGCTAACACTAACCCTAACCCTAACCCTAACCCATACCCTACGCCGTACCTGAACCCCTACACGAACCCGTACCCTAAGCCGTACCCTAAGCCTAACCCTAAGCCTAACCCTAACCCTAGGCTACCCTTGACTGCTTCTGCCTCCAATAGATTTCCTAAGCACTAGTGTTTTAAGGAACAGCTTAAAAAGAGAATCCTAATGTGATTTCTTTATAATGGGTGTGTTCCTTATCTTATCCTAGTGTCTAAACTCTTCTCCATGGCTGGACCCCCAAATAATATTCCTTTACGTGCTAAGGGGTATCTAGAGAGTGGGATAGGTTTAATAACTACCCTAAACCTAACACGTACCCTAACCCTAACCCCTACCCTCAACCTAACACGTACCCTAATCCTAACCCGTACCCTGAACCGAGCCCTAACCCTAACACTAACCCTAACCCTAACCCATAACCTATGCCGTACCCGAACCCCTCCCCGAACCCGTACCCTAAGCCGTACCCTAAACCTAACCCTAAGCCTAACCCTAACCTTAGGCTACCCTTGACTGCTTCTGCCTCCAATAGATTTCCTAAGCACTAGTGTTTTAAGGAACAGCTTAAAAAGAGAATCCTACTGTGATTTCTTTATAATAGGTGTGTTCCTTATCTTATCCTAGTGTCTAAACTCTTCTGCATGGCTGGACCTCCAAATAATATTCCTTTACATGCTAAGGGGTATCTAGAGAGTGGGATAGGTTTAATAACTACCCTAACCCTAATGGGTACCCTAACCCTAACCCCTACCCTAACCCTAACACGTACCCTAATCCTAACCCGTACCCTAAACCGAGCCCTAAAGCTAACACTAACCCTAACCCTAACCCTAACCCATACCCTACGCCGTACCTGAACCACTACACGAACCCGTACCCTAAGCCGTACCCTAACCCTAACCCTAAGCCTAACCCTAACCCTAGGCTACCCTTGACTGCTTCTGCCTCCAATAGATTTCCTAAGCACTAGTGTTTTAAGGAACAGCTTAAAAAGAGAATCCTAATATGATTTCTTTATAATGGGTGTGTTCCCTATCTTATCCTAGTGTCTAAACTCTTCTCCATGGCTGGACCCCCAAATAATATTCCTTTACGTGCTAAGGGGTATCTAGAGAGTGGGATAGGTTTAATAACTACCCTAAACCTAACGCGTACCCTAACCCTAACCCCTACCCTAACCCTAACACGTACCCTAATCCTAACCCGTACCCTAAACCGAGCCCTAACCCTAACACTAACCCTAATCCTAACCCTAACCCATACCCTACGCCGTACCCGATCCCCTCCCCGTACCCGTACCCTAACCCTAACCCTAAGCCTAACCCTAACCCTAGGCTACCCTTGACTGCTTCTGCCTCCAATAGATTTCCTAAGCACTAGTGTTTTAAGGAACAGCTGAAAAAGAGAATCCTAATGTGATTTCTTTATAATGGGTGTGTTCCTTATCTTATCCTAGTGTCTAAACTCTTCTCCATGGCTGGACCCCCAAATAATATTCCTTTACGTTCTAAGGGGTATGTAGAGAGTGGGATAGGTTTAATAACTACCCTAACCCTAACGCGTACCCTAACCCTAACGCGTACCCTAACCCTAACACGTACCCTAATCCTAACCCGTACACTAACCCGAGCCCTAATCCTAACACTAACCCTAAACCTAACCCATACCCTACGCCGTATCCGAACCCCTCCCCGAACCCGTACCCTAAGCCGTACCCTAAGCCTAACCCTAAGCCTAACCCTAACCCTACGCTACCCTTGACTGCTTCTGCCTCCAATAGATTTTCTAAGCACTAGTGTTTTAAGGAACGGCTTATAAAGAGAATCCTAATGTGATTTCTTTGTAATGGGTGTGTTCCTTATCTTATCCTTGTGTCTAAACTCTTCTCCATGGCTGGACCCCCAAATAATATTCCTTTACGTGCTAAGGGGTATCTAGAGAGTGGGATAGGTTTAATAACTACCCTAACCCTAACGCGTTCCCTAACCCTAACCCCTACCCTAACCCTAACACGTACCCTAATCCTAACCCGTACCCTAAACCGAGCCCTAACCCTAAAACTAACCCTAACCCTAACCCTAACCCATACCCTACGCCGTACCCGAACCCCTCCCCGAACCCGTACCCTAAGCCGTACCCTAACCCTAACCCTAAGCCTAACCCTAACCCTAGGCTACCCTTGACGGCTTCTGCCTCCAATAGATTTTCTAAGCACTAATGTTTTAAGGAACGGCTTAAAAATAGAATCCTAATGTGATTTCTTTATAATGGGTGTGTTCCTTATCTTATCCTAGTGTCTAAACTCTTCTCCATGGCTGGACCCCCAAATAATATTCCTTTACGTGCTAAGGGGTATCTAGAGAGTGGGATAGGTTTAATAACTAACCTAACCCTAACGCGTACCCTAACTCTAACCCCTACCCTAACCCTAACACGTACCCTAATCCTAACCCGTACCCTAAACCGAGCCCTAACCTTCAACACTAACCCTAACCCTAACCCTAACACATACCCTACTCTGTACCCGAACCCCTCCCCGAACCCGTACCCTAAGCCGTACCCTAAGCCTAACCCTAAGCCTAACCCTAACCCTAGGCTACCCTTGACGGCTTCTGCCTCCAATAGATTTTCTAAGCACTAATGTTTTAAGGAACGGCTTAAAAATAGAATCCTAATGTGATTTCTTTATAATGGGTGTGTTCCTTATCTTATCCTAGTGTCTAAACTCTTCTCCATGGCTGGACCCCCAAATAATATTCCTTTACGTGCTAAGGGGTATCTAGAGAGTGGGATAGGTTTAATAACTACCCTAAACCTAACACGTACCCTAACCCTAACCCCTACCCTAAACCTAACACGTACCCTAATCCTAACCCGTACCCTAAACCGAGCCCTAACCCTAACACTAACCCTAACCCTAACCCATAACCTATGCCGTACCCGAACCCCTCCCCGAACCCGTACCCTAAGCCGTACCCTAAACCTAACCCTAAGCCTAACCCTAACCTTAGGTTACCCTTGACTGCTTCTGCCTCCAATAGATTTCCTAAGCACTAGTGTTTTAAGGAACAGCTTAAAAAGAGAATCCTACTGTGATTTCTTTATAATAGGTGTGTTCCTTATCTTATCCTAGTGTCTAAACTCTTCTGCATGGCTGGACCTCCAAATAATATTCCTTTACATGCTAAGGGGTATCTAGAGAGTGGGATAGGTTTAATAACTACCCTAACCCTAATGCGTACCCTAACCCTAACCCCTACCCTAACCCTAACACGTACCCTAATCCTAACCCGTACCCTAAACCGAGCCCTAAAGCTAACACTAACCCTAACCCTAACCCTAACCCATACCCTACGCCGTACCTGAACCCCTACACGAACCCGTACCCTAAGCCGTACCCTAACCCTAACCCTAAGCCTAACCCTAACCCTAGGCTACCCTTGACTGCTTCTGCCTCCAATAGATTTCCTAAGCACTAGTGTTTTAAGGAACAGCTTAAAAAGAGAATCCTAATATGATTTCTTTATAATGGGTGTGTTCCCTATCTTATCCTAGTGTCTAAACTCTTCTCCATGGCTGGACCCCCAAATAATATTCCTTTACGTGCTAAGGGGTATCTAGAGAGTGGGATAGGTTTAATAACTACCCTAAACCTAACGCGTACCCTAACCCTAACCCCTACCCTAACCCTAACACGTACCCTAATCCTAACCCGTACCCTAAACCGAGCCCTAACCCTAACACTAACCCTAATCCTAACCCTAACCCATACCCTACGCCGTACCCGATCCCCTCCCCGTACCCGTACCCTAACCCTAACCCTAAGCCTAACCCTAACCCTAGGCTACCCTTGACTGCTTCTGCCTCCAATAGATTTCCTAAGCACTAGTGTTTTAAGGAACAGCTGAAAAAGAGAATCCTAATGTGATTTCTTTATAATGGGTGTGTTCCTTATCTTATCCTAGTGTCTAAACTCTTCTCCATGGCTGGACCCCCAAATAATATTCCTTTACGTTCTAAGGGGTATGTAGAGAGTGGGATAGGTTTAATAACTACCCTAACCCTAACGCGTACCCTAACCCTAACGCGTACCCTAACCCTAACACGTACCCTAATCCTAACCCGTACACTAACCCGAGCCCTAATCCTAACACTAACCCTAAACCTAACCCATACCCTACGCCGTATCCGAACCCCTCCCCGAACCCGTACCCTAAGCCATACCCTAAGCCTAACCCTAAGCCTAACCCTAACCCTACGCTACCCTTGACTGCTTCTGCCTCCAATAGATTTTCTAAGCACTAGTGTTTTAAGGAACGGCTTATAAAGAGAATCCTAATGTGATTTCTTTGTAATGGGTGTGTTCCTTATCTTATCCTTGTGTCTAAACTCTTCTCCATGGCTGGACCCCCAAATAATATTCCTTTACGTGCTAAGGGGTATCTAGAGAGTGGGATAGGTTTAATAACTACCCTAACCCTAACGCGTTCCCTAACCCTAACCCCTACCCTAACCCTAACACGTACCCTAATCCTAACCCGTACCCTAAACCGAGCCCTAACCCTAAAACTAACCCTAACCCTAACCCTAACCCATACCCTACGCCGTACCCGAACCCCTCCCCGAACCCGTACCCTAAGCCGTACCCTAACCCTAACCCTAAGCCTAACCCTAACCCTAGGCTACCCTTGACGGCTTCTGCCTCCAATAGATTTTCTAAGCACTAATGTTTTAAGGAACGGCTTAAAAATAGAATCCTAATGTGATTTCTTTATAATGGGTGTGTTCCTTATCTTATCCTAGTGTCTAAACTCTTCTCCATGGCTGGACCCCCAAATAATATTCCTTTACGTGCTAAGGGGTATCTAGAGAGTGGGATAGGTTTAATAACTAACCTAACCCTAACGCGTACCCTAACTCTAACCCCTACCCTAACCCTAACACGTACCCTAATCCTAACCCGTACCCTAAACCGAGCCCTAACCTTAACACTAACCCTAACCCTAACCCTAACACATACCCTACTCTGTACCCGAACCCCTCCCCGAACCCGTACCCTAAGCCGTACCCTAAGCCTAACCCTAAGCCTAATCCTAACCCTAGGCTTCCCTTGACTGCTTCTGCCTCCAATAGATTTCCTAATCACTAGTGTTTTAAGGAACAGCTTAAAAATAGAATCCTAATGTGATTTCTTTATATTGGGTGTGTTCCTTATCTTATCCTAGTGTCTAGACTCTTCTCCATGGCTGGACCCCCAAATAATATTCCTTTACGTGCTAAGGGGTATCTAGACAGTGCGATAGGTTTAATAACTACCCTAACCCTAACGCGTACCCTAACCGTAACCCCTACCCTAACCCTAACACGTACCCTAATCCGAACCCGTACCCTAAACCGAGCCCTAACCCTAACACTAACCCTAACCCTAACCCTAACCCATACCCTACACCGTACACGAACCCCTCCCCGAAACCGTACCCTAAGCCGTACCGTAACCCTAACCCTAAGCCTAACCCTAACCCTAGGCTACCCTTGACTGCTTCTGCCTCCAATAGATTTCCTAAGCACTAGTGTTTTAAGGAACAGCTTAAAAAGAGAATCCTAATGTGATTTTTTTAAAATGGGTGTGTTCCTTATCTTATCCTAGTGTCTAAACTCTTCTCCATGGCTGGACCCCCAAATAATATTCCTTTACGTGCTAAGGGGTATCTAGAGAGTGGGATAGGTTTAATAACTACCCTAAACCTAACACGTACCCTAACCCTAACCCCTACCCTAAACCTAACACGTACCCTAATCCTAACCCGTACCCTAAACCGAGCCCTAAACCTAACACTAACCCTAACCCTAACCCATACCCTACGCCGTACCCTAACCCCTCCCCGAACCCGTACCCTAGGCCGTACCCTAAACCTAACCCTAAGCCTAACCCTAACCTTAGGCTACCCTTGACTGCTTCTGCCTCCAATAGATTTCCTAAGCACTAGTGTTTTAAGGAACAGCTTAAAAAGAGAATCCTACTGTGATTTCTTTATAATAGGTGTGTTCCTTATCTTATCCTAGTGTCTAAACTCTTCTGCATGGCTGGACCTCCAAATAATATTCCTTTACGTGCTAAGGGGTATCTAGAGAGTGGGACAGGTTTAATAACTACCCTAAACCTAATGCGTACCCTAACCCTAACCCCTACCCTAACCCTAACACGTACCCTAATCCTAACCCGTACCCTAAACCGAGACCTAAAGCTAACACTAACCCTAACCCTAACCCTAACCCATACCCTACGCCGTACCTGAACCCCTACACGAACCCGTACCCTAAGCCGTACCCTAACCCTAACCCTAAGCCTAACCCTAACCCTAGGCTACCCTTGACTGCTTCTGCCTCCAATAGATTTCCTAAGCACTAGTGTTTTAAGGAACAGCTTAAAAAGAGAATCCTAATATGATTTCTTTATAATGGGTGTGTTCCTTATCTTATCCTAGTGTCTAAACTCTTCTCCATGGCTGGACCCCCAAATAATATTCCTTTACGTGCTAAGGGGTATCTAGAGAGTGGGATAGGTTTAATAACTACCCTAAACCTAACGCGTACCCTAACCCTAACCCTAACCCTAACCCTAACCAAGCCCTAATCCTAACACTAACCCTAACCCTAACCCTAACCCATACCCTACGCCGTAACCGAACCCCTCCCCGAACCCGTACCCTAAGCCGTACCCTAAGCCTAACCCTAAGCCTAACCCTAACCCTACGCTACCCTTGACTGCTTCTGCCTCCAATAGATTTTCTAAGCACTAGTGTTTTAAGGAACGGCTTAAAAAGAGAATCCTAATGTGATTTCTTTATAATGGGTGTGTTCCTTATCTTATCCTAGTGTCTAAACTCTTCTCCATGGCTGGACGCCCAAATAATATTCCTTTACGTGCTAAGGGGTATCTAGAGAGTGGGATAGGTTTAATAACTACCCTAACCCTAACGCGTACCCTAACCCTAACCCCTACCCTAACCCTAACACGTACACTAATCCTAACCCGTACCCTAAACCGAGCCCTAACCCTAACACTAACCCTAACCCTAACCCTAACCCATACTCTACGCCGTACCCGAACCCCTCCCCGAACCCGTACCCTAAGCCGTACCCTAAGCCTAACCCTAAGCCTAACCCTAACCCTAGGCTACCCTTGACTGCTTCTGCCCCCAATAGATTTCCTAAGCACTAGTGTTTTAAGGAACAGCTTAAAAACAGAATCCTAATGTGATTTCTTTATAATGGGTGTGTTCCTTATCTTATCCTAGTGTCTAAACTCTTCTCCATGGCTGGACCCCCAAATAATATTCCTTTACGTGCTAAGGGGTATCTAGAGAGTTGGATAGGTTTAATAACTACCCTAACCCTAAAGCGTACCCTAACCCTAACCCCTACCCTAACCCTAACACGTACCCTAATCCTAACCCGTACCCTAAACCGGTCCCTAACCCTAACACTAACCCTAACCCTAACCATAACCCATACCCTACGCCGTACCCGAACCCCTCCCCGAACCCGTACCCTAAGCCGTACCCTAACCCTAACCCTAAGCCTAACCCTAACCCTACGCTACCCTTCACTGCTTCTGCCTCCAATAGATTTTCTAAGCACTAATGTTTTAAGGAACGGCTTAAAAAGAGAATCCTAATGTGATTTCTTTATAATGGGTGTGTTCCTTATCTTATCCTAGTGTCTAGACTCTTCTCCATGGCTGGACCCCCAAATAATATTCCTTTACGTGCTAAGGGGTATCTAGAGAGTGGGATAGGTTTAATAACTACCCTAACCCTAACGCGTACCCTAACCCTAACCCCTACCCTAAACCTAACACGTACCCTAATCCTAACCCGTACCCTAAACCGAGCCCTAACCCTAACACTAACCCTAACCCTAACCCATACCCTACGCCGTACCCGAACCCCTCCCCGAACCCGTACCCTAAGCTGTACCCTAAACCTAACCCTAAGCCTAACCCTAACCTTAGGCTACCCTTGACTGCTTCTGCCTCCAATAGATTTCCTAAGCACTAGTGTTTTAAGGAACAGCTTAAAAAGAGAATCCTAATGTGATTTCTTTATAATAGGTGTGTTCCTTATCTTATCCTAGTGTCTAAACTCTTCTCCATGGCTGGACCCCCAAATAATATTCCTTTACGTGCTAAGGGGTATCTAGAGAGTGGGATAGGTTTAATAACTACCCTAACCCTAATGCGTACCCTAACCCTAACCCCTACCCTAACCCTAACACGTACCCTAATCCTAACCCGTACCCTAAACCGAGCCCTTAAGCTAACACTAACCCTAACCCTAACCCTAACCCATACCCTACGCAGTCCCTGAACCCCTACACGAACCCGTACCCTAAGGCGTACCCTAACCCTAACCCTAAGCCTAACCCTAACCCTAGGCTACCCTTGACTGCTTCTGCCTCCAATAGATTTCCTAAGCACTAGTGTTTTAAGGAACAGCTTAAAAAGAGAATCCTAATGTGATTTCTTTATAATGGGTGTGTTCCTTATCTTATCCTAGTGTCTAAACTCTTCTCCATGGCTGGACCCCCAAATAATATTCCTTTACGTGCTAAGGGGTATCTAGAGAGTGGGATAGGTTTAATAACTACCCTAAACCTAACGCGTACCCTAACCCTAACCCCTACCCTAACCGTAACACGTACCCTAATCTTAACCCGTACCCTAAACCGAGCCCTAACCCTAACACTAACCCTAATCCTAACCCTAACCCATACCCTACGGCGTACCCGAACCCCTCCCCGTACCCGTACCCTAACCCTAACCCTAAGCCTAACCCTAACCCTAGGCTACCCTTGACTGCTTCTGCCTCCAATAGATTTCCTAAGCACTAGTGTTTTAAGGAACAGCTGAAAAAGAGAATCCTAAAGTGATTTCTTTATAATGGGTGTGTTCCTTATCTCATCCTAGTGTCTAAACTCTTCTCCATGGCTGGACCCCCAAATAATATTCCTTTACGTTCTAAGGGGTATGTAGAGAGTGGGATAGGTTTAATAACTACCCTAACCCTAACGCGTACCCTAACCCTAACGCGTACCCTAACCCTAACACGTATCCTAATCCTAACCCGTACCCTAAACCGAGCCCTAATCCTAACCCTAACCCTAACCCTAACCCTAACCCTAACCCTAGGCTACCCTTGACTGCTTCTGCCTCCAATAGATTTTCTAAGCACTAATGTTTTAAGGAACGGCTTAAAAATAGAATCCTAATGTGATTTCTTTATAATGGGTGTGTTCCTTATCTTATCCTAGTGTCTAAACTCTTCTCCATGGCTGGACCCCCAAATAATATTCCTTTACGTGCTAAGGGGTATCTAGAGAGTGGGATAGGTTTAATAACTACCCTAACCCTAACGCGTACCCTAACTCTAACCCCTACACTAACCCTAACACGTACCCTAATCCTAACCCGTACCCTAAACCGAGCCCTAACCTTAACACTAACCCTAACCCTAACCCTAACACATACCCTACGCTGTACCCGAACCCCTCCCCGAACCCGTACCCTAAGCCGTACCCTAAGCCTAACCCTAAGCCTAACCCTAACCCTAGGCTTCCCTTGACTGCTTCTGCCTCCAAAAGATTTCCTAAGCACTAGTGTTTTAAGGAACAGCTTAAAAAGAGAATCCTAATGTGATTTCTTTATAATGGGTGTGTTCCTTATCTTATCCTAGTGTCTAGACTCTTCTCCATGGCTGGACCCCCAAATAATATTCCTTTACGTGCTAAGGGGTATCTAGACAGTGCGATAGGTTTAATAACTACCCTAACCCTAACGCGTACCCTAACCGTAACCCCTACCCTAACCCTAACACGTACCCTAATCCGAACCCGTACCCTAAACCGAGCCCTAACCCTAACACTAACCCTAACCCTAACCCTAACCCATACCCTACGCCGTACACGAACCCCTCCCCGAAACCGTACCCTAAGCCGTACCCTAAGCCTAACCCTAACCCTAGGCTACCCTTGACTGCTTCTGCCTCCAATAGATTTCCTAAGCACTAGTGTTTTAAGGAACAGCTTAAAAAGAGAATCCTAATGTGATTTCTTTATAATGGGTGTGTTCCTTATCTTATCCTAGTGTCTAAACTCTTCTCCATGGCTGGACCCCCAAATAATATTCCTTTACGTGCTAAGGGGTATCTAGAGAGTGGGATAGGTTTAATAACTACCCTAAACCTAATGCGTACCCTAACCCTAACCCCTACCCTAACCCTAACACGTACCCTAATCCTAACCCGTACCCTAAACCGAGCCCTAACCCTAACACTAACCCTAATCCTAACCCTAACCCATACCCTACGGCGTACCCGAACCCCTCCCCGTACCCGTACCCTAACCCTAACCCTAAGCCTAACCCTAACCCTAGGCTACCCTTGACTGCTTCTGCCTCCAATAGATTTCCTAAGCACTAGTGTTTTAAGGAACAGCTGAAAAAGAGAATCCTAATGTGATTTCTTTATAATGGGTGTGTTCCTTATCTTATCCTAGTGTCTAAACTTTTCTCCATGGCTGGACCCCCAAATAATATTCCTTTACGTGCTAAGGGGTATCTAGAGAGTGGGATAGGTTTAATAACTACCCTAACCCTAACGCGTACCCTAACCCTAACCCCTACCCTAACCCTAACATGAACCCTAATCCTAACCCGTACCCTAAACCGAGCCCTAACCCTAACACTAACCCTAACCCTAATCCTAACCCATACCCTACGCCGTACCCGAGCCCCTCCCCGAACCTGTAACCTAAGCCGTACCGTAACCCGAACCCTAAGCCTAACCCTAACCCTAGGCTACCCTTGACTGCTTCTGCCTCCAATAGATTTCCTAAGCACTAGTGTTTTAAGGAACGGCTTAAAAAGAGAATCCTAATGTGATTTCTTTATAATGGGTGTGTTCCTTATCTTATCCTAGTGTCTAAACTCTTCTCCATGGCTGGACCCCCAAATAATATTCCTTTACGTGCTAAGGGGTATCTAGAGAGTGGGATAGGTTTAATAACTACCCTAACCTAACGCCTACCCTAACCCTAAACCCTACCCTAACCCTAACACGTACCCTAATCCTAACCCGTAACCTATATCGAGCCCTAAACCTAACACTAACCCTAATCCTAACCCTAACCCATACCCTACGCCGTACCCGAACCCCTCCCCGAACCCGTACACTAAACCGTACCCTAAGCCTAACCCTAAGCCTAACCCTAAACCTAGGCTACCCTTGACTGCTTCTGCCTCCAATAGATTTCCTAAGCACTAGTGTTTTAAGGAACAGCTTAAAAATAGAATCCTAATGTGATTTCTTTATAAAGGTTGTGTTCCTTATCTTATCCTAGTGTCTAAACTCTTCCCCATGGCTGGACCCCCAAATAATATTCCTATACGTGCTAAGGGGTATCTAGAGAGTGGGATAGGTTTAATAACTGCCCTAACCCTAACGCGTACCCTAACCCTAACCCCTACCCTAACCCTGACACGTACCCTAACCCTAACCCGTACCCTAAACTGAGCCCTAAAGCTAAAACTAACCCTAACCCTAACCCTAACCCATACCCTACGCCGTACCCGAACCCCTACACGAACCCGTACCTTAAGCCGTACCCTAACCCTAACCCTAAGCCTAACCCTAACCCTAAGCTACCCTTGACTGCTTCTGCCTCCAATAGATTTCCTAAGCACTAGTGTTTTAAGGAACAGCTTAAAAAGAGAATCCTAATGTGATTTCTTTATAATGGGTGTGTTCCTTATCTTATCCTAGTGTCTAAACTCTTCTCCATGGCTGGACCCCCAAATAATATTCCCTTACATTCTAAGGGGTATGTAGAGAGTGGAATAGGTTTAATTACTACCCTAACCCTAACGCGTACCCTAACCTTTACGCGTACCCTAACCCTAACACGTATCCTAATCCTAACCCGTACCCTAAACCAAGCCCTAATCCTAACACTAACCCTAACCCTAACCCTAACCCATACCCTACGCCGTAACCGAACCCCTCCCCCAACCCGTACCCTAAGCCGTACCCTAAGCCTAACCCTAAGCCTAACCCTAACCCTACGCTACCCTTGACTGCTTCTGCCTCCAATAGATTTTCTAAGCACTAGTGTTTTAAGGAACGGCTTAAAAATAGAATCCTAATGTGATTTCTTTATAATGGGTGTGTTCCTTATCTTATCCTAGTGTCTAAACTCTTCTCCATGGCTGGACCCCCAAATAATATTCCTTTACGTGCTAAGGGGTATCTAGAGAGTGGGATAGGTTTAATAACTACCCTAACCCTAACGCGTACCCTAACTCTAACCCCTACACTAACCCTAACACGTACCCTAATCCTAACCCGTACCCTAAACCGAGCCCTAACCTTAACACTAACCCTAACCCTAACCCTAACACATACCCTACGCTGTACCCGAACCCCTCCCCGAACCCATACCCTAAGCCGTACCCTAAGCCTAACCCTAAGCCTAACCCTAACCCTAGGCTTCCCTTGACTGCTTCTGCCTCCAAAAGATTTCCTAAGCACTAGTGTTTTAAGGAACAGCTTAAAAAGAGAATCCTAATGTGATTTCTTTATAATGGGTGTGTTCCTTATCTTATCCTAGTGTCTAGACTCTTCTCCATGGCTGGACCCCCAAATAATATTCCTTTACGTGCTAAGGGGTATCTAGACAGTGCGATAGGTTTAATAACTACCCTAACCCTAACGCGTACCCTAACCGTAACCCCTACCCTAACCCTAACACGTACCCTAATCCGAACCCGTACCCTAAACTGAGCCCTAACCCTAACACTAACCCTAACCCTAACCCTAACCCATACCCTACGCCGTACACGAACCCCTTCCCGAAACCGTACCCTAAGCCGTACCCTAAGCCTAACCCTAACCCTAGGCTACCCTTGACTGCTTCTGCCTCCAATAGATTTCCTAAGCACTAGTGTTTTAAGGAACACCTTAAAAAGAGAATCCTAATGTGATTTCTTTATAATGGGTGTGTTCCTTATCTTATCCTAGTGTCTAAACTCTTCTCCATGGCTGGACCCCCAAATAATATTCCTTTACGTGCTAAGGGGTATCTAGATAGTGGGATAGGTTTAATAACTACCCTAACCCTAACGCGTACCCTAACCCTAACCCCTACCCTAACCCTAACACGTACCCTAATCCTAACCCGTACCCTAAACCGAGCCCTAACCCTAACACTAACCCTAACCCTAACCCTAACCCATACCCTACGCCGTACCCGCACCCCTCCCCGAACCCGTACCCTAAGCCGTACCCTAAGCCTAACCCTAAGCCTAACCCTAACCCTAGGCTACCCTTGACTGCTTCTGCCTCCAATAGATTTCCTAAGCACTAGTGTTTTAAGGAACAGCTGAAAAAGAGAATCCTAATGTGATTTCTTTATAATGGGTGTGTTCCTTATCTTATCCTAGTGTCTAAACTCTTCTCCATGGCTGGACCCCCAAATAATATTCCTTTACGTGCTAAGGGGTATCTAGAGAGTGGGATAGGTTTAATAACTACCCTAAACCTAATGCGTACCCTAACCCTAACCCCTACCCTAACCCTAACACGTACCCTAATCCTAACCCGTACCCTAAACCGAGCCCTAACCCTAACACTAACCCTAATCCTAACCCTAACCCATACCCTACGGCGTACCCGAACCCCTCCCCGTACCCGTACCCTAACCCTAACCCTAAGCCTAACCCTAACCCTAGGCTACCCTTGACTGCTTCTGCCTCCAATAGATTTCCTAAGCACTAGTGTTTTAAGGAACAGCTGAAAAAGAGAATCCTAATGTGATTTCTTTATAATGGGTGTGTTCCTTATCTTATCCTAGTGTCTAAACTTTTCTCCATGGCTGGACCCCCAAATAATATTCCTTTACGTCCTAAGGGGTATCTAGAGAGTGGGATAGGTTTAATAACTACCCTAACCCTAACGCGTACCCTAACCCTAACCCCTACCCTAACCCTAACATGAACCCTAATCCTAACCCGTACCCTAAACCGAGCCCTAACCCTAACACTAACCCTAACCCTAATCCTAACCCATACCCTACGCCGTACCCGAGCCCCTCCCCGAACCTGTAACCTAAGCCGTACCGTAACCCGAACCCTAAGCCTAACCCTAACCCTAGGCTACCCTTGACTGCTTCTGCCTCCAATAGATTTCCTAAGCACTAGTGTTTTAAGGAACGGCTTAAAAAGAGAATCCTAATGTGATTTCTTTATAATGGGTGTGTTCCTTATCTTATCCTAGTGTCTAAACTCTTCTCCATGGCTGGACCCCCAAATAATATTCCTTTACGTGCTAAGGGGTATCTAGAGAGTGGGATAGGTTTAATAACTAACCTAACCCTAACGCGTACCCTAACTCTAACCCCTACCCTAACCCTAACACGTACCCTAATCCTAACCCGTACCCTAAACCGAGCCCTAACCTTAACACTAACCCTAACCCTAACCCTAACACATACCCTACTCTGTACCCGAACCCCTCCCCGAACCCGTACCCTAAGCCGTACCCTAAGCCTAACCCTAAGCCTAATCCTAACCCTAGGCTTCCCTTGACTGCTTCTGCCTCCAATAGATTTCCTAATCACTAGTGTTTTAAGGAACAGCTTAAAAATAGAATCCTAATGTGATTTCTTTATATTGGGTGTGTTCCTTATCTTATGCTAGTGTCTAGACTCTTCTCCATGGCTGGACCCCCAAATAATATTCCTTTATGTGCTAAGGGGTATCTAGACAGTGCGATAGGTTTAATAACTACCCTAACCCTAACGCGTACCCTAACCGTAACCCCTACCCTAACCCTAACACGTACCCTAATCCGAACCCGTACCCTAAACCGAGCCCTAACCCTAACACTAACCCTAACCCTAACCCTAACCCATACCCTACACCGTACACGAACCCCTCCCCGAAACCGTACCCTAAGCCGTACCCTAACCCTAACCCTAAGCCTAACCCTAACCCTAGGCTACCCTTGACTGCTTCTGCCTCCAATAGATTTCCTAAGCACTAGTGTTTTAAGGAACAGCTTAAAAAGAGAATCCTAATGTGATTTCTTTAAAATGGGTGTGTTCCTTATCTTATCCTAGTGTCTAAACTCTTCTCCATGGCCGGACCCCCAAATAATATTCCTTTACGTGCTAAGGGGTATCTAGAGAGTGGGATAGGTTTAATAACTACCCTAAACCTAACACGTACCCTAACCCTAACCCCTACCCTAAACCTAACACGTACCCTAATCCTAACCCGTACCCTAAACCGAGCCCTAAACCTAACACTAACCCTAACCCTAACCCATACCCTACGCCGTACCCGAACCCCTCCCCGAACCCGTACCCTAGGCCGTACCCTAAACCTAACCCTAAGCCTAACCCTAACCTTAGGCTACCCTTGACTGCTTCTGCCTCCAATAGATTTCCTAAGCACTAGTGTTTTAAGGAACAGCTTAAAAAGAGAATCCTAATGTGATTTCTTTATAATAGGTGTGTTCCTTATCTTATCCTAGTGTCTAAACTCTTCTGCATGGCTGGACCTCCAAATAATATTCCTTTACGTGCTAAGGGGTATCTAGAGAGTGGGACAGGTTTAATAACTACCCTAAACCTAATGCGTACCCTAACCCTAACCCCTACCCTAACCCTAACACGTACCCTAATCCTAACCCGTACCCTAAACCGAGACCTAAAGCTAACACTAACCCTAACCCTAACCCTAACCCATACCCTACGCCGTACCTGAACCCCTACACGAACCCGTACCCTAAGCCGTACCCTAACCCTAACCCTAAGCCTAACCCTAACCCTAGGCTACCCTTGACTGCTTCTGCCTCCAATAGATTTCCTAAGCATTAGTGTTTTAAGGAACAGCTTAAAAAGAGAATCCTAATATGATTTCTTTATAATGGGTGTGTTCCTTATCTTATCCTAGTGTCTAAACTCTTCTCCATGGCTGGACCCCCAAATAATATTCCTTTACGTGCTAAGGGGTATCTAGAGAGTGGGATAGGTTTAATAACTACCCTAAACCTAACGCGTACCCTAACCCTAACCCTAACCCTAACCCTAACCAAGCCCTAATCCTAACACTAACCCTAACCCTAACCCTAACCCATACCCTACGCCGTAACCGAACCCCTCCCCGAACCCGTACCCTAAGCCGTACCCTAAGCCTAACCCTAAGCCTAACCCTAACCCTACGCTACCCTTGACTGCTTCTGCCTCCAATAGATTTTCTAAGCACTAGTGTTTTAAGGAACGGCTTAAAAAGAGAATCCTAATGTGATTTCTTTATAATGGGTGTGTTCCTTATCTTATCCTAGTGTCTAAACTCTTCTCCATGGCTGGACGCCCAAATAATATTCCTTTACGTGCTAAGGGGTATCTAGAGAGTGGGATAGGTTTAATAACTACCCTAACCCTAACGCGTACCCTAACCCTAACCCCTACCCTAACCCTAACACGTACACTAATCCTAACCCGTACCCTAAACCGAGCCCTAACCCTAACACTAACCCTAACCCTAACCCTAACCCATACTCTACGCCGTACCCGAACCCCTCCCCGAACCCGTACCCTAAGCCGTACCCTAAGCCTAACCCTAAGCCTAACCCTAACCCTAGGCTACCCTTGACTGCTTCTGCCCCCAATAGATTTCCTAAGCACTAGTGTTTTAAGGAACAGCTTAAAAACAGAATCCTAATGTGATTTCTTTATAATGGGTGTGTTCCTTATCTTATCCTAGTGTCTAAACTCTTCTCCATGGCTGGACCCCCAAATAATATTCCTTTACGTGCTAAGGGGTATCTAGAGAGTTGGATAGGTTTAATAACTACCCTAACCCTAAAGCGTACCCTAACCCTAACCCCTACCCTAACCCTAACACGTACCCTAATCCTAACCCGTACCCTAAACCGGTCCCTAACCCTAACACTAACCCTAACCCTAACCATAACCCATACCCTACGCCGTACCCGAACCCCTCCCCGAACCCGTACCCTAAGCCGTACCCTAACCCTAACCCTAAGCCTAACCCTAACCCTACGCTACCCTTCACTGCTTCTGCCTCCAATAGATTTTCTAAGCACTAATGTTTTAAGGAACGGCTTAAAAAGAGAATCCTAATGTGATTTCTTTATAATGGGTGTGTTCCTTATCTTATCCTAGTGTCTAGACTCTTCTCCATGGCTGGACCCCCAAATAATATTCCTTTACGTGCTAAGGGGTATCTAGAGAGTGGGATAGGTTTAATAACTACCCTAACCCTAACGCGTACCCTAACCCTAACCCCTACCCTAAACCTAACACATACCCTAATCCTAACCCGTACCCTAAACCGAGCCCTAACCCTAACACTAACCCTAACCCTAACCCATACCCTACGCCGTACCCGAACCCCTCCCCGAACCCGTACCCTAAGCTGTACCCTAAACCTAACCCTAAGCCTAACCCTAACCTTAGGCTACCCTTGACTGCTTCTGCCTCCAATAGATTTCCTAAGCACTAGTGTTTTAAGGAACAGCTTAAAAAGAGAATCCTAATGTGATTTCTTTATAATAGGTGTGTTCCTTATCTTATCCTAGTGTCTAAACTCTTCTCCATGGCTGGACCCCCAAATAATATTCCTTTACGTGCTAAGGGGTATCTAGAGAGTGGGATAGGTTTAATAACTACCCTAACCCTAATGCGTACCCTAACCCTAACCCCTACCCTAACCCTAACACGTACCCTAATCCTAACCCGTACCCTAAACCGAGCCCTTAAGCTAACACTAACCCTAACCCTAACCCTAACCCATACCCTACGCAGTCCCTGAACCCCTACACGAACCCGTACCCTAAGGCGTACCCTAACCCTAACCCTAAGCCTAACCCTAACCCTAGGCTACCCTTGACTGCTTCTGCCTCCAATAGATTTCCTAAGCACTAGTGTTTTAAGGAACAGCTTAAAAAGAGAATCCTAATGTGATTTCTTTATAATGGGTGTGTTCCTTATCTTATCCTAGTGTCTAAACTCTTCTCCATGGCTGGACCCCCAAATAATATTCCTTTACGTGCTAAGGGGTATCTAGAGAGTGGGATAGGTTTAATAACTACCCTAAACCTAACGCGTACCCTAACCCTAACCCCTACCCTAACCGTAACACGTACCCTAATCTTAACCCGTACCCTAAACCGAGCCCTAACCCTAACACTAACCCTAATCCTAACCCTAACCCATACCCTACAGCGTACCCGAACCCCTCCCCGTACCCGTACCCTAACCCTAACCCTAAGCCTAACCCTAACCCTAGGCTACCCTTGACTGCTTCTGCCTCCAATAGATTTCCTAAGCACTAGTGTTTTAAGGAACAGCTGAAAAAGAGAATCCTAAAGTGATTTCTTTATAATGGGTGTGTTCCTTATCTCATCCTAGTGTCTAAACTCTTCTCCATGGCTGGACCCCCAAATAATATTCCTTTACGTTCTAAGGGGTATGTAGAGAGTGGGATAGGTTTAATAACTACCCTAACCCTAACGCGTACCCTAACCCTAACGCGTACCCTAACCCTAACACGTATCCTAATCCTAACCCGTACCCTAAACCGAGCCCTAATCCTAACCCTAACCCTAACCCTAACCCTAACCCTAACCCTAGGCTACCCTTGACTGCTTCTGCCTCCAATAGATTTTCTAAGCACTAATGTTTTAAGGAACGGCTTAAAAATAGAATCCTAATGTGATTTCTTTATAATGGGTGTGTTCCTTATCTTATCCTAGTGTCTAAACTCTTCTCCATGGCTGGACCCCCAAATAATATTCCTTTACGTGCTAAGGGGTATCTAGAGAGTGGGATAGGTTTAATAACTACCCTAACCCTAACGCGTACCCTAACTCTAACCCCTACACTAACCCTAACACGTACCCTAATCCTAACCCGTACCCTAAACCGAGCCCTAACCTTAACACTAACCCTAACCCTAACCCTAACACATACCCTACGCTGTACCCGAACCCCTCCCCGAACCCGTACCCTAAGCCGTACCCTAAGCCTAACCCTAAGCCTAACCCTAACCCTAGGCTTCCCTTGACTGCTTCTGCCTCCAAAAGATTTCCTAAGCACTAGTGTTTTAAGGAACAGCTTAAAAAGAGAATCCTAATGTGATTTCTTTATAATGGGTGTGTTCCTTATCTTATCCTAGTGTCTAGACTCTTCTCCATGGCTGGACCCCCAAATAATATTCCTTTACGTGCTAAGGGGTATCTAGACAGTGCGATAGGTTTAATAACTACCCTAACCCTAACGCGTACCCTAACCGTAACCCCTACCCTAACCCTAACACGTACCCTAATCCGAACCCGTACCCTAAACCGAGCCCTAACCCTAACACTAACCCTAACCCTAACCCTAACCCATACCCTACGCCGTACACGAACCCCTCCCCGAAACCGTACCCTAAGCCGTACCCTAAGCCTAACCCTAAGCCTAACCCTAACCCTAGGCTACCCTTGACTGCTTCTGCCTCCAATAGATTTCCTAAGCACTAGTGTTTTAAGGAACAGCTGAAAAAGAGAATCCTAAAGTGATTTCTTTATAATGGGTGTGTTCCTTATCTCATCCTAGTGTCTAAACTCTTCTCCATGGCTGGACCCCCAAATAATATTCCTTTACGTTCTAAGGGGTATGTAGAGAGTGGGATAGGTTTAATAACTACCCTAACCCTAACGCGTACCCTAACCCTAACGCGTACCCTAACCCTAACACGTATCCTAATCCTAACCCGTACCCTAAACCGAGCCCTAATCCTAACCCTAACCCTAACCCTAACCCTAACCCTAACCCTAGGCTACCCTTGACTGCTTCTGCCTCCAATAGATTTTCTAAGCACTAATGTTTTAAGGAACGGCTTAAAAATAGAATCCTAATGTGATTTCTTTATAATGGGTGTGTTCCTTATCTTATCCTAGTGTCTAAACTCTTCTCCATGGCTGGACCCCCAAATAATATTCCTTTACGTGCTAAGGGGTATCTAGAGAGTGGGATAGGTTTAATAACTACCCTAACCCTAACGCGTACCCTAACTCTAACCCCTACACTAACCCTAACACGTACCCTAATCCTAACCCGTACCCTAAACCGAGCCCTAACCCTAACACTAACCCTAACCCTAACCCTAACACATACCCTACGCTGTACCCGAACCCCTCCCCGAACCCGTACCCTAAGCCGTACCCTAAGCCTAACCCTAAGCCTAACCCTAACCCTAGGCTTCCCTTGACTGCTTCTGCCTCCAAAAGATTTCCTAAGCACTAGTGTTTTAAGGAACAGCTTAAAAAGAGAATCCTAATGTGATTTCTTTATAATGGGTGTGTTCCTTATCTTATCCTAGTGTCTAGACTCTTCTCCATGGCTGGACCCCCAAATAATATTCCTTTACGTGCTAAGGGGTATCTAGACAGTGCGATAGGTTTAATAACTACCCTAACCCTAACGCGTACCCTAACCGTAACCCCTACCCTAACCCTAACACGTACCCTAATCCGAACCCGTACCCTAAACCGAGCCCTAACCCTAACACTAACCCTAACCCTAACCCTAACCCATACCCTACGCCGTACACGAACCCCTCCCCGAAACCGTACCCTAAGCCGTACCCTAAGCCTAACCCTAACCCTAGGCTACCCTTGACTGCTTCTGCCTCCAATAGATTTCCTAAGCACTAGTGTTTTAAGGAACAGCTTAAAAAGAGAATCCTAATGTGATTTCTTTATAATGGGTGTGTTCCTTATCTTATCCTAGTGTCTAAACTCTTCTCCATGGCTGGACCCCCAAATAATATTCCTTTACGTGCTAAGGGGTATCTAGAGAGTGGGATAGGTTTAATAACTACCCTAAACCTAATGCGTACCCTAACCCTAACCCCTACCCTAACCCTAACACGTACCCTAATCCTAACCCGTACCCTAAACCGAGCCCTAACCCTAACACTAACCCTAATCCTAACCCTAACCCATACCCTACGGCGTACCCGAACCCCTCCCCGTACCCGTACCCTAACCCTAACCCTAAGCCTAACCCTAACCCTAGGCTACCCTTGACTGCTTCTGCCTCCAATAGATTTCCTAAGCACTAGTGTTTTAAGGAACAGCTGAAAAAGAGAATCCTAATGTGATTTCTTTATAATGGGTGTGTTCCTTATCTTATCCTAGTGTCTAAACTTTTCTCCATGGCTGGACCCCCAAATAATATTCCTTTACGTGCTAAGGGGTATCTAGAGAGTGGGATAGGTTTAATAACTACCCTAACCCTAACGCGTACCCTAACCCTAACCCCTACCCTAACCCTAACATGAACCCTAATCCTAACCCGTACCCTAAACCGAGCCCTAACCCTAACACTAACCCTAACCCTAATCCTAACCCATACCCTACGCCGTACCCGAGCCCCTCCCCGAACCTGTAACCTAAGCCGTACCGTAACCCGAACCCTAAGCCTAACCCTAACCCTAGGCTACCCTTGACTGCTTCTGCCTCCAATAGATTTCCTAAGCACTAGTGTTTTAAGGAACGGCTTAAAAAGAGAATCCTAATGTGATTTCTTTATAATGGGTGTGTTCCTTATCTTATCCTAGTGTCTAAACTCTTCTCCATGGCTGGACCCCCAAATAATATTCCTTTACGTGCTAAGGGGTATCTAGAGAGTGGGATAGGTTTAATAACTACCCTAACCTAACGCCTACCCTAACCCTAAACCCTACCCTAACCCTAACACGTACCCTAATCCTAACCCGTAACCTATATCGAGCCCTAAACCTAACACTAACCCTAACCCTAACCCTAACCCATACCCTACGCCGTACCCGAACCCCTCCCCGAACCCGTACACTAAACCGTACCCTAAGCCTAACCCTAAGCCTAACCCTAAACCTAGGCTACCCTTGACTGCTTCTGCCTCCAATAGATTTCCTAAGCACTAGTGTTTTAAGGAACAGCTTAAAAATAGAATCCTAATGTGATTTCTTTATAAAGGTTGTGTTCCTTATCTTATCCTAGTGTCTAAACTCTTCCCCATGGCTGGACCCCCAAATAATATTCCTATACGTGCTAAGGGGTATCTAGAGAGTGGGATAGGTTTAATAACTGCCCTAACCCTAACGCGTACCCTAACCCTAACCCCTACCCTAACCCTGACACGTACCCTAACCCTAACCCGTACCCTAAACTGAGCCCTAAAGCTAAAACTAACCCTAACCCTAAACCTAACCCATACCCTACGCCGTACCCGAACCCCTACACGAACCCGTACCTTAAGCCGTACCCTAACCCTAACCCTAAGCCTAACCCTAACCCTAAGCTACCCTTGACTGCTTCTGCCTCCAATAGATTTCCTAAGCACTAGTGTTTTAAGGAACAGCTTAAAAAGAGAATCCTAATGTGATTTCTTTATAATGGGTGTGTTCCTTATCTTATCCTAGTGTCTAAACTCTTCTCCATGGCTGGACCCCCAAATAATATTCCCTTACATTCTAAGGGGTATGTAGAGAGTGGAATAGGTTTAATTACTACCCTAACCCTAACGCGTACCCTAACCTTTACGCGTACCCTAACCCTAACACGTATCCTAATCCTAACCCGTACCCTAAACCAAGCCCTAATCCTAACACTAACCCTAACCCTAACCCTAACCCATACCCTACGCCGTAACCGAACCCCTCCCCCAACCCGTACCCTAAGCCGTACCCTAAGCCTAACCCTAAGCCTAACCCTAACCCTACGCTACCCTTGACTGCTTCTGCCTCCAATAGATTTTCTAAGCACTAGTGTTTTAAGGAACGGCTTAAAAATAGAATCCTAATGTGATTTCTTTATAATGGGTGTGTTCCTTATCTTATCCTAGTGTCTAAACTCTTCTCCATGGCTGGACCCCCAAATAATATTCCTTTACGTGCTAAGGGGTATCTAGAGAGTGGGATAGGTTTAATAACTACCCTAACCCTAACGCGTACCCTAACTCTAACCCCTACACTAACCCTAACACGTACCCTAATCCTAACCCGTACCCTAAACCGAGCCCTAACCTTAACACTAACCCTAACCCTAACCCTAACACATACCCTACGCTGTACCCGAACCCCTCCCCGAACCCATACCCTAAGCCGTACCCTAAGCCTAACCCTAAGCCTAACCCTAACCCTAGGCTTCCCTTGACTGCTTCTGCCTCCAAAAGATTTCCTAAGCACTAGTGTTTTAAGGAACAGCTTAAAAAGAGAATCCTAATGTGATTTCTTTATAATGGGTGTGTTCCTTATCTTATCCTAGTGTCTAGACTCTTCTCCATGGCTGGACCCCCAAATAATATTCCTTTACGTGCTAAGGGGTATCTAGACAGTGCGATAGGTTTAATAACTACCCTAACCCTAACGCGTACCCTAACCGTAACCCCTACCCTAACCCTAACACGTACCCTAATCCGAACCCGTACCCTAAACTGAGCCCTAACCCTAACACTAACCCTAACCCTAACCCTAACCCATACCCTACGCCGTACACGAACCCCTTCCCGAAACCGTACCCTAAGCCGTACCCTAAGCCTAACCCTAACCCTAGGCTACCCTTGACTGCTTCTGCCTCCAATAGATTTCCTAAGCACTAGTGTTTTAAGGAACACCTTAAAAAGAGAATCCTAATGTGATTTCTTTATAATGGGTGTGTTCCTTATCTTATCCTAGTGTCTAAACTCTTCTCCATGGCTGGACCCCCAAATAATATTCCTTTACGTGCTAAGGGGTATCTAGATAGTGGGATAGGTTTAATAACTACCCTAACCCTAACGCGTACCCTAACCCTAACCCCTACCCTAACCCTAACACGTACCCTAATCCTAACCCGTACCCTAAACCGAGCCCTAACCCTAACACTAACCCTAACCCTAACCCTAACCCATACCCTACGCCGTACCCGCACCCCTCCCCGAACCCGTACCCTAAGCCGTACCCTAAGCCTAACCCTAAGCCTAACCCTAACCCTAGGCTACCCTTGACTGCTTCTGCCTCCAATAGATTTCCTAAGCACTAGTGTTTTAAGGAACAGCTGAAAAAGAGAATCCTAATGTGATTTCTTTATAATGGGTGTGTTCCTTATCTTATCCTAGTGTCTAAACTCTTCTCCATGGCTGGACCCCCAAATAATATTCCTTTACGTGCTAAGGGGTATCTAGAGAGTGGGATAGGTTTAATAACTACCCTAAACCTAATGCGTACCCTAACCCTAACCCCTACCCTAACCCTAACACGTACCCTAATCCTAACCCGTACCCTAAACCGAGCCCTAACCCTAACACTAACCCTAATCCTAACCCTAACCCATACCCTACGGCGTACCCGAACCCCTCCCCGTACCCGTACCCTAACCCTAACCCTAAGCCTAACCCTAACCCTAGGCTACCCTTGACTGCTTCTGCCTCCAATAGATTTCCTAAGCACTAGTGTTTTAAGGAACAGCTTAAAAAGAGAATCCTAATGTGATTTCTTTAAAATGGGTGTGTTCCTTATCTTATCCTAGTGTCTAAACTCTTCTCCATGGCCGGACCCCCAAATAATATTCCTTTACGTGCTAAGGGGTATCTAGAGAGTGGGATAGGTTTAATAACTACCCTAAACCTAACACGTACCCTAACCCTAACCCCTACCCTAAACCTAACACGTACCCTAATCCTAACCCGTACCCTAAACCGAGCCCTAAACCTAACACTAACCCTAACCCTAACCCATACCCTACGCCGTACCCGAACCCCTCCCCGAACCCGTACCCTAGGCCGTACCCTAAACCTAACCCTAAGCCTAACCCTAACCTTAGGCTACCCTTGACTGCTTCTGCCTCCAATAGATTTCCTAAGCACTAGTGTTTTAAGGAACAGCTTAAAAAGAGAATCCTAATGTGATTTCTTTATAATAGGTGTGTTCCTTATCTTATCCTAGTGTCTAAACTCTTCTGCATGGCTGGACCTCCAAATAATATTCCTTTACGTGCTAAGGGGTATCTAGAGAGTGGGACAGGTTTAATAACTACCCTAAACCTAATGCGTACCCTAACCCTAACCCCTACCCTAACCCTAACACGTACCCTAATCCTAACCCGTACCCTAAACCGAGACCTAAAGCTAACACTAACCCTAACCCTAACCCTAACCCATACCCTACGCCGTACCTGAACCCCTACACGAACCCGTACCCTAAGCCGTACCCTAACCCTAACCCTAAGCCTAACCCTAACCCTAGGCTACCCTTGACTGCTTCTGCCTCCAATAGATTTCCTAAGCACTAGTGTTTTAAGGAACAGCTTAAAAAGAGAATCCTAATATGATTTCTTTATAATGGGTGTGTTCCTTATCTTATCCTAGTGTCTAAACTCTTCTCCATGGCTGGACCCCCAAATAATATTCCTTTACGTGCTAAGGGGTATCTAGAGAGTGGGATAGGTTTAATAACTACCCTAAACCTAACGCGTACCCTAACCCTAACCCTAACCCTAACCCTAACCAAGCCCTAATCCTAACACTAACCCTAACCCTAACCCTAACCCATACCCTACGCCGTAACCGAACCCCTCCCCGAACCCGTACCCTAAGCCGTACCCTAAGCCTAACCCTAAGCCTAACCCTAACCCTACGCTACCCTTGACTGCTTCTGCCTCCAATAGATTTTCTAAGCACTAGTGTTTTAAGGAACGGCTTAAAAAGAGAATCCTAATGTGATTTCTTTATAATGGGTGTGTTCCTTATCTTATCCTAGTGTCTAAACTCTTCTCCATGGCTGGACGCCCAAATAATATTCCTTTACGTGCTAAGGGGTATCTAGAGAGTGGGATAGGTTTAATAACTACCCTAACCCTAACGCGTACCCTAACCCTAACCCCTACCCTAACCCTAACACGTACACTAATCCTAACCCGTACCCTAAACCGAGCCCTAACCCTAACACTAACCCTAACCCTAACCCTAACCCATACTCTACGCCGTACCCGAACCCCTCCCCGAACCCGTACCCTAAGCCGTACCCTAAGCCTAACCCTAAGCCTAACCCTAACCCTAGGCTACCCTTGACTGCTTCTGCCCCCAATAGATTTCCTAAGCACTAGTGTTTTAAGGAACAGCTTAAAAACAGAATCCTAATGTGATTTCTTTATAATGGGTGTGTTCCTTATCTTATCCTAGTGTCTAAACTCTTCTCCATGGCTGGACCCCCAAATAATATTCCTTTACGTGCTAAGGGGTATCTAGAGAGTTGGATAGGTTTAATAACTACCCTAACCCTAAAGCGTACCCTAACCCTAACCCCTACCCTAACCCTAACACGTACCCTAATCCTAACCCGTACCCTAAACCGGTCCCTAACCCTAACACTAACCCTAACCCTAACCATAACCCATACCCTACGCCGTACCCGAACCCCTCCCCGAACCCATACCCTAAGCCGTACCCTAACCCTAACCCTAAGCCTAACCCTAACCCTACGCTACCCTTCACTGCTTCTGCCTCCAATAGATTTTCTAAGCACTAATGTTTTAAGGAACGGCTTAAAAAGAGAATCCTAATGTGATTTCTTTATAATGGGTGTGTTCCTTATCTTATCCTAGTGTCTAGACTCTTCTCCATGGCTGGACCCCCAAATAATATTCCTTTACGTGCTAAGGGGTATCTAGAGAGTGGGATAGGTTTAATAACTACCCTAACCCTAACGCGTACCCTAACCCTAACCCCTACCCTAAACCTAACACGTACCCTAATCCTAACCCGTACCCTAAACCGAGCCCTAACCCTAACACTAACCCTAACCCTAACCCATACCCTACGCCGTACCCGAACCCCTCCCCGAACCCGTACCCTAAGCTGTACCCTAAACCTAACCCTAAGCCTAACCCTAACCTTAGGCTACCCTTGACTGCTTCTGCCTCCAATAGATTTCCTAAGCACTAGTGTTTTAAGGAACAGCTTAAAAAGAGAATCCTAATGTGATTTCTTTATAATAGGTGTGTTCCTTATCTTATCCTAGTGTCTAAACTCTTCTCCATGGCTGGACCCCCAAATAATATTCCTTTACGTGCTAAGGGGTATCTAGAGAGTGGGATAGGTTTAATAACTACCCTAACCCTAATGCGTACCCTAACCCTAACCCCTACCCTAACCCTAACACGTACCCTAATCCTAACCCGTACCCTAAACCGAGCCCTTAAGCTAACACTAACCCTAACCCTAACCCTAACCCATACCCTACGCAGTCCCTGAACCCCTACACGAACCCGTACCCTAAGGCGTACCCTAACCCTAACCCTAAGCCTAACCCTAACCCTAGGCTACCCTTGACTGCTTCTGCCTCCAATAGATTTCCTAAGCACTAGTGTTTTAAGGAACAGCTTAAAAAGAGAATCCTAATGTGATTTCTTTATAATGGGTGTGTTCCTTATCTTATCCTAGTGTCTAAACTCTTCTCCATGGCTGGACCCCCAAATAATATTCCTTTACGTGCTAAGGGGTATCTAGAGAGTGGGATAGGTTTAATAACTACCCTAAACCTAACGCGTACCCTAACCCTAACCCCTACCCTAACCGTAACACGTACCCTAATCTTAACCCGTACCCTAAACCGAGCCCTAACCCTAACACTAACCCTAATCCTAACCCTAACCCATACCCTACAGCGTACCCGAACCCCTCCCCGTACCCGTACCCTAACCCTAACCCTAAGCCTAACCCTAACCCTAGGCTACCCTTGACTGCTTCTGCCTCCAATAGATTTCCTAAGCACTAGTGTTTTAAGGAACAGCTGAAAAAGAGAATCCTAAAGTGATTTCTTTATAATGGGTGTGTTCCTTATCTCATCCTAGTGTCTAAACTCTTCTCCATGGCTGGACCCCCAAATAATATTCCTTTACGTTCTAAGGGGTATGTAGAGAGTGGGATAGGTTTAATAACTACCCTAACCCTAACGCGTACCCTAACCCTAACGCGTACCCTAACCCTAACACGTATCCTAATCCTAACCCGTACCCTAAACCGAGCCCTAATCCTAACCCTAACCCTAACCCTAACCCTAACCCTAACCCTAGGCTACCCTTGACTGCTTCTGCCTCCAATAGATTTTCTAAGCACTAATGTTTTAAGGAACGGCTTAAAAATAGAATCCTAATGTGATTTCTTTATAATGGGTGTGTTCCTTATCTTATCCTAGTGTCTAAACTCTTCTCCATGGCTGGACCCCCAAATAATATTCCTTTACGTGCTAAGGGGTATCTAGAGAGTGGGATAGGTTTAATAACTACCCTAACCCTAACGCGTACCCTAACTCTAACCCCTACACTAACCCTAACACGTACCCTAATCCTAACCCGTACCCTAAACCGAGCCCTAACCTTAACACTAACCCTAACCCTAACCCTAACACATACCCTACGCTGTACCCGAACCCCTCCCCGAACCCGTACCCTAAGCCGTACCCTAAGCCTAACCCTAAGCCTAACCCTAACCCTAGGCTTCCCTTGACTGCTTCTGCCTCCAAAAGATTTCCTAAGCACTAGTGTTTTAAGGAACAGCTTAAAAAGAGAATCCTAATGTGATTTCTTTATAATGGGTGTGTTCCTTATCTTATCCTAGTGTCTAGACTCTTCTCCATGGCTGGACCCCCAAATAATATTCCTTTACGTGCTAAGGGGTATCTAGACAGTGCGATAGGTTTAATAACTACCCTAACCCTAACGCGTACCCTAACCGTAACCCCTACCCTAACCCTAACACGTACCCTAATCCGAACCCGTACCCTAAACCGAGCCCTAACCCTAACACTAACCCTAACCCTAACCCTAACCCATACCCTACGCCGTACACGAACCCCTCCCCGAAACCGTACCCTAAGCCGTACCCTAAGCCTAACCCTAAGCCTAACCCTAACCCTAGGCTACCCTTGACTGCTTCTGCCTCCAATAGATTTCCTAAGCACTAGTGTTTTAAGGAACAGCTGAAAAAGAGAATCCTAAAGTGATTTCTTTATAATGGGTGTGTTCCTTATCTCATCCTAGTGTCTAAACTCTTCTCCATGGCTGGACCCCCAAATAATATTCCTTTACGTTCTAAGGGGTATGTAGAGAGTGGGATAGGTTTAATAACTACCCTAACCCTAACGCGTACCCTAACCCTAACGCGTACCCTAACCCTAACACGTATCCTAATCCTAACCCGTACCCTAAACCGAGCCCTAATCCTAACCCTAACCCTAACCCTAACCCTAACCCTAACCCTAGGCTACCCTTGACTGCTTCTGCCTCCAATAGATTTTCTAAGCACTAATGTTTTAAGGAACGGCTTAAAAATAGAATCCTAATGTGATTTCTTTATAATGGGTGTGTTCCTTATCTTATCCTAGTGTCTAAACTCTTCTCCATGGCTGGACCCCCAAATAATATTCCTTTACGTGCTAAGGGGTATCTAGAGAGTGGGATAGGTTTAATAACTACCCTAACCCTAACGCGTACCCTAACTCTAACCCCTACACTAACCCTAACACGTACCCTAATCCTAACCCGTACCCTAAACCGAGCCCTAACCTTAACACTAACCCTAACCCTAACCCTAACACATACCCTACGCTGTACCCGAACCCCTCCCCGAACCCGTACCCTAAGCCGTACCCTAAGCCTAACCCTAAGCCTAACCCTAACCCTAGGCTTCCCTTGACTGCTTCTGCCTCCAAAAGATTTCCTAAGCACTAGTGTTTTAAGGAACAGCTTAAAAAGAGAATCCTAATGTGATTTCTTTATAATGGGTGTGTTCCTTATCTTATCCTAGTGTCTAGACTCTTCTCCATGGCTGGACCCCCAAATAATATTCCTTTACGTGCTAAGGGGTATCTAGACAGTGCGATAGGTTTAATAACTACCCTAACCCTAACGCGTACCCTAACCGTAACCCCTACCCTAACCCTAACACGTACCCTAATCCTAACCCGTACCCTAAACCGAGCCCTAACCCTAACACTAACCCTAACCCTAACCCTAACCCATACCCTACGCCGTACACGAACCCCTCCCCGAAACCGTACCCTAAGCCGTACCCTAAGCCTAACCCTAACCCTAGGCTACCCTTGACTGCTTCTGCCTCCAATAGATTTCCTAAGCACTAGTGTTTTAAGGAACAGCTTAAAAAGAGAATCCTAATGTGATTTCTTTATAATGGGTGTGTTCCTTATCTTATCCTAGTGTCTAAACTCTTCTCCATGGCTGGACCCCCAAATAATATTCCTTTACGTGCTAAGGGGTATCTAGAGAGTGGGATAGGTTTAATAACTACCCTAAACCTAATGCGTACCCTAACCCTAACCCCTACCCTAACCCTAACACGTACCCTAATCCTAACCCGTACCCTAAACCGAGCCCTAACCCTAACACTAACCCTAATCCTAACCCTAACCCATACCCTACGGCGTACCCGAACCCCTCCCCGTACCCGTACCCTAACCCTAACCCTAAGCCTAACCCTAACCCTAGGCTACCCTTGACTGCTTCTGCCTCCAATAGATTTCCTAAGCACTAGTGTTTTAAGGAACAGCTGAAAAAGAGAATCCTAATGTGATTTCTTTATAATGGGTGTGTTCCTTATCTTATCCTAGTGTCTAAACTTTTCTCCATGGCTGGACCCCCAAATAATATTCCTTTACGTGCTAAGGGGTATCTAGAGAGTGGGATAGGTTTAATAACTACCCTAACCCTAACGCGTACCCTAACCCTAACCCCTACCCTAACCCTAACATGAACCCTAATCCTAACCCGTACCCTAAACCGAGCCCTAACCCTAACACTAACCCTAACCCTAATCCTAACCCATACCCTACGCCGTACCCGAGCCCCTCCCCGAACCTGTAACCTAAGCCGTACCGTAACCCGAACCCTAAGCCTAACCCTAACCCTAGGCTACCCTTGACTGCTTCTGCCTCCAATAGATTTCCTAAGCACTAGTGTTTTAAGGAACGGCTTAAAAAGAGAATCCTAATGTGATTTCTTTATAATGGGTGTGTTCCTTATCTTATCCTAGTGTCTAAACTCTTCTCCATGGCTGGACCCCCAAATAATATTCCTTTACGTGCTAAGGGGTATCTAGAGAGTGGGATAGGTTTAATAACTACCCTAACCTAACGCCTACCCTAACCCTAAACCCTACCCTAACCCTAACACGTACCCTAATCCTAACCCGTAACCTATATCGAGCCCTAAACCTAACACTAACCCTAACCCTAACCCTAACCCATACCCTACGCCGTACCCGAACCCCTCCCCGAACCCGTACACTAAACCGTACCCTAAGCCTAACCCTAAGCCTAACCCTAAACCTAGGCTACCCTTGACTGCTTCTGCCTCCAATAGATTTCCTAAGCACTAGTGTTTTAAGGAACAGCTTAAAAATAGAATCCTAATGTGATTTCTTTATAAAGGTTGTGTTCCTTATCTTATCCTAGTGTCTAAACTCTTCCCCATGGCTGGACCCCCAAATAATATTCCTATACGTGCTAAGGGGTAT
The DNA here is from genome assembly GCF_965194805.1 of Balaenoptera borealis. NCBI lineage: Eukaryota > Metazoa > Chordata > Mammalia > Artiodactyla > Balaenopteridae > Balaenoptera > Balaenoptera borealis. The sequence goes on from NW_028123596.1 coordinate 140,239, forward strand.
CTAGAGAGTGGGATAGGTTTAATAACTGCCCTAACCCTAACGCGTACCCTAACCCTAACCCCTACCCTAACCCTGACACGTACCCTAACCCTAACCCGTACCCTAAACTGAGCCCTAAAGCTAAAACTAACCCTAACCCTAAACCTAACCCATACCCTACGCCGTACCCGAACCCCTACACGAACCCGTACCTTAAGCCGTACCCTAACCCTAACCCTAAGCCTAACCCTAACCCTAAGCTACCCTTGACTGCTTCTGCCTCCAATAGATTTCCTAAGCACTAGTGTTTTAAGGAACAGCTTAAAAAGAGAATCCTAATGTGATTTCTTTATAATGGGTGTGTTCCTTATCTTATCCTAGTGTCTAAACTCTTCTCCATGGCTGGACCCCCAAATAATATTCCCTTACATTCTAAGGGGTATGTAGAGAGTGGAATAGGTTTAATTACTACCCTAACCCTAACGCGTACCCTAACCTTTACGCGTACCCTAACCCTAACACGTATCCTAATCCTAACCCGTACCCTAAACCAAGCCCTAATCCTAACACTAACCCTAACCCTAACCCTAACCCATACCCTACGCCGTAACCGAACCCCTCCCCCAACCCGTACCCTAAGCCGTACCCTAAGCCTAACCCTAAGCCTAACCCTAACCCTACGCTACCCTTGACTGCTTCTGCCTCCAATAGATTTTCTAAGCACTAGTGTTTTAAGGAACGGCTTAAAAATAGAATCCTAATGTGATTTCTTTATAATGGGTGTGTTCCTTATCTTATCCTAGTGTCTAAACTCTTCTCCATGGCTGGACCCCCAAATAATATTCCTTTACGTGCTAAGGGGTATCTAGAGAGTGGGATAGGTTTAATAACTACCCTAACCCTAACGCGTACCCTAACTCTAACCCCTACACTAACCCTAACACGTACCCTAATCCTAACCCGTACCCTAAACCGAGCCCTAACCTTAACACTAACCCTAACCCTAACCCTAACACATACCCTACGCTGTACCCGAACCCCTCCCCGAACCCATACCCTAAGCCGTACCCTAAGCCTAACCCTAAGCCTAACCCTAACCCTAGGCTTCCCTTGACTGCTTCTGCCTCCAAAAGATTTCCTAAGCACTAGTGTTTTAAGGAACAGCTTAAAAAGAGAATCCTAATGTGATTTCTTTATAATGGGTGTGTTCCTTATCTTATCCTAGTGTCTAGACTCTTCTCCATGGCTGGACCCCCAAATAATATTCCTTTACGTGCTAAGGGGTATCTAGACAGTGCGATAGGTTTAATAACTACCCTAACCCTAACGCGTACCCTAACCGTAACCCCTACCCTAACCCTAACACGTACCCTAATCCGAACCCGTACCCTAAACTGAGCCCTAACCCTAACACTAACCCTAACCCTAACCCTAACCCATACCCTACGCCGTACACGAACCCCTTCCCGAAACCGTACCCTAAGCCGTACCCTAAGCCTAACCCTAACCCTAGGCTACCCTTGACTGCTTCTGCCTCCAATAGATTTCCTAAGCACTAGTGTTTTAAGGAACACCTTAAAAAGAGAATCCTAATGTGATTTCTTTATAATGGGTGTGTTCCTTATCTTATCCTAGTGTCTAAACTCTTCTCCATGGCTGGACCCCCAAATAATATTCCTTTACGTGCTAAGGGGTATCTAGATAGTGGGATAGGTTTAATAACTACCCTAACCCTAACGCGTACCCTAACCCTAACCCCTACCCTAACCCTAACACGTACCCTAATCCTAACCCGTACCCTAAACCGAGCCCTAACCCTAACACTAACCCTAACCCTAACCCTAACCCATACCCTACGCCGTACCCGCACCCCTCCCCGAACCCGTACCCTAAGCCGTACCCTAAGCCTAACCCTAAGCCTAACCCTAACCCTAGGCTACCCTTGACTGCTTCTGCCTCCAATAGATTTCCTAAGCACTAGTGTTTTAAGGAACAGCTGAAAAAGAGAATCCTAATGTGATTTCTTTATAATGGGTGTGTTCCTTATCTTATCCTAGTGTCTAAACTCTTCTCCATGGCTGGACCCCCAAATAATATTCCTTTACGTGCTAAGGGGTATCTAGAGAGTGGGATAGGTTTAATAACTACCCTAAACCTAATGCGTACCCTAACCCTAACCCCTACCCTAACCCTAACACGTACCCTAATCCTAACCCGTACCCTAAACCGAGCCCTAACCCTAACACTAACCCTAATCCTAACCCTAACCCATACCCTACGGCGTACCCGAACCCCTCCCCGTACCCGTACCCTAACCCTAACCCTAAGCCTAACCCTAACCCTAGGCTACCCTTGACTGCTTCTGCCTCCAATAGATTTCCTAAGCACTAGTGTTTTAAGGAACAGCTGAAAAAGAGAATCCTAATGTGATTTCTTTATAATGGGTGTGTTCCTTATCTTATCCTAGTGTCTAAACTTTTCTCCATGGCTGGACCCCCAAATAATATTCCTTTACGTGCTAAGGGGTATCTAGAGAGTGGGATAGGTTTAATAACTACCCTAACCCTAACGCGTACCCTAACCCTAACCCCTACCCTAACCCTAACATGAACCCTAATCCTAACCCGTACCCTAAACCGAGCCCTAACCCTAACACTAACCCTAACCCTAATCCTAACCCATACCCTACGCCGTACCCGAGCCCCTCCCCGAACCTGTAACCTAAGCCGTACCGTAACCCGAACCCTAAGCCTAACCCTAACCCTAGGCTACCCTTGACTGCTTCTGCCTCCAATAGATTTCCTAAGCACTAGTGTTTTAAGGAACGGCTTAAAAAGAGAATCCTAATGTGATTTCTTTATAATGGGTGTGTTCCTTATCTTATCCTAGTGTCTAAACTCTTCTCCATGGCTGGACCCCCAAATAATATTCCTTTACGTGCTAAGGGGTATCTAGAGAGTGGGATAGGTTTAATAACTAACCTAACCCTAACGCGTACCCTAACTCTAACCCCTACCCTAACCCTAACACGTACCCTAATCCTAACCCGTACCCTAAACCGAGCCCTAACCTTAACACTAACCCTAACCCTAACCCTAACACATACCCTACTCTGTACCCGAACCCCTCCCCGAACCCGTACCCTAAGCCGTACCCTAAGCCTAACCCTAAGCCTAATCCTAACCCTAGGCTTCCCTTGACTGCTTCTGCCTCCAATAGATTTCCTAATCACTAGTGTTTTAAGGAACAGCTTAAAAATAGAATCCTAATGTGATTTCTTTATATTGGGTGTGTTCCTTATCTTATCCTAGTGTCTAGACTCTTCTCCATGGCTGGACCCCCAAATAATATTCCTTTACGTGCTAAGGGGTATCTAGACAGTGCGATAGGTTTAATAACTACCCTAACCCTAACGCGTACCCTAACCGTAACCCCTACCCTAACCCTAACACGTACCCTAATCCGAACCCGTACCCTAAACCGAGCCCTAACCCTAACACTAACCCTAACCCTAACCCTAACCCATACCCTACACCGTACACGAACCCCTCCCCGAAACCGTACCCTAAGCCGTACCCTAACCCTAACCCTAAGCCTAACCCTAACCCTAGGCTACCCTTGACTGCTTCTGCCTCCAATAGATTTCCTAAGCACTAGTGTTTTAAGGAACAGCTTAAAAAGAGAATCCTAATGTGATTTCTTTAAAATGGGTGTGTTCCTTATCTTATCCTAGTGTCTAAACTCTTCTCCATGGCTGGACCCCCAAATAATATTCCTTTACGTGCTAAGGGGTATCTAGAGAGTGGGATAGGTTTAATAACTACCCTAAACCTAACACGTACCCTAACCCTAACCCCTACCCTAAACCTAACACGTACCCTAATCCTAACCCGTACCCTAAACCGAGCCCTAAACCTAACACTAACCCTAACCCTAACCCATACCCTACGCCGTACCCGAACCCCTCCCCGAACCCGTACCCTAGGCCGTACCCTAAACCTAACCCTAAGCCTAACCCTAACCTTAGGCTACCCTTGACTGCTTCTGCCTCCAATAGATTTCCTAAGCACTAGTGTTTTAAGGAACAGCTTAAAAAGAGAATCCTAATGTGATTTCTTTATAATAGGTGTGTTCCTTATCTTATCCTAGTGTCTAAACTCTTCTGCATGGCTGGACCTCCAAATAATATTCCTTTACGTGCTAAGGGGTATCTAGAGAGTGGGACAGGTTTAATAACTACCCTAAACCTAATGCGTACCCTAACCCTAACCCCTACCCTAACCCTAACACGTACCCTAATCCTAACCCGTACCCTAAACCGAGACCTAAAGCTAACACTAACCCTAACCCTAACCCTAACCCATACCCTACGCCGTACCTGAACCCCTACACGAACCCGTACCCTAAGCCGTACCCTAACCCTAACCCTAAGCCTAACCCTAACCCTAGGCTACCCTTGACTGCTTCTGCCTCCAATAGATTTCCTAAGCACTAGTGTTTTAAGGAACAGCTTAAAAAGAGAATCCTAATATGATTTCTTTATAATGGGTGTGTTCCTTATCTTATCCTAGTGTCTAAACTCTTCTCCATGGCTGGACCCCCAAATAATATTCCTTTACGTGCTAAGGGGTATCTAGAGAGTGGGATAGGTTTAATAACTACCCTAAACCTAACGCGTACCCTAACCCTAACCCTAACCCTAACCCTAACCAAGCCCTAATCCTAACACTAACCCTAACCCTAACCCTAACCCATACCCTACGCCGTAACCGAACCCCTCCCCGAACCCGTACCCTAAGCCGTACCCTAAGCCTAACCCTAAGCCTAACCCTAACCCTACGCTACCCTTGACTGCTTCTGCCTCCAATAGATTTTCTAAGCACTAGTGTTTTAAGGAACGGCTTAAAAAGAGAATCCTAATGTGATTTCTTTATAATGGGTGTGTTCCTTATCTTATCCTAGTGTCTAAACTCTTCTCCATGGCTGGACGCCCAAATAATATTCCTTTACGTGCTAAGGGGTATCTAGAGAGTGGGATAGGTTTAATAACTACCCTAACCCTAACGCGTACCCTAACCCTAACCCCTACCCTAACCCTAACACGTACACTAATCCTAACCCGTACCCTAAACCGAGCCCTAACCCTAACACTAACCCTAACCCTAACCCTAACCCATACTCTACGCCGTACCCGAACCCCTCCCCGAACCCGTACCCTAAGCCGTACCCTAAGCCTAACCCTAAGCCTAACCCTAACCCTAGGCTACCCTTGACTGCTTCTGCCCCCAATAGATTTCCTAAGCACTAGTGTTTTAAGGAACAGCTTAAAAACAGAATCCTAATGTGATTTCTTTATAATGGGTGTGTTCCTTATCTCATCCTAGTGTCTAAACTCTTCTCCATGGCTGGACCCCCAAATAATATTCCTTTACGTTCTAAGGGGTATGTAGAGAGTGGGATAGGTTTAATAACTACCCTAACCCTAACGCGTACCCTAACCCTAACGCGTACCCTAACCCTAACACGTATCCTAATCCTAACCCGTACCCTAAACCGAGCCCTAATCCTAACCCTAACCCTAACCCTAACCCTAACCCTAACCCTAGGCTACCCTTGACTGCTTCTGCCTCCAATAGATTTTCTAAGCACTAATGTTTTAAGGAACGGCTTAAAAATAGAATCCTAATGTGATTTCTTTATAATGGGTGTGTTCCTTATCTTATCCTAGTGTCTAAACTCTTCTCCATGGCTGGACCCCCAAATAATATTCCTTTACGTGCTAAGGGGTATCTAGAGAGTGGGATAGGTTTAATAACTACCCTAACCCTAACGCGTACCCTAACTCTAACCCCTACACTAACCCTAACACGTACCCTAATCCTAACCCGTACCCTAAACCGAGCCCTAACCTTAACACTAACCCTAACCCTAACCCTAACACATACCCTACGCTGTACCCGAACCCCTCCCCGAACCCGTACCCTAAGCCGTACCCTAAGCCTAACCCTAAGCCTAACCCTAACCCTAGGCTTCCCTTGACTGCTTCTGCCTCCAAAAGATTTCCTAAGCACTAGTGTTTTAAGGAACAGCTTAAAAAGAGAATCCTAATGTGATTTCTTTATAATGGGTGTGTTCCTTATCTTATCCTAGTGTCTAGACTCTTCTCCATGGCTGGACCCCCAAATAATATTCCTTTACGTGCTAAGGGGTATCTAGACAGTGCGATAGGTTTAATAACTACCCTAACCCTAACGCGTACCCTAACCGTAACCCCTACCCTAACCCTAACACGTACCCTAATCCGAACCCGTACCCTAAACCGAGCCCTAACCCTAACACTAACCCTAACCCTAACCCTAACCCATACCCTACGCCGTACACGAACCCCTCCCCGAAACCGTACCCTAAGCCGTACCCTAAGCCTAACCCTAACCCTAGGCTACCCTTGACTGCTTCTGCCTCCAATAGATTTCCTAAGCACTAGTGTTTTAAGGAACAGCTTAAAAAGAGAATCCTAATGTGATTTCTTTATAATGGGTGTGTTCCTTATCTTATCCTAGTGTCTAAACTCTTCTCCATGGCTGGACCCCCAAATAATATTCCTTTACGTGCTAAGGGGTATCTAGAGAGTGGGATAGGTTTAATAACTACCCTAAACCTAATGCGTACCCTAACCCTAACCCCTACCCTAACCCTAACACGTACCCTAATCCTAACCCGTACCCTAAACCGAGCCCTAACCCTAACACTAACCCTAATCCTAACCCTAACCCATACCCTACGGCGTACCCGAACCCCTCCCCGTACCCGTACCCTAACCCTAACCCTAAGCCTAACCCTAACCCTAGGCTACCCTTGACTGCTTCTGCCTCCAATAGATTTCCTAAGCACTAGTGTTTTAAGGAACAGCTGAAAAAGAGAATCCTAATGTGATTTCTTTATAATGGGTGTGTTCCTTATCTTATCCTAGTGTCTAAACTTTTCTCCATGGCTGGACCCCCAAATAATATTCCTTTACGTGCTAAGGGGTATCTAGAGAGTGGGATAGGTTTAATAACTACCCTAACCCTAACGCGTACCCTAACCCTAACCCCTACCCTAACCCTAACATGAACCCTAATCCTAACCCGTACCCTAAACCGAGCCCTAACCCTAACACTAACCCTAACCCTAATCCTAACCCATACCCTACGCCGTACCCGAGCCCCTCCCCGAACCTGTAACCTAAGCCGTACCGTAACCCGAACCCTAAGCCTAACCCTAACCCTAGGCTACCCTTGACTGCTTCTGCCTCCAATAGATTTCCTAAGCACTAGTGTTTTAAGGAACGGCTTAAAAAGAGAATCCTAATGTGATTTCTTTATAATGGGTGTGTTCCTTATCTTATCCTAGTGTCTAAACTCTTCTCCATGGCTGGACCCCCAAATAATATTCCTTTACGTGCTAAGGGGTATCTAGAGAGTGGGATAGGTTTAATAACTACCCTAACCTAACGCCTACCCTAACCCTAAACCCTACCCTAACCCTAACACGTACCCTAATCCTAACCCGTAACCTATATCGAGCCCTAAACCTAACACTAACCCTAACCCTAACCCTAACCCATACCCTACGCCGTACCCGAACCCCTCCCCGAACCCGTACACTAAACCGTACCCTAAGCCTAACCCTAAGCCTAACCCTAAACCTAGGCTACCCTTGACTGCTTCTGCCTCCAATAGATTTCCTAAGCACTAGTGTTTTAAGGAACAGCTTAAAAATAGAATCCTAATGTGATTTCTTTATAAAGGTTGTGTTCCTTATCTTATCCTAGTGTCTAAACTCTTCCCCATGGCTGGACCCCCAAATAATATTCCTATACGTGCTAAGGGGTATCTAGAGAGTGGGATAGGTTTAATAACTGCCCTAACCCTAACGCGTACCCTAACCCTAACCCCTACCCTAACCCTGACACGTACCCTAACCCTAACCCGTACCCTAAACTGAGCCCTAAAGCTAAAACTAACCCTAACCCTAACCCTAACCCATACCCTACGCCGTACCCGAACCCCTACACGAACCCGTACCTTAAGCCGTACCCTAACCCTAACCCTAAGCCTAACCCTAACCCTAAGCTACCCTTGACTGCTTCTGCCTCCAATAGATTTCCTAAGCACTAGTGTTTTAAGGAACAGCTTAAAAAGAGAATCCTAATGTGATTTCTTTATAATGGGTGTGTTCCTTATCTTATCCTAGTGTCTAAACTCTTCTCCATGGCTGGACCCCCAAATAATATTCCCTTACATTCTAAGGGGTATGTAGAGAGTGGAATAGGTTTAATTACTACCCTAACCCTAACGCGTACCCTAACCTTTACGCGTACCCTAACCCTAACACGTATCCTAATCCTAACCCGTACCCTAAACCAAGCCCTAATCCTAACACTAACCCTAACCCTAACCCTAACCCATACCCTACGCCGTAACCGAACCCCTCCCCCAACCCGTACCCTAAGCCGTACCCTAAGCCTAACCCTAAGCCTAACCCTAACCCTACGCTACCCTTGACTGCTTCTGCCTCCAATAGATTTTCTAAGCACTAGTGTTTTAAGGAACGGCTTAAAAATAGAATCCTAATGTGATTTCTTTAAAATGGGTGTGTTCCTTATCTTATCCTAGTGTCTAAACTCTTCTCCATGGCTGGACCCCCAAATAATATTCCTTTACGTGCTAAGGGGTATCTAGAGAGTGGGATAGGTTTAATAACTACCCTAAACCTAACACGTACCCTAACCCTAACCCCTACCCTAAACCTAACACGTACCCTAATCCTAACCCGTACCCTAAACCGAGCCCTAAACCTAACACTAACCCTAACCCTAACCCATACCCTACGCCGTACCCGAACCCCTCCCCGAACCCGTACCCTAGGCCGTACCCTAAACCTAACCCTAAGCCTAACCCTAACCTTAGGCTACCCTTGACTGCTTCTGCCTCCAATAGATTTCCTAAGCACTAGTGTTTTAAGGAACAGCTTAAAAAGAGAATCCTAATGTGATTTCTTTATAATAGGTGTGTTCCTTATCTTATCCTAGTGTCTAAACTCTTCTGCATGGCTGGACCTCCAAATAATATTCCTTTACGTGCTAAGGGGTATCTAGAGAGTGGGACAGGTTTAATAACTACCCTAAACCTAATGCGTACCCTAACCCTAACCCCTACCCTAACCCTAACACGTACCCTAATCCTAACCCGTACCCTAAACCGAGACCTAAAGCTAACACTAACCCTAACCCTAACCCTAACCCATACCCTACGCCGTACCTGAACCCCTACACGAACCCGTACCCTAAGCCGTACCCTAACCCTAACCCTAAGCCTAACCCTAACCCTAGGCTACCCTTGACTGCTTCTGCCTCCAATAGATTTCCTAAGCACTAGTGTTTTAAGGAACAGCTTAAAAAGAGAATCCTAATATGATTTCTTTATAATGGGTGTGTTCCTTATCTTATCCTAGTGTCTAAACTCTTCTCCATGGCTGGACCCCCAAATAATATTCCTTTACGTGCTAAGGGGTATCTAGAGAGTGGGATAGGTTTAATAACTACCCTAAACCTAACGCGTACCCTAACCCTAACCCTAACCCTAACCCTAACCAAGCCCTAATCCTAACACTAACCCTAACCCTAACCCTAACCCATACCCTACGCCGTAACCGAACCCCTCCCCGAACCCGTACCCTAAGCCGTACCCTAAGCCTAACCCTAAGCCTAACCCTAACCCTACGCTACCCTTGACTGCTTCTGCCTCCAATAGATTTTCTAAGCACTAGTGTTTTAAGGAACGGCTTAAAAAGAGAATCCTAATGTGATTTCTTTATAATGGGTGTGTTCCTTATCTTATCCTAGTGTCTAAACTCTTCTCCATGGCTGGACGCCCAAATAATATTCCTTTACGTGCTAAGGGGTATCTAGAGAGTGGGATAGGTTTAATAACTACCCTAACCCTAACGCGTACCCTAACCCTAACCCCTACCCTAACCCTAACACGTACACTAATCCTAACCCGTACCCTAAACCGAGCCCTAACCCTAACACTAACCCTAACCCTAACCCTAACCCATACTCTACGCCGTACCCGAACCCCTCCCCGAACCCGTACCCTAAGCCGTACCCTAAGCCTAACCCTAAGCCTAACCCTAACCCTAGGCTACCCTTGACTGCTTCTGCCCCCAATAGATTTCCTAAGCACTAGTGTTTTAAGGAACAGCTTAAAAACAGAATCCTAATGTGATTTCTTTATAATGGGTGTGTTCCTTATCTCATCCTAGTGTCTAAACTCTTCTCCATGGCTGGACCCCCAAATAATATTCCTTTACGTTCTAAGGGGTATGTAGAGAGTGGGATAGGTTTAATAACTACCCTAACCCTAACGCGTACCCTAACCCTAACGCGTACCCTAACCCTAACACGTATCCTAATCCTAACCCGTACCCTAAACCGAGCCCTAATCCTAACCCTAACCCTAACCCTAACCCTAACCCTAACCCTAGGCTACCCTTGACTGCTTCTGCCTCCAATAGATTTTCTAAGCACTAATGTTTTAAGGAACGGCTTAAAAATAGAATCCTAATGTGATTTCTTTATAATGGGTGTGTTCCTTATCTTATCCTAGTGTCTAAACTCTTCTCCATGGCTGGACCCCCAAATAATATTCCTTTACGTGCTAAGGGGTATCTAGAGAGTGGGATAGGTTTAATAACTACCCTAACCCTAACGCGTACCCTAACTCTAACCCCTACACTAACCCTAACACGTACCCTAATCCTAACCCGTACCCTAAACCGAGCCCTAACCTTAACACTAACCCTAACCCTAACCCTAACACATACCCTACGCTGTACCCGAACCCCTCCCCGAACCCGTACCCTAAGCCGTACCCTAAGCCTAACCCTAAGCCTAACCCTAACCCTAGGCTTCCCTTGACTGCTTCTGCCTCCAAAAGATTTCCTAAGCACTAGTGTTTTAAGGAACAGCTTAAAAAGAGAATCCTAATGTGATTTCTTTATAATGGGTGTGTTCCTTATCTTATCCTAGTGTCTAGACTCTTCTCCATGGCTGGACCCCCAAATAATATTCCTTTACGTGCTAAGGGGTATCTAGACAGTGCGATAGGTTTAATAACTACCCTAACCCTAACGCGTACCCTAACCGTAACCCCTACCCTAACCCTAACACGTACCCTAATCCGAACCCGTACCCTAAACCGAGCCCTAACCCTAACACTAACCCTAACCCTAACCCTAACCCATACCCTACGCCGTACACGAACCCCTCCCCGAAACCGTACCCTAAGCCGTACCCTAAGCCTAACCCTAACCCTAGGCTACCCTTGACTGCTTCTGCCTCCAATAGATTTCCTAAGCACTAGTGTTTTAAGGAACAGCTTAAAAAGAGAATCCTAATGTGATTTCTTTATAATGGGTGTGTTCCTTATCTTATCCTAGTGTCTAAACTCTTCTCCATGGCTGGACCCCCAAATAATATTCCTTTACGTGCTAAGGGGTATCTAGAGAGTGGGATAGGTTTAATAACTACCCTAAACCTAATGCGTACCCTAACCCTAACCCCTACCCTAACCCTAACACGTACCCTAATCCTAACCCGTACCCTAAACCGAGCCCTAACCCTAACACTAACCCTAATCCTAACCCTAACCCATACCCTACGGCGTACCCGAACCCCTCCCCGTACCCGTACCCTAACCCTAACCCTAAGCCTAACCCTAACCCTAGGCTACCCTTGACTGCTTCTGCCTCCAATAGATTTCCTAAGCACTAGTGTTTTAAGGAACAGCTGAAAAAGAGAATCCTAATGTGATTTCTTTATAATGGGTGTGTTCCTTATCTTATCCTAGTGTCTAAACTTTTCTCCATGGCTGGACCCCCAAATAATATTCCTTTACGTGCTAAGGGGTATCTAGAGAGTGGGATAGGTTTAATAACTACCCTAACCCTAACGCGTACCCTAACCCTAACCCCTACCCTAACCCTAACATGAACCCTAATCCTAACCCGTACCCTAAACCGAGCCCTAACCCTAACACTAACCCTAACCCTAATCCTAACCCATACCCTACGCCGTACCCGAGCCCCTCCCCGAACCTGTAACCTAAGCCGTACCGTAACCCGAACCCTAAGCCTAACCCTAACCCTAGGCTACCCTTGACTGCTTCTGCCTCCAATAGATTTCCTAAGCACTAGTGTTTTAAGGAACGGCTTAAAAAGAGAATCCTAATGTGATTTCTTTATAATGGGTGTGTTCCTTATCTTATCCTAGTGTCTAAACTCTTCTCCATGGCTGGACCCCCAAATAATATTCCTTTACGTGCTAAGGGGTATCTAGAGAGTGGGATAGGTTTAATAACTACCCTAACCTAACGCCTACCCTAACCCTAAACCCTACCCTAACCCTAACACGTACCCTAATCCTAACCCGTAACCTATATCGAGCCCTAAACCTAACACTAACCCTAACCCTAACCCTAACCCATACCCTACGCCGTACCCGAACCCCTCCCCGAACCCGTACACTAAACCGTACCCTAAGCCTAACCCTAAGCCTAACCCTAAACCTAGGCTACCCTTGACTGCTTCTGCCTCCAATAGATTTCCTAAGCACTAGTGTTTTAAGGAACAGCTTAAAAATAGAATCCTAATGTGATTTCTTTATAAAGGTTGTGTTCCTTATCTTATCCTAGTGTCTAAACTCTTCCCCATGGCTGGACCCCCAAATAATATTCCTATACGTGCTAAGGGGTATCTAGAGAGTGGGATAGGTTTAATAACTGCCCTAACCCTAACGCGTACCCTAACCCTAACCCCTACCCTAACCCTGACACGTACCCTAACCCTAACCCGTACCCTAAACTGAGCCCTAAAGCTAAAACTAACCCTAACCCTAACCCTAACCCATACCCTACGCCGTACCCGAACCCCTACACGAACCCGTACCTTAAGCCGTACCCTAACCCTAACCCTAAGCCTAACCCTAACCCTAAGCTACCCTTGACTGCTTCTGCCTCCAATAGATTTCCTAAGCACTAGTGTTTTAAGGAACAGCTTAAAAAGAGAATCCTAATGTGATTTCTTTATAATGGGTGTGTTCCTTATCTTATCCTAGTGTCTAAACTCTTCTCCATGGCTGGACCCCCAAATAATATTCCCTTACATTCTAAGGGGTATGTAGAGAGTGGAATAGGTTTAATTACTACCCTAACCCTAACGCGTACCCTAACCTTTACGCGTACCCTAACCCTAACACGTATCCTAATCCTAACCCGTACCCTAAACCAAGCCCTAATCCTAACACTAACCCTAACCCTAACCCTAACCCATACCCTACGCCGTAACCGAACCCCTCCCCCAACCCGTACCCTAAGCCGTACCCTAAGCCTAACCCTAAGCCTAACCCTAACCCTACGCTACCCTTGACTGCTTCTGCCTCCAATAGATTTTCTAAGCACTAGTGTTTTAAGGAACGGCTTAAAAATAGAATCCTAATGTGATTTCTTTATAATGGGTGTGTTCCTTATCTTATCCTAGTGTCTAAACTCTTCTCCATGGCTGGACCCCCAAATAATATTCCTTTACGTGCTAAGGGGTATCTAGAGAGTGGGATAGGTTTAATAACTACCCTAACCCTAACGCGTACCCTAACTCTAACCCCTACACTAACCCTAACACGTACCCTAATCCTAACCCGTACCCTAAACCGAGCCCTAACCTTAACACTAACCCTAACCCTAACCCTAACACATACCCTACGCTGTACCCGAACCCCTCCCCGAACCCATACCCTAAGCCGTACCCTAAGCCTAACCCTAAGCCTAACCCTAACCCTAGGCTTCCCTTGACTGCTTCTGCCTCCAAAAGATTTCCTAAGCACTAGTGTTTTAAGGAACAGCTTAAAAAGAGAATCCTAATGTGATTTCTTTATAATGGGTGTGTTCCTTATCTTATCCTAGTGTCTAGACTCTTCTCCATGGCTGGACCCCCAAATAATATTCCTTTACGTGCTAAGGGGTATCTAGACAGTGCGATAGGTTTAATAACTACCCTAACCCTAACGCGTACCCTAACCGTAACCCCTACCCTAACCCTAACACGTACCCTAATCCGAACCCGTACCCTAAACTGAGCCCTAACCCTAACACTAACCCTAACCCTAACCCTAACCCATACCCTACGCCGTACACGAACCCCTTCCCGAAACCGTACCCTAAGCCGTACCCTAAGCCTAACCCTAACCCTAGGCTACCCTTGACTGCTTCTGCCTCCAATAGATTTCCTAAGCACTAGTGTTTTAAGGAACACCTTAAAAAGAGAATCCTAATGTGATTTCTTTATAATGGGTGTGTTCCTTATCTTATCCTAGTGTCTAAACTCTTCTCCATGGCTGGACCCCCAAATAATATTCCTTTACGTGCTAAGGGGTATCTAGATAGTGGGATAGGTTTAATAACTACCCTAACCCTAACGCGTACCCTAACCCTAACCCCTACCCTAACCCTAACACGTACCCTAATCCTAACCCGTACCCTAAACCGAGCCCTAACCCTAACACTAACCCTAACCCTAACCCTAACCCATACCCTACGCCGTACCCGCACCCCTCCCCGAACCCGTACCCTAAGCCGTACCCTAAGCCTAACCCTAAGCCTAACCCTAACCCTAGGCTACCCTTGACTGCTTCTGCCTCCAATAGATTTCCTAAGCACTAGTGTTTTAAGGAACAGCTGAAAAAGAGAATCCTAATGTGATTTCTTTATAATGGGTGTGTTCCTTATCTTATCCTAGTGTCTAAACTCTTCTCCATGGCTGGACCCCCAAATAATATTCCTTTACGTGCTAAGGGGTATCTAGAGAGTGGGATAGGTTTAATAACTACCCTAAACCTAATGCGTACCCTAACCCTAACCCCTACCCTAACCCTAACACGTACCCTAATCCTAACCCGTACCCTAAACCGAGCCCTAACCCTAACACTAACCCTAATCCTAACCCTAACCCATACCCTACGGCGTACCCGAACCCCTCCCCGTACCCGTACCCTAACCCTAACCCTAAGCCTAACCCTAACCCTAGGCTACCCTTGACTGCTTCTGCCTCCAATAGATTTCCTAAGCACTAGTGTTTTAAGGAACAGCTGAAAAAGAGAATCCTAATGTGATTTCTTTATAATGGGTGTGTTCCTTATCTTATCCTAGTGTCTAAACTTTTCTCCATGGCTGGACCCCCAAATAATATTCCTTTACGTGCTAAGGGGTATCTAGAGAGTGGGATAGGTTTAATAACTACCCTAACCCTAACGCGTACCCTAACCCTAACCCCTACCCTAACCCTAACATGAACCCTAATCCTAACCCGTACCCTAAACCGAGCCCTAACCCTAACACTAACCCTAACCCTAATCCTAACCCATACCCTACGCCGTACCCGAGCCCCTCCCCGAACCTGTAACCTAAGCCGTACCGTAACCCGAACCCTAAGCCTAACCCTAACCCTAGGCTACCCTTGACTGCTTCTGCCTCCAATAGATTTCCTAAGCACTAGTGTTTTAAGGAACGGCTTAAAAAGAGAATCCTAATGTGATTTCTTTATAATGGGTGTGTTCCTTATCTTATCCTAGTGTCTAAACTCTTCTCCATGGCTGGACCCCCAAATAATATTCCTTTACGTGCTAAGGGGTATCTAGAGAGTGGGATAGGTTTAATAACTAACCTAACCCTAACGCGTACCCTAACTCTAACCCCTACCCTAACCCTAACACGTACCCTAATCCTAACCCGTACCCTAAACCGAGCCCTAACCTTAACACTAACCCTAACCCTAACCCTAACACATACCCTACTCTGTACCCGAACCCCTCCCCGAACCCGTACCCTAAGCCGTACCCTAAGCCTAACCCTAAGCCTAATCCTAACCCTAGGCTTCCCTTGACTGCTTCTGCCTCCAATAGATTTCCTAATCACTAGTGTTTTAAGGAACAGCTTAAAAATAGAATCCTAATGTGATTTCTTTATATTGGGTGTGTTCCTTATCTTATCCTAGTGTCTAGACTCTTCTCCATGGCTGGACCCCCAAATAATATTCCTTTACGTGCTAAGGGGTATCTAGACAGTGCGATAGGTTTAATAACTACCCTAACCCTAACGCGTACCCTAACCGTAACCCCTACCCTAACCCTAACACGTACCCTAATCCGAACCCGTACCCTAAACCGAGCCCTAACCCTAACACTAACCCTAACCCTAACCCTAACCCATACCCTACACCGTACACGAACCCCTCCCCGAAACCGTACCCTAAGCCGTACCCTAACCCTAACCCTAAGCCTAACCCTAACCCTAGGCTACCCTTGACTGCTTCTGCCTCCAATAGATTTCCTAAGCACTAGTGTTTTAAGGAACAGCTTAAAAAGAGAATCCTAATGTGATTTCTTTAAAATGGGTGTGTTCCTTATCTTATCCTAGTGTCTAAACTCTTCTCCATGGCTGGACCCCCAAATAATATTCCTTTACGTGCTAAGGGGTATCTAGAGAGTGGGATAGGTTTAATAACTACCCTAAACCTAACACGTACCCTAACCCTAACCCCTACCCTAAACCTAACACGTACCCTAATCCTAACCCGTACCCTAAACCGAGCCCTAAACCTAACACTAACCCTAACCCTAACCCATACCCTACGCCGTACCCGAACCCCTCCCCGAACCCGTACCCTAGGCCGTACCCTAAACCTAACCCTAAGCCTAACCCTAACCTTAGGCTACCCTTGACTGCTTCTGCCTCCAATAGATTTCCTAAGCACTAGTGTTTTAAGGAACAGCTTAAAAAGAGAATCCTAATGTGATTTCTTTATAATAGGTGTGTTCCTTATCTTATCCTAGTGTCTAAACTCTTCTGCATGGCTGGACCTCCAAATAATATTCCTTTACGTGCTAAGGGGTATCTAGAGAGTGGGACAGGTTTAATAACTACCCTAAACCTAATGCGTACCCTAACCCTAACCCCTACCCTAACCCTAACACGTACCCTAATCCTAACCCGTACCCTAAACCGAGACCTAAAGCTAACACTAACCCTAACCCTAACCCTAACCCATACCCTACGCCGTACCTGAACCCCTACACGAACCCGTACCCTAAGCCGTACCCTAACCCTAACCCTAAGCCTAACCCTAACCCTAGGCTACCCTTGACTGCTTCTGCCTCCAATAGATTTCCTAAGCACTAGTGTTTTAAGGAACAGCTTAAAAAGAGAATCCTAATATGATTTCTTTATAATGGGTGTGTTCCTTATCTTATCCTAGTGTCTAAACTCTTCTCCATGGCTGGACCCCCAAATAATATTCCTTTACGTGCTAAGGGGTATCTAGAGAGTGGGATAGGTTTAATAACTACCCTAAACCTAACGCGTACCCTAACCCTAACCCTAACCCTAACCCTAACCAAGCCCTAATCCTAACACTAACCCTAACCCTAACCCTAACCCATACCCTACGCCGTAACCGAACCCCTCCCCGAACCCGTACCCTAAGCCGTACCCTAAGCCTAACCCTAAGCCTAACCCTAACCCTACGCTACCCTTGACTGCTTCTGCCTCCAATAGATTTTCTAAGCACTAGTGTTTTAAGGAACGGCTTAAAAAGAGAATCCTAATGTGATTTCTTTATAATGGGTGTGTTCCTTATCTTATCCTAGTGTCTAAACTCTTCTCCATGGCTGGACGCCCAAATAATATTCCTTTACGTGCTAAGGGGTATCTAGAGAGTGGGATAGGTTTAATAACTACCCTAACCCTAACGCGTACCCTAACCCTAACCCCTACCCTAACCCTAACACGTACACTAATCCTAACCCGTACCCTAAACCGAGCCCTAACCCTAACACTAACCCTAACCCTAACCCTAACCCATACTCTACGCCGTACCCGAACCCCTCCCCGAACCCGTACCCTAAGCCGTACCCTAAGCCTAACCCTAAGCCTAACCCTAACCCTAGGCTACCCTTGACTGCTTCTGCCCCCAATAGATTTCCTAAGCACTAGTGTTTTAAGGAACAGCTTAAAAACAGAATCCTAATGTGATTTCTTTATAATGGGTGTGTTCCTTATCTTATCCTAGTGTCTAAACTCTTCTCCATGGCTGGACCCCCAAATAATATTCCTTTACGTGCTAAGGGGTATCTAGAGAGTTGGATAGGTTTAATAACTACCCTAACCCTAAAGCGTACCCTAACCCTAACCCCTACCCTAACCCTAACACGTACCCTAATCCTAACCCGTACCCTAAACCGGTCCCTAACCCTAACACTAACCCTAACCCTAACCATAACCCATACCCTACGCCGTACCCGAACCCCTCCCCGAACCCGTACCCTAAGCCGTACCCTAACCCTAACCCTAAGCCTAACCCTAACCCTACGCTACCCTTCACTGCTTCTGCCTCCAATAGATTTTCTAAGCACTAATGTTTTAAGGAACGGCTTAAAAAGAGAATCCTAATGTGATTTCTTTATAATGGGTGTGTTCCTTATCTTATCCTAGTGTCTAGACTCTTCTCCATGGCTGGACCCCCAAATAATATTCCTTTACGTGCTAAGGGGTATCTAGAGAGTGGGATAGGTTTAATAACTACCCTAACCCTAACGCGTACCCTAACCCTAACCCCTACCCTAAACCTAACACGTACCCTAATCCTAACCCGTACCCTAAACCGAGCCCTAACCCTAACACTAACCCTAACCCTAACCCATACCCTACGCCGTACCCGAACCCCTCCCCGAACCCGTACCCTAAGCTGTACCCTAAACCTAACCCTAAGCCTAACCCTAACCTTAGGCTACCCTTGACTGCTTCTGCCTCCAATAGATTTCCTAAGCACTAGTGTTTTAAGGAACAGCTTAAAAAGAGAATCCTAATGTGATTTCTTTATAATAGGTGTGTTCCTTATCTTATCCTAGTGTCTAAACTCTTCTCCATGGCTGGACCCCCAAATAATATTCCTTTACGTGCTAAGGGGTATCTAGAGAGTGGGATAGGTTTAATAACTACCCTAACCCTAATGCGTACCCTAACCCTAACCCCTACCCTAACCCTAACACGTACCCTAATCCTAACCCGTACCCTAAACCGAGCCCTTAAGCTAACACTAACCCTAACCCTAACCCTAACCCATACCCTACGCAGTCCCTGAACCCCTACACGAACCCGTACCCTAAGGCGTACCCTAACCCTAACCCTAAGCCTAACCCTAACCCTAGGCTACCCTTGACTGCTTCTGCCTCCAATAGATTTCCTAAGCACTAGTGTTTTAAGGAACAGCTTAAAAAGAGAATCCTAATGTGATTTCTTTATAATGGGTGTGTTCCTTATCTTATCCTAGTGTCTAAACTCTTCTCCATGGCTGGACCCCCAAATAATATTCCTTTACGTGCTAAGGGGTATCTAGAGAGTGGGATAGGTTTAATAACTACCCTAAACCTAACGCGTACCCTAACCCTAACCCCTACCCTAACCGTAACACGTACCCTAATCTTAACCCGTACCCTAAACCGAGCCCTAACCCTAACACTAACCCTAATCCTAACCCTAACCCATACCCTACGGCGTACCCGAACCCCTCCCCGTACCCGTACCCTAACCCTAACCCTAAGCCTAACCCTAACCCTAGGCTACCCTTGACTGCTTCTGCCTCCAATAGATTTCCTAAGCACTAGTGTTTTAAGGAACAGCTGAAAAAGAGAATCCTAAAGTGATTTCTTTATAATGGGTGTGTTCCTTATCTCATCCTAGTGTCTAAACTCTTCTCCATGGCTGGACCCCCAAATAATATTCCTTTACGTTCTAAGGGGTATGTAGAGAGTGGGATAGGTTTAATAACTACCCTAACCCTAACGCGTACCCTAACCCTAACGCGTACCCTAACCCTAACACGTATCCTAATCCTAACCCGTACCCTAAACCGAGCCCTAATCCTAACCCTAAACCTAACCCTAACCCTAACCCTAACCCTAGGCTACCCTTGACTGCTTCTGCCTCCAATAGATTTTCTAAGCACTAATGTTTTAAGGAACGGCTTAAAAATAGAATCCTAATGTGATTTCTTTATAATGGGTGTGTTCCTTATCTTATCCTAGTGTCTAAACTCTTCTCCATGGCTGGACCCCCAAATAATATTCCTTTACGTGCTAAGGGGTATCTAGAGAGTGGGATAGGTTTAATAACTACCCTAACCCTAACGCGTACCCTAACTCTAACCCCTACACTAACCCTAACACGTACCCTAATCCTAACCCGTACCCTAAACCGAGCCCTAACCTTAACACTAACCCTAACCCTAACCCTAACACATACCCTACGCTGTACCCGAACCCCTCCCCGAACCCGTACCCTAAGCCGTACCCTAAGCCTAACCCTAAGCCTAACCCTAACCCTAGGCTTCCCTTGACTGCTTCTGCCTCCAAAAGATTTCCTAAGCACTAGTGTTTTAAGGAACAGCTTAAAAAGAGAATCCTAATGTGATTTCTTTATAATGGGTGTGTTCCTTATCTTATCCTAGTGTCTAGACTCTTCTCCATGGCTGGACCCCCAAATAATATTCCTTTACGTGCTAAGGGGTATCTAGAGAGTGGGATAGGTTTAATAACTACCCTAACCCTAACGCGTACCCTAACCGTAACCCCTACCCTAACCCTAACACGTACCCTAATCCGAACCCGTACCCTAAACCGAGCCCTAACCCTAACACTAACCCTAACCCTAACCCTAACCCATACCCTACGCCGTACACGAACCCCTCCCCGAAACCGTACCCTAAGCCGTACCCTAAGCCTAACCCTAACCCTAGGCTACCCTTGACTGCTTCTGCCTCCAATAGATTTCCTAAGCACTAGTGTTTTAAGGAACAGCTTAAAAAGAGAATCCTAATGTGATTTCTTTATAATGGGTGTGTTCCTTATCTTATCCTAGTGTCTAAACTCTTCTCCATGGCTGGACCCCCAAATAATATTCCTTTACGTGCTAAGGGGTATCTAGAGAGTGGGATAGGTTTAATAACTACCCTAAACCTAATGCGTACCCTAACCCTAACCCCTACCCTAACCCTAACACGTACCCTAATCCTAACCCGTACCCTAAACCGAGCCCTAACCCTAACACTAACCCTAATCCTAACCCTAACCCATACCCTACGGCGTACCCGAACCCCTCCCCGTACCCGTACCCTAACCCTAACCCTAAGCCTAACCCTAACCCTAGGCTACCCTTGACTGCTTCTGCCTCCAATAGATTTCCTAAGCACTAGTGTTTTAAGGAACAGCTGAAAAAGAGAATCCTAATGTGATTTCTTTATAATGGGTGTGTTCCTTATCTTATCCTAGTGTCTAAACTTTTCTCCATGGCTGGACCCCCAAATAATATTCCTTTACGTGCTAAGGGGTATCTAGAGAGTGGGATAGGTTTAATAACTACCCTAACCCTAACGCGTACCCTAACCCTAACCCCTACCCTAACCCTAACATGAACCCTAATCCTAACCCGTACCCTAAACCGAGCCCTAACCCTAACACTAACCCTAACCCTAATCCTAACCCATACCCTACGCCGTACCCGAGCCCCTCCCCGAACCTGTAACCTAAGCCGTACCGTAACCCGAACCCTAAGCCTAACCCTAACCCTAGGCTACCCTTGACTGCTTCTGCCTCCAATAGATTTCCTAAGCACTAGTGTTTTAAGGAACGGCTTAAAAAGAGAATCCTAATGTGATTTCTTTATAATGGGTGTGTTCCTTATCTTATCCTAGTGTCTAAACTCTTCTCCATGGCTGGACCCCCAAATAATATTCCTTTACGTGCTAAGGGGTATCTAGAGAGTGGGATAGGTTTAATAACTACCCTAACCTAACGCCTACCCTAACCCTAAACCCTACCCTAACCCTAACACGTACCCTAATCCTAACCCGTAACCTATATCGAGCCCTAAACCTAACACTAACCCTAACCCTAACCCTAACCCATACCCTACGCCGTACCCGAACCCCTCCCCGAACCCGTACACTAAACCGTACCCTAAGCCTAACCCTAAGCCTAACCCTAAACCTAGGCTACCCTTGACTGCTTCTGCCTCCAATAGATTTCCTAAGCACTAGTGTTTTAAGGAACAGCTTAAAAATAGAATCCTAATGTGATTTCTTTATAAAGGTTGTGTTCCTTATCTTATCCTAGTGTCTAAACTCTTCCCCATGGCTGGACCCCCAAATAATATTCCTATACGTGCTAAGGGGTATCTAGAGAGTGGGATAGGTTTAATAACTGCCCTAACCCTAACGCGTACCCTAACCCTAACCCCTACCCTAACCCTGACACGTACCCTAACCCTAACCCGTACCCTAAACTGAGCCCTAAAGCTAAAACTAACCCTAACCCTAACCCTAACCCATACCCTACGCCGTACCCGAACCCCTACACGAACCCGTACCTTAAGCCGTACCCTAACCCTAACCCTAAGCCTAACCCTAACCCTAAGCTACCCTTGACTGCTTCTGCCTCCAATAGATTTCCTAAGCACTAGTGTTTTAAGGAACAGCTTAAAAAGAGAATCCTAATGTGATTTCTTTATAATGGGTGTGTTCCTTATCTTATCCTAGTGTCTAAACTCTTCTCCATGGCTGGACCCCCAAATAATATTCCCTTACATTCTAAGGGGTATGTAGAGAGTGGAATAGGTTTAATTACTACCCTAACCCTAACGCGTACCCTAACCTTTACGCGTACCCTAACCCTAACACGTATCCTAATCCTAACCCGTACCCTAAACCAAGCCCTAATCCTAACACTAACCCTAACCCTAACCCTAACCCATACCCTACGCCGTAACCGAACCCCTCCCCCAACCCGTACCCTAAGCCGTACCCTAAGCCTAACCCTAAACCTAACCCTAACCCTACGCTACCCTTGACTGCTTCTGCCTCCAATAGATTTTCTAAGCACTAGTGTTTTAAGGAACGGCTTAAAAATAGAATCCTAATGTGATTTCTTTATAATGGGTGTGTTCCTTATCTTATCCTAGTGTCTAAACTCTTCTCCATGGCTGGACCCCCAAATAATATTCCTTTACGTGCTAAGGGGTATCTAGAGAGTGGGATAGGTTTAATAACTACCCTAACCCTAACGCGTACCCTAACCCTAACCCCTACCCTAACCCTAACACGTACACTAATCCTAACCCGTACCCTAAACCGAGCCCTAACCCTAACACTAACCCTAACCCTAACCCTAACCCATACTCTACGCCGTACCCGAACCCCTCCCCGAACCCGTACCCTAAGCCGTACCCTAAGCCTAACCCTAAGCCTAACCCTAACCCTAGGCTACCCTTGACTGCTTCTGCCCCCAATAGATTTCCTAAGCACTAGTGTTTTAAGGAACAGCTTAAAAACAGAATCCTAATGTGATTTCTTTATAATGGGTGTGTTCCTTATCTTATCCTAGTGTCTAAACTCTTCTCCATGGCTGGACCCCCAAATAATATTCCTTTACGTGCTAAGGGGTATCTAGAGAGTTGGATAGGTTTAATAACTACCCTAACCCTAAAGCGTACCCTAACCCTAACCCCTACCCTAACCCTAACACGTACCCTAATCCTAACCCGTACCCTAAACCGGTCCCTAACCCTAACACTAACCCTAACCCTAACCATAACCCATACCCTACGCCGTACCCGAACCCCTCCCCGAACCCGTACCCTAAGCCGTACCCTAACCCTAACCCTAAGCCTAACCCTAACCCTACGCTACCCTTCACTGCTTCTGCCTCCAATAGATTTTCTAAGCACTAATGTTTTAAGGAACGGCTTAAAAAGAGAATCCTAATGTGATTTCTTTATAATGGGTGTGTTCCTTATCTTATCCTAGTGTCTAGACTCTTCTCCATGGCTGGACCCCCAAATAATATTCCTTTACGTGCTAAGGGGTATCTAGAGAGTGGGATAGGTTTAATAACTACCCTAACCCTAACGCGTACCCTAACCCTAACCCCTACCCTAAACCTAACACGTACCCTAATCCTAACCCGTACCCTAAACCGAGCCCTAACCCTAACACTAACCCTAACCCTAACCCATACCCTACGCCGTACCCGAACCCCTCCCCGAACCCGTACCCTAAGCTGTACCCTAAACCTAACCCTAAGCCTAACCCTAACCTTAGGCTACCCTTGACTGCTTCTGCCTCCAATAGATTTCCTAAGCACTAGTGTTTTAAGGAACAGCTTAAAAAGAGAATCCTAATGTGATTTCTTTATAATAGGTGTGTTCCTTATCTTATCCTAGTGTCTAAACTCTTCTCCATGGCTGGACCCCCAAATAATATTCCTTTACGTGCTAAGGGGTATCTAGAGAGTGGGATAGGTTTAATAACTACCCTAACCCTAATGCGTACCCTAACCCTAACCCCTACCCTAACCCTAACACGTACCCTAATCCTAACCCGTACCCTAAACCGAGCCCTTAAGCTAACACTAACCCTAACCCTAACCCTAACCCATACCCTACGCAGTCCCTGAACCCCTACACGAACCCGTACCCTAAGGCGTACCCTAACCCTAACCCTAAGCCTAACCCTAACCCTAGGCTACCCTTGACTGCTTCTGCCTCCAATAGATTTCCTAAGCACTAGTGTTTTAAGGAACAGCTTAAAAAGAGAATCCTAATGTGATTTCTTTATAATGGGTGTGTTCCTTATCTTATCCTAGTGTCTAAACTCTTCTCCATGGCTGGACCCCCAAATAATATTCCTTTACGTGCTAAGGGGTATCTAGAGAGTGGGATAGGTTTAATAACTACCCTAAACCTAACGCGTACCCTAACCCTAACCCCTACCCTAACCGTAACACGTACCCTAATCTTAACCCGTACCCTAAACCGAGCCCTAACCCTAACACTAACCCTAATCCTAACCCTAACCCATACCCTACGGCGTACCCGAACCCCTCCCCGTACCCGTACCCTAACCCTAACCCTAAGCCTAACCCTAACCCTAGGCTACCCTTGACTGCTTCTGCCTCCAATAGATTTCCTAAGCACTAGTGTTTTAAGGAACAGCTGAAAAAGAGAATCCTAAAGTGATTTCTTTATAATGGGTGTGTTCCTTATCTCATCCTAGTGTCTAAACTCTTCTCCATGGCTGGACCCCCAAATAATATTCCTTTACGTTCTAAGGGGTATGTAGAGAGTGGGATAGGTTTAATAACTACCCTAACCCTAACGCGTACCCTAACCCTAACGCGTACCCTAACCCTAACACGTATCCTAATCCTAACCCGTACCCTAAACCGAGCCCTAATCCTAACCCTAAACCTAACCCTAACCCTAACCCTAACCCTAGGCTACCCTTGACTGCTTCTGCCTCCAATAGATTTTCTAAGCACTAATGTTTTAAGGAACGGCTTAAAAATAGAATCCTAATGTGATTTCTTTATAATGGGTGTGTTCCTTATCTTATCCTAGTGTCTAAACTCTTCTCCATGGCTGGACCCCCAAATAATATTCCTTTACGTGCTAAGGGGTATCTAGAGAGTGGGATAGGTTTAATAACTACCCTAACCCTAACGCGTACCCTAACTCTAACCCCTACACTAACCCTAACACGTACCCTAATCCTAACCCGTACCCTAAACCGAGCCCTAACCTTAACACTAACCCTAACCCTAACCCTAACACATACCCTACGCTGTACCCGAACCCCTCCCCGAACCCGTACCCTAAGCCGTACCCTAAGCCTAACCCTAAGCCTAACCCTAACCCTAGGCTTCCCTTGACTGCTTCTGCCTCCAAAAGATTTCCTAAGCACTAGTGTTTTAAGGAACAGCTTAAAAAGAGAATCCTAATGTGATTTCTTTATAATGGGTGTGTTCCTTATCTTATCCTAGTGTCTAGACTCTTCTCCATGGCTGGACCCCCAAATAATATTCCTTTACGTGCTAAGGGGTATCTAGAGAGTGGGATAGGTTTAATAACTACCCTAACCCTAACGCGTACCCTAACCGTAACCCCTACCCTAACCCTAACACGTACCCTAATCCGAACCCGTACCCTAAACCGAGCCCTAACCCTAACACTAACCCTAACCCTAACCCTAACCCATACCCTACGCCGTACACGAACCCCTCCCCGAAACCGTACCCTAAGCCGTACCCTAAGCCTAACCCTAACCCTAGGCTACCCTTGACTGCTTCTGCCTCCAATAGATTTCCTAAGCACTAGTGTTTTAAGGAACAGCTTAAAAAGAGAATCCTAATGTGATTTCTTTATAATGGGTGTGTTCCTTATCTTATCCTAGTGTCTAAACTCTTCTCCATGGCTGGACCCCCAAATAATATTCCTTTACGTGCTAAGGGGTATCTAGAGAGTGGGATAGGTTTAATAACTACCCTAAACCTAATGCGTACCCTAACCCTAACCCCTACCCTAACCCTAACACGTACCCTAATCCTAACCCGTACCCTAAACCGAGCCCTAACCCTAACACTAACCCTAATCCTAACCCTAACCCATACCCTACGGCGTACCCGAACCCCTCCCCGTACCCGTACCCTAACCCTAACCCTAAGCCTAACCCTAACCCTAGGCTACCCTTGACTGCTTCTGCCTCCAATAGATTTCCTAAGCACTAGTGTTTTAAGGAACAGCTGAAAAAGAGAATCCTAATGTGATTTCTTTATAATGGGTGTGTTCCTTATCTTATCCTAGTGTCTAAACTTTTCTCCATGGCTGGACCCCCAAATAATATTCCTTTACGTGCTAAGGGGTATCTAGAGAGTGGGATAGGTTTAATAACTACCCTAACCCTAACGCGTACCCTAACCCTAACCCCTACCCTAACCCTAACATGAACCCTAATCCTAACCCGTACCCTAAACCGAGCCCTAACCCTAACACTAACCCTAACCCTAATCCTAACCCATACCCTACGCCGTACCCGAGCCCCTCCCCGAACCTGTAACCTAAGCCGTACCGTAACCCGAACCCTAAGCCTAACCCTAACCCTAGGCTACCCTTGACTGCTTCTGCCTCCAATAGATTTCCTAAGCACTAGTGTTTTAAGGAACGGCTTAAAAAGAGAATCCTAATGTGATTTCTTTATAATGGGTGTGTTCCTTATCTTATCCTAGTGTCTAAACTCTTCTCCATGGCTGGACCCCCAAATAATATTCCTTTACGTGCTAAGGGGTATCTAGAGAGTGGGATAGGTTTAATAACTACCCTAACCTAACGCCTACCCTAACCCTAAACCCTACCCTAACCCTAACACGTACCCTAATCCTAACCCGTAACCTATATCGAGCCCTAAACCTAACACTAACCCTAACCCTAACCCTAACCCATACCCTACGCCGTACCCGAACCCCTCCCCGAACCCGTACACTAAACCGTACCCTAAGCCTAACCCTAAGCCTAACCCTAAACCTAGGCTACCCTTGACTGCTTCTGCCTCCAATAGATTTCCTAAGCACTAGTGTTTTAAGGAACAGCTTAAAAATAGAATCCTAATGTGATTTCTTTATAAAGGTTGTGTTCCTTATCTTATCCTAGTGTCTAAACTCTTCCCCATGGCTGGACCCCCAAATAATATTCCTATACGTGCTAAGGGGTATCTAGAGAGTGGGATAGGTTTAATAACTGCCCTAACCCTAACGCGTACCCTAACCCTAACCCCTACCCTAACCCTGACACGTACCCTAACCCTAACCCGTACCCTAAACTGAGCCCTAAAGCTAAAACTAACCCTAACCCTAACCCTAACCCATACCCTACGCCGTACCCGAACCCCTACACGAACCCGTACCTTAAGCCGTACCCTAACCCTAACCCTAAGCCTAACCCTAACCCTAAGCTACCCTTGACTGCTTCTGCCTCCAATAGATTTCCTAAGCACTAGTGTTTTAAGGAACAGCTTAAAAAGAGAATCCTAATGTGATTTCTTTATAATGGGTGTGTTCCTTATCTTATCCTAGTGTCTAAACTCTTCTCCATGGCTGGACCCCCAAATAATATTCCCTTACATTCTAAGGGGTATGTAGAGAGTGGAATAGGTTTAATTACTACCCTAACCCTAACGCGTACCCTAACCTTTACGCGTACCCTAACCCTAACACGTATCCTAATCCTAACCCGTACCCTAAACCAAGCCCTAATCCTAACACTAACCCTAACCCTAACCCTAACCCATACCCTACGCCGTAACCGAACCCCTCCCCCAACCCGTACCCTAAGCCGTACCCTAAGCCTAACCCTAAGCCTAACCCTAACCCTACGCTACCCTTGACTGCTTCTGCCTCCAATAGATTTTCTAAGCACTAGTGTTTTAAGGAACGGCTTAAAAATAGAATCCTAATGTGATTTCTTTATAATGGGTGTGTTCCTTATCTTATCCTAGTGTCTAAACTCTTCTCCATGGCTGGACCCCCAAATAATATTCCTTTACGTGCTAAGGGGTATCTAGAGAGTGGGATAGGTTTAATAACTACCCTAACCCTAACGCGTACCCTAACTCTAACCCCTACACTAACCCTAACACGTACCCTAATCCTAACCCGTACCCTAAACCGAGCCCTAACCTTAACACTAACCCTAACCCTAACCCTAACACATACCCTACGCTGTACCCGAACCCCTCCCCGAACCCATACCCTAAGCCGTACCCTAAGCCTAACCCTAAGCCTAACCCTAACCCTAGGCTTCCCTTGACTGCTTCTGCCTCCAAAAGATTTCCTAAGCACTAGTGTTTTAAGGAACAGCTTAAAAAGAGAATCCTAATGTGATTTCTTTATAATGGGTGTGTTCCTTATCTTATCCTAGTGTCTAGACTCTTCTCCATGGCTGGACCCCCAAATAATATTCCTTTACGTGCTAAGGGGTATCTAGACAGTGCGATAGGTTTAATAACTACCCTAACCCTAACGCGTACCCTAACCGTAACCCCTACCCTAACCCTAACACGTACCCTAATCCGAACCCGTACCCTAAACTGAGCCCTAACCCTAACACTAACCCTAACCCTAACCCTAACCCATACCCTACGCCGTACACGAACCCCTTCCCGAAACCGTACCCTAAGCCGTACCCTAAGCCTAACCCTAACCCTAGGCTACCCTTGACTGCTTCTGCCTCCAATAGATTTCCTAAGCACTAGTGTTTTAAGGAACACCTTAAAAAGAGAATCCTAATGTGATTTCTTTATAATGGGTGTGTTCCTTATCTTATCCTAGTGTCTAAACTCTTCTCCATGGCTGGACCCCCAAATAATATTCCTTTACGTGCTAAGGGGTATCTAGATAGTGGGATAGGTTTAATAACTACCCTAACCCTAACGCGTACCCTAACCCTAACCCCTACCCTAACCCTAACACGTACCCTAATCCTAACCCGTACCCTAAACCGAGCCCTAACCCTAACACTAACCCTAACCCTAACCCTAACCCATACCCTACGCCGTACCCGCACCCCTCCCCGAACCCGTACCCTAAGCCGTACCCTAAGCCTAACCCTAAGCCTAACCCTAACCCTAGGCTACCCTTGACTGCTTCTGCCTCCAATAGATTTCCTAAGCACTAGTGTTTTAAGGAACAGCTGAAAAAGAGAATCCTAATGTGATTTCTTTATAATGGGTGTGTTCCTTATCTTATCCTAGTGTCTAAACTCTTCTCCATGGCTGGACCCCCAAATAATATTCCTTTACGTGCTAAGGGGTATCTAGAGAGTGGGATAGGTTTAATAACTACCCTAAACCTAATGCGTACCCTAACCCTAACCCCTACCCTAACCCTAACACGTACCCTAATCCTAACCCGTACCCTAAACCGAGCCCTAACCCTAACACTAACCCTAATCCTAACCCTAACCCATACCCTACGGCGTACCCGAACCCCTCCCCGTACCCGTACCCTAACCCTAACCCTAAGCCTAACCCTAACCCTAGGCTACCCTTGACTGCTTCTGCCTCCAATAGATTTCCTAAGCACTAGTGTTTTAAGGAACAGCTGAAAAAGAGAATCCTAATGTGATTTCTTTATAATGGGTGTGTTCCTTATCTTATCCTAGTGTCTAAACTTTTCTCCATGGCTGGACCCCCAAATAATATTCCTTTACGTGCTAAGGGGTATCTAGAGAGTGGGATAGGTTTAATAACTACCCTAACCCTAACGCGTACCCTAACCCTAACCCCTACCCTAACCCTAACATGAACCCTAATCCTAACCCGTACCCTAAACCGAGCCCTAACCCTAACACTAACCCTAACCCTAATCCTAACCCATACCCTACGCCGTACCCGAGCCCCTCCCCGAACCTGTAACCTAAGCCGTACCGTAACCCGAACCCTAAGCCTAACCCTAACCCTAGGCTACCCTTGACTGCTTCTGCCTCCAATAGATTTCCTAAGCACTAGTGTTTTAAGGAACGGCTTAAAAAGAGAATCCTAATGTGATTTCTTTATAATGGGTGTGTTCCTTATCTTATCCTAGTGTCTAAACTCTTCTCCATGGCTGGACCCCCAAATAATATTCCTTTACGTGCTAAGGGGTATCTAGAGAGTGGGATAGGTTTAATAACTACCCTAACCTAACGCCTACCCTAACCCTAAACCCTACCCTAACCCTAACACGTACCCTAATCCTAACCCGTAACCTATATCGAGCCCTAAACCTAACACTAACCCTAACCCTAACCCTAACCCATACCCTACGCCGTACCCGAACCCCTCCCCGAACCCGTACACTAAACCGTACCCTAAGCCTAACCCTAAGCCTAACCCTAAACCTAGGCTACCCTTGACTGCTTCTGCCTCCAATAGATTTCCTAAGCACTAGTGTTTTAAGGAACAGCTTAAAAATAGAATCCTAATGTGATTTCTTTATAAAGGTTGTGTTCCTTATCTTATCCTAGTGTCTAAACTCTTCCCCATGGCTGGACCCCCAAATAATATTCCTATACGTGCTAAGGGGTATCTAGAGAGTGGGATAGGTTTAATAACTGCCCTAACCCTAACGCGTACCCTAACCCTAACCCCTACCCTAACCCTGACACGTACCCTAACCCTAACCCGTACCCTAAACTGAGCCCTAAAGCTAAAACTAACCCTAACCCTAACCCTAACCCATACCCTACGCCGTACCCGAACCCCTACACGAACCCGTACCTTAAGCCGTACCCTAACCCTAACCCTAAGCCTAACCCTAACCCTAAGCTACCCTTGACTGCTTCTGCCTCCAATAGATTTCCTAAGCACTAGTGTTTTAAGGAACAGCTTAAAAAGAGAATCCTAATGTGATTTCTTTATAATGGGTGTGTTCCTTATCTTATCCTAGTGTCTAAACTCTTCTCCATGGCTGGACGCCCAAATAATATTCCCTTACATTCTAAGGGGTATGTAGAGAGTGGAATAGGTTTAATTACTACCCTAACCCTAACGCGTACCCTAACCTTTACGCGTACCCTAACCCTAACACGTATCCTAATCCTAACCCGTACCCTAAACCAAGCCCTAATCCTAACACTAACCCTAACCCTAACCCTAACCCTAACCCCTACCCTAACCCTAACACGTACCCTAATCCTAACCCGTACCCTAAACCGAGCCCTAACCCTAACACTAACCCTAATCCTAACCCTAACCCATACCCTACGCCGTACCCGATCCCCTCCCCGTACCCGTACCCTAAACCTAACCCTAAGCCTAACCCTAACCCTAGGCTACCCTTGACTGCTTCTGCCTCCAATAGATTTCCTAAGCACTAGTGTTTTAAGGAACAGCTGAAAAAGAGAATCCTAATGTGATTTCTTTATAATGGGTGTGTTCCTTATCTTATCCTAGTGTCTAAACTCTTCTCCATGGCTGGACCCCCAAATAATATTCCTTTACGTTCTAAGGGGTATGTAGAGAGTGGGATAGGTTTAATAACTACCCTAACCCTAACGCGTACCCTAACCCTAACGCGTACCCTAACCCTAACACGTACCCTAATCCTAACCCGTACACTAACCCGAGCCCTAATCCTAACACTAACCCTAAACCTAACCCATACCCTACGCCGTATCCGAACCCCTCCCCGAACCCGTACCCTAAGCCGTACCCTAAGCCTAACCCTAAGCCTAACCCTAACCCTACGCTACCCTTGACTGCTTCTGCCTCCAATAGATTTTCTAAGCACTAGTGTTTTAAGGAACGGCTTATAAAGAGAATCCTAATGTGATTTCTTTGTAATGGGTGTGTTCCTTATCTTATCCTAGTGTCTAAACTCTTCTCCATGGCTGGACCCCCAAATAATATTCCTTTACGTGCTAAGGGGTATCTAGAGAGTGGGATAGGTTTAATAACTACCCTAACCCTAACGCGTTCCCTAACCCTAACCCCTACCCTAACCCTAACACGTACCCTAATCCTAACCCGTACCCTAAACCGAGCCCTAACCCTAAAACTAACCCTAACCCTAACCCTAACCCATACCCTACGCCGTACCCGAACCCCTCCCCGAACCCGTACCCTAAGCCGTACCCTAACCCTAACCCTAAGCCTAACCCTAACCCTAGGCTACCCTTGACGGCTTCTGCCTCCAATAGATTTTCTAAGCACTAATGTTTTAAGGAACGGCTTAAAAATAGAATCCTAATGTGATTTCTTTATAATGGGTGTGTTCCTTATCT
Organism: Balaenoptera borealis; assembly: GCF_965194805.1. NCBI lineage: Eukaryota > Metazoa > Chordata > Mammalia > Artiodactyla > Balaenopteridae > Balaenoptera > Balaenoptera borealis. Next base: position 172,953 of record NW_028123596.1, read on the forward strand.
TATCCTAGTGTCTAAACTCTTCTCCATGGCTGGACCCCCAAATAATATTCCTTTACGTGCTAAGGGGTATCTAGAGAGTGGGATAGGTTTAATAACTAACCTAACCCTAACGCGTACCCTAACTCTAACCCCTACCCTAACCCTAACACGTACCCTAATCCTAACCCGTACCCTAAACCGAGCCCTAACCTTAACACTAACCCTAACCCTAACCCTAACACATACCCTACTCTGTACCCGAACCCCTCCCCGAACCCGTACCCTAAGCCGTACCCTAAGCCTAACCCTAAGCCTAATCCTAACCCTAGGCTTCCCTTGACTGCTTCTGCCTCCAATAGATTTCCTAATCACTAGTGTTTTAAGGAACAGCTTAAAAATAGAATCCTAATGTGATTTCTTTATATTGGGTGTGTTCCTTATCTTATCCTAGTGTCTAGACTCTTCTCCATGGCTGGACCCCCAAATAATATTCCTTTACGTGCTAAGGGGTATCTAGACAGTGCGATAGGTTTAATAACTACCCTAACCCTAACGCGTACCCTAACCGTAACCCCTACCCTAACCCTAACACGTACCCTAATCCGAACCCGTACCCTAAACCGAGCCCTAACCCTAACACTAACCCTAACCCTAACCCTAACCCATACCCTACACCGTACACGAACCCCTCCCCGAAACCGTACCCTAAGCCGTACCCTAACCCTAACCCTAAGCCTAACCCTAACCCTAGGCTACCCTTGACTGCTTCTGCCTCCAATAGATTTCCTAAGCACTAGTGTTTTAAGGAACAGCTTAAAAAGAGAATCCTAATGTGATTTCTTTAAAATGGGTGTGTTCCTTATCTTATCCTAGTGTCTAAACTCTTCTCCATGGCTGGACCCCCAAATAATATTCCTTTACGTGCTAAGGGGTATCTAGAGAGTGGGATAGGTTTAATAACTACCCTAAACCTAACACGTACCCTAACCCTAACCCCTACCCTAAACCTAACACGTACCCTAATCCTAACCCGTACCCTAAACCGAGCCCTAACCCTAACACTAACCCTAACCCTAACCCATAACCTATGCCGTACCCGAACCCCTCCCCGAACCCGTACCCTAAGCCGTACCCTAAACCTAACCCTAAGCCTAACCCTAACCTTAGGCTACCCTTGACTGCTTCTGCCTCCAATAGATTTCCTAAGCACTAGTGTTTTAAGGAACAGCTTAAAAAGAGAATCCTACTGTGATTTCTTTATAATAGGTGTGTTCCTTATCTTATCCTAGTGTCTAAACTCTTCTGCATGGCTGGACCTCCAAATAATATTCCTTTACATGCTAAGGGGTATCTAGAGAGTGGGATAGGTTTAATAACTACCCTAACCCTAATGCGTACCCTAACCCTAACCCCTACCCTAACCCTAACACGTACCCTAATCCTAACCCGTACCCTAAACCGAGCCCTAAAGCTAACACTAACCCTAACCCTAACCCTAACCCATACCCTACGCCGTACCTGAACCCCTACACGAACCCGTACCCTAAGCCGTACCCTAACCCTAACCCTAAGCCTAACCCTAACCCTAGGCTACCCTTGACTGCTTCTGCCTCCAATAGATTTCCTAAGCACTAGTGTTTTAAGGAACAGCTTAAAAAGAGAATCCTAATATGATTTCTTTATAATGGGTGTGTTCCCTATCTTATCCTAGTGTCTAAACTCTTCTCCATGGCTGGACCCCCAAATAATATTCCTTTACGTGCTAAGGGGTATCTAGAGAGTGGGATAGGTTTAATAACTACCCTAAACCTAACGCGTACCCTAACCCTAACCCCTACCCTAACCCTAACACGTACCCTAATCCTAACCCGTACCCTAAACCGAGCCCTAACCCTAACACTAACCCTAATCCTAACCCTAACCCATACCCTACGCCGTACCCGATCCCCTCCCCGTACCCGTACCCTAACCCTAACCCTAAGCCTAACCCTAACCCTAGGCTACCCTTGACTGCTTCTGCCTCCAATAGATTTCCTAAGCACTAGTGTTTTAAGGAACAGCTGAAAAAGAGAATCCTAATGTGATTTCTTTATAATGGGTGTGTTCCTTATCTTATCCTAGTGTCTAAACTCTTCTCCATGGCTGGACCCCCAAATAATATTCCTTTACGTTCTAAGGGGTATGTAGAGAGTGGGATAGGTTTAATAACTACCCTAACCCTAACGCGTACCCTAACCCTAACGCGTACCCTAACCCTAACACGTACCCTAATCCTAACCCGTACACTAACCCGAGCCCTAATCCTAACACTAACCCTAAACCTAACCCATACCCTACGCCGTATCCGAACCCCTCCCCGAACCCGTACCCTAAGCCGTACCCTAAGCCTAACCCTAAGCCTAACCCTAACCCTACGCTACCCTTGACTGCTTCTGCCTCCAATAGATTTTCTAAGCACTAGTGTTTTAAGGAACGGCTTATAAAGAGAATCCTAATGTGATTTCTTTGTAATGGGTGTGTTCCTTATCTTATCCTAGTGTCTAAACTCTTCTCCATGGCTGGACCCCCAAATAATATTCCTTTACGTGCTAAGGGGTATCTAGAGAGTGGGATAGGTTTAATAACTACCCTAACCCTAACGCGTTCCCTAACCCTAACCCCTACCCTAACCCTAACACGTACCCTAATCCTAACCCGTACCCTAAACCGAGCCCTAACCCTAAAACTAACCCTAACCCTAACCCTAACCCATACCCTACGCCGTACCCGAACCCCTCCCCGAACCCGTACCCTAAGCCGTACCCTAACCCTAACCCTAAGCCTAACCCTAACCCTAGGCTACCCTTGACGGCTTCTGCCTCCAATAGATTTTCTAAGCACTAATGTTTTAAGGAACGGCTTAAAAATAGAATCCTAATGTGATTTCTTTATAATGGGTGTGTTCCTTATCTTATCCTAGTGTCTAAACTCTTCTCCATGGCTGGACCCCCAAATAATATTCCTTTACGTGCTAAGGGGTATCTAGAGAGTGGGATAGGTTTAATAACTAACCTAACCCTAACGCGTACCCTAACTCTAACCCCTACCCTAACCCTAACACGTACCCTAATCCTAACCCGTACCCTAAACCGAGCCCTAACCTTAACACTAACCCTAACCCTAACCCTAACACATACCCTACTCTGTACCCGAACCCCTCCCCGAACCCGTACCCTAAGCCGTACCCTAAGCCTAACCCTAAGCCTAATCCTAACCCTAGGCTTCCCTTGACTGCTTCTGCCTCCAATAGATTTCCTAATCACTAGTGTTTTAAGGAACAGCTTAAAAATAGAATCCTAATGTGATTTCTTTATATTGGGTGTGTTCCTTATCTTATCCTAGTGTCTAGACTCTTCTCCATGGCTGGACCCCCAAATAATATTCCTTTACGTGCTAAGGGGTATCTAGACAGTGCGATAGGTTTAATAACTACCCTAACCCTAACGCGTACCCTAACCGTAACCCCTACCCTAACCCTAACACGTACCCTAATCCGAACCCGTACCCTAAACCGAGCCCTAACCCTAACACTAACCCTAACCCTAACCCTAACCCATACCCTACACCGTACACGAACCCCTCCCCGAAACCGTACCCTAAGCCGTACCCTAACCCTAACCCTAAGCCTAACCCTAACCCTAGGCTACCCTTGACTGCTTCTGCCTCCAATAGATTTCCTAAGCACTAGTGTTTTAAGGAACAGCTTAAAAAGAGAATCCTAATGTGATTTCTTTAAAATGGGTGTGTTCCTTATCTTATCCTAGTGTCTAAACTCTTCTCCATGGCTGGACCCCCAAATAATATTCCTTTACGTGCTAAGGGGTATCTAGAGAGTGGGATAGGTTTAATAACTACCCTAAACCTAACACGTACCCTAACCCTAACCCCTACCCTAAACCTAACACGTACCCTAATCCTAACCCGTACCCTAAACCGAGCCCTAACCCTAACACTAACCCTAACCCTAACCCATAACCTATGCCGTACCCGAACCCCTCCCCGAACCCGTACCCTAAGCCGTACCCTAAACCTAACCCTAAGCCTAACCCTAACCTTAGGCTACCCTTGACTGCTTCTGCCTCCAATAGATTTCCTAAGCACTAGTGTTTTAAGGAACAGCTTAAAAAGAGAATCCTACTGTGATTTCTTTATAATAGGTGTGTTCCTTATCTTATCCTAGTGTCTAAACTCTTCTGCATGGCTGGACCTCCAAATAATATTCCTTTACATGCTAAGGGGTATCTAGAGAGTGGGATAGGTTTAATAACTACCCTAACCCTAATGCGTACCCTAACCCTAACCCCTACCCTAACCCTAACACGTACCCTAATCCTAACCCGTACCCTAAACCGAGCCCTAAAGCTAACACTAACCCTAACCCTAACCCTAACCCATACCCTACGCCGTACCTGAACCCCTACACGAACCCGTACCCTAAGCCGTACCCTAACCCTAACCCTAAGCCTAACCCTAACCCTAGGCTACCCTTGACTGCTTCTGCCTCCAATAGATTTCCTAAGCACTAGTGTTTTAAGGAACAGCTTAAAAAGAGAATCCTAATATGATTTCTTTATAATGGGTGTGTTCCCTATCTTATCCTAGTGTCTAAACTCTTCTCCATGGCTGGACCCCCAAATAATATTCCTTTACGTGCTAAGGGGTATCTAGAGAGTGGGATAGGTTTAATAACTACCCTAAACCTAACGCGTACCCTAACCCTAACCCCTACCCTAACCCTAACACGTACCCTAATCCTAACCCGTACCCTAAACCGAGCCCTAACCCTAACACTAACCCTAATCCTAACCCTAACCCATACCCTACGCCGTACCCGATCCCCTCCCCGTACCCGTACCCTAACCCTAACCCTAAGCCTAACCCTAACCCTAGGCTACCCTTGACTGCTTCTGCCTCCAATAGATTTCCTAAGCACTAGTGTTTTAAGGAACAGCTGAAAAAGAGAATCCTAATGTGATTTCTTTATAATGGGTGTGTTCCTTATCTTATCCTAGTGTCTAAACTCTTCTCCATGGCTGGACCCCCAAATAATATTCCTTTACGTTCTAAGGGGTATGTAGAGAGTGGGATAGGTTTAATAACTACCCTAACCCTAACGCGTACCCTAACCCTAACGCGTACCCTAACCCTAACACGTACCCTAATCCTAACCCGTACACTAACCCGAGCCCTAATCCTAACACTAACCCTAAACCTAACCCATACCCTACGCCGTATCCGAACCCCTCCCCGAACCCGTACCCTAAGCCGTACCCTAAGCCTAACCCTAAGCCTAACCCTAACCCTACGCTACCCTTGACTGCTTCTGCCTCCAATAGATTTTCTAAGCACTAGTGTTTTAAGGAACGGCTTAAAAATAGAATCCTAATGTGATTTCTTTATAATGGGTGTGTTCCTTATCTTATCCTAGTGTCTAAACTCTTCTCCATGGCTGGACCCCCAAATAATATTCCTTTACGTGCTAAGGGGTATCTAGAGAGTGGGATAGGTTTAATAACTACCCTAACCCTAACGCGTACCCTAACTCTAACCCCTACACTAACCCTAACACGTACCCTAATCCTAACCCGTACCCTAAACCGAGCCCTAACCTTAACACTAACCCTAACCCTAACCCTAACACATACCCTACGCTGTACCCGAACCCCTCCCCGAACCCATACCCTAAGCCGTACCCTAAGCCTAACCCTAAGCCTAACCCTAACCCTAGGCTTCCCTTGACTGCTTCTGCCTCCAAAAGATTTCCTAAGCACTAGTGTTTTAAGGAACAGCTTAAAAAGAGAATCCTAATGTGATTTCTTTATAATGGGTGTGTTCCTTATCTTATCCTAGTGTCTAGACTCTTCTCCATGGCTGGACCCCCAAATAATATTCCTTTACGTGCTAAGGGGTATCTAGACAGTGCGATAGGTTTAATAACTACCCTAACCCTAACGCGTACCCTAACCGTAACCCCTACCCTAACCCTAACACGTACCCTAATCCGAACCCGTACCCTAAACTGAGCCCTAACCCTAACACTAACCCTAACCCTAACCCTAACCCATACCCTACGCCGTACACGAACCCCTTCCCGAAACCGTACCCTAAGCCGTACCCTAAGCCTAACCCTAACCCTAGGCTACCCTTGACTGCTTCTGCCTCCAATAGATTTCCTAAGCACTAGTGTTTTAAGGAACACCTTAAAAAGAGAATCCTAATGTGATTTCTTTATAATGGGTGTGTTCCTTATCTTATCCTAGTGTCTAAACTCTTCTCCATGGCTGGACCCCCAAATAATATTCCTTTACGTGCTAAGGGGTATCTAGATAGTGGGATAGGTTTAATAACTACCCTAACCCTAACGCGTACCCTAACCCTAACCCCTACCCTAACCCTAACACGTACCCTAATCCTAACCCGTACCCTAAACCGAGCCCTAACCCTAACACTAACCCTAACCCTAACCCTAACCCATACCCTACGCCGTACCCGCACCCCTCCCCGAACCCGTACCCTAAGCCGTACCCTAAGCCTAACCCTAAGCCTAACCCTAACCCTAGGCTACCCTTGACTGCTTCTGCCTCCAATAGATTTCCTAAGCACTAGTGTTTTAAGGAACAGCTGAAAAAGAGAATCCTAATGTGATTTCTTTATAATGGGTGTGTTCCTTATCTTATCCTAGTGTCTAAACTCTTCTCCATGGCTGGACCCCCAAATAATATTCCTTTACGTGCTAAGGGGTATCTAGAGAGTGGGATAGGTTTAATAACTACCCTAAACCTAATGCGTACCCTAACCCTAACCCCTACCCTAACCCTAACACGTACCCTAATCCTAACCCGTACCCTAAACCGAGCCCTAACCCTAACACTAACCCTAATCCTAACCCTAACCCATACCCTACGGCGTACCCGAACCCCTCCCCGTACCCGTACCCTAACCCTAACCCTAAGCCTAACCCTAACCCTAGGCTACCCTTGACTGCTTCTGCCTCCAATAGATTTCCTAAGCACTAGTGTTTTAAGGAACAGCTGAAAAAGAGAATCCTAATGTGATTTCTTTATAATGGGTGTGTTCCTTATCTTATCCTAGTGTCTAAACTTTTCTCCATGGCTGGACCCCCAAATAATATTCCTTTACGTGCTAAGGGGTATCTAGAGAGTGGGATAGGTTTAATAACTACCCTAACCCTAACGCGTACCCTAACCCTAACCCCTACCCTAACCCTAACATGAACCCTAATCCTAACCCGTACCCTAAACCGAGCCCTAACCCTAACACTAACCCTAACCCTAATCCTAACCCATACCCTACGCCGTACCCGAGCCCCTCCCCGAACCTGTAACCTAAGCCGTACCGTAACCCGAACCCTAAGCCTAACCCTAACCCTAGGCTACCCTTGACTGCTTCTGCCTCCAATAGATTTCCTAAGCACTAGTGTTTTAAGGAACGGCTTGAAAAGAGAATCCTAATGTGATTTCTTTATAATGGGTGTGTTCCTTATCTTATCCTAGTGTCTAAACTCTTCTCCATGGCTGGACCCCCAAATAATATTCCTTTACGTGCTAAGGGGTATCTAGAGAGTGGGATAGGTTTAATAACTAACCTAACCCTAACGCGTACCCTAACTCTAACCCCTACCCTAACCCTAACACGTACCCTAATCCTAACCCGTACCCTAAACCGAGCCCTAACCTTAACACTAACCCTAACCCTAACCCTAACACATACCCTACTCTGTACCCGAACCCCTCCCCGAACCCGTACCCTAAGCCGTACCCTAAGCCTAACCCTAAGCCTAATCCTAACCCTAGGCTTCCCTTGACTGCTTCTGCCTCCAATAGATTTCCTAATCACTAGTGTTTTAAGGAACAGCTTAAAAATAGAATCCTAATGTGATTTCTTTATATTGGGTGTGTTCCTTATCTTATCCTAGTGTCTAGACTCTTCTCCATGGCTGGACCCCCAAATAATATTCCTTTACGTGCTAAGGGGTATCTAGACAGTGCGATAGGTTTAATAACTACCCTAACCCTAACGCGTACCCTAACCGTAACCCCTACCCTAACCCTAACACGTACCCTAATCCGAACCCGTACCCTAAACCGAGCCCTAACCCTAACACTAACCCTAACCCTAACCCTAACCCATACCCTACACCGTACACGAACCCCTCCCCGAAACCGTACCCTAAGCCGTACCCTAACCCTAACCCTAAGCCTAACCCTAACCCTAGGCTACCCTTGACTGCTTCTGCCTCCAATAGATTTCCTAAGCACTAGTGTTTTAAGGAACAGCTTAAAAAGAGAATCCTAATGTGATTTCTTTAAAATGGGTGTGTTCCTTATCTTATCCTAGTGTCTAAACTCTTCTCCATGGCTGGACCCCCAAATAATATTCCTTTACGTGCTAAGGGGTATCTAGAGAGTGGGATAGGTTTAATAACTACCCTAAACCTAACACGTACCCTAACCCTAACCCCTACCCTAAACCTAACACGTACCCTAATCCTAACCCGTACCCTAAACCGAGCCCTAAACCTAACACTAACCCTAACCCTAACCCATACCCTACGCCGTACCCGAACCCCTCCCTGAACCCGTACCCTAGGCCGTACCCTAAACCTAACCCTAAGCCTAACCCTAACCTTAGGCTACCCTTGACTGCTTCTGCCTCCAATAGATTTCCTAAGCACTAGTGTTTTAAGGAACAGCTTAAAAAGAGAATCCTAATGTGATTTCTTTATAATAGGTGTGTTCCTTATCTTATCCTAGTGTCTAAACTCTTCTGCATGGCTGGACCTCCAAATAATATTCCTTTACGTGCTAAGGGGTATCTAGAGAGTGGGACAGGTTTAATAACTACCCTAAACCTAATGCGTACCCTAACCCTAACCCCTACCCTAACCCTAACACGTACCCTAATCCTAACCCGTACCCTAAACCGAGACCTAAAGCTAACACTAACCCTAACCCTAACCCTAACCCATACCCTACGCCGTACCTGAACCCCTACACGAACCCGTACCCTAAGCCGTACCCTAACCCTAACCCTAAGCCTAACCCTAACCCTAGGCTACCCTTGACTGCTTCTGCCTCCAATAGATTTCCTAAGCACTAGTGTTTTAAGGAACAGCTTAAAAAGAGAATCCTAATATGATTTCTTTATAATGGGTGTGTTCCTTATCTTATCCTAGTGTCTAAACTCTTCTCCATGGCTGGACCCCCAAATAATATTCCTTTACGTGCTAAGGGGTATCTAGAGAGTGGGATAGGTTTAATAACTACCCTAAACCTAACGCGTACCCTAACCCTAACCCTAACCCTAACCCTAACCAAGCCCTAATCCTAACACTAACCCTAACCCTAACCCTAACCCATACCCTATGCCGTAACCGAACCCCTCCCCGAACCCGTACCCTAAGCCGTACCCTAAGCCTAACCCTAAGCCTAACCCTAACCCTACGCTACCCTTGACTGCTTCTGCCTCCAATAGATTTTCTAAGCACTAGTGTTTTAAGGAACGGCTTAAAAAGAGAATCCTAATGTGATTTCTTTATAATGGGTGTGTTCCTTATCTTATCCTAGTGTCTAAACTCTTCTCCATGGCTGGACGCCCAAATAATATTCCTTTACGTGCTAAGGGGTATCTAGAGAGTGGGATAGGTTTAATAACTACCCTAACCCTAACGCGTACCCTAACCCTAACCCCTACCCTAACCCTAACACGTACACTAATCCTAACCCGTACCCTAAACCGAGCCCTAACCCTAACACTAACCCTAACCCTAACCCTAACCCATACTCTACGCCGTACCCGAACCCCTCCCCGAACCCGTACCCTAAGCCGTACCCTAAGCCTAACCCTAAGCCTAACCCTAACCCTAGGCTACCCTTGACTGCTTCTGCCCCCAATAGATTTCCTAAGCACTAGTGTTTTAAGGAACAGCTTAAAAACAGAATCCTAATGTGATTTCTTTATAATGGGTGTGTTCCTTATCTTATCCTAGTGTCTAAACTCTTCTCCATGGCTGGACCCCCAAATAATATTCCTTTACGTGCTAAGGGGTATCTAGAGAGTTGGATAGGTTTAATAACTACCCTAACCCTAAAGCGTACCCTAACCCTAACCCCTACCCTAACCCTAACACGTACCCTAATCCTAACCCGTACCCTAAACCGGTCCCTAACCCTAACACTAACCCTAACCCTAACCATAACCCATACCCTACGCCGTACCCGAACCCCTCCCCGAACCCGTACCCTAAGCCGTACCCTAACCCTAACCCTAAGCCTAACCCTAACCCTACGCTACCCTTCACTGCTTCTGCCTCCAATAGATTTTCTAAGCACTAATGTTTTAAGGAACGGCTTAAAAAGAGAATCCTAATGTGATTTCTTTATAATGGGTGTGTTCCTTATCTTATCCTAGTGTCTAGACTCTTCTCCATGGCTGGACCCCCAAATAATATTCCTTTACGTGCTAAGGGGTATCTAGAGAGTGGGATAGGTTTAATAACTACCCTAACCCTAACGCGTACCCTAACCCTAACCCCTACCCTAAACCTAACACGTACCCTAATCCTAACCCGTACCCTAAACCGAGCCCTAACCCTAACACTAACCCTAACCCTAACCCATACCCTACGCCGTACCCGAACCCCTCCCCGAACCCGTACCCTAAGCTGTACCCTAAACCTAACCCTAAGCCTAACCCTAACCTTAGGCTACCCTTGACTGCTTCTGCCTCCAATAGATTTCCTAAGCACTAGTGTTTTAAGGAACAGCTTAAAAAGAGAATCCTAATGTGATTTCTTTATAATAGGTGTGTTCCTTATCTTATCCTAGTGTCTAAACTCTTCTCCATGGCTGGACCCCCAAATAATATTCCTTTACGTGCTAAGGGGTATCTAGAGAGTGGGATAGGTTTAATAACTACCCTAACCCTAATGCGTACCCTAACCCTAACCCCTACCCTAACCCTAACACGTACCCTAATCCTAACCCGTACCCTAAACCGAGCCCTTAAGCTAACACTAACCCTAACCCTAACCCTAACCCATACCCTACGCAGTCCCTGAACCCCTACACGAACCCGTACCCTAAGGCGTACCCTAACCCTAACCCTAAGCCTAACCCTAACCCTAGGCTACCCTTGACTGCTTCTGCCTCCAATAGATTTCCTAAGCACTAGTGTTTTAAGGAACAGCTTAAAAAGAGAATCCTAATGTGATTTCTTTATAATGGGTGTGTTCCTTATCTTATCCTAGTGTCTAAACTCTTCTCCATGGCTGGACCCCCAAATAATATTCCTTTACGTGCTAAGGGGTATCTAGAGAGTGGGATAGGTTTAATAACTACCCTAAACCTAACGCGTACCCTAACCCTAACCCCTACCCTAACCGTAACACGTACCCTAATCTTAACCCGTACCCTAAACCGAGCCCTAACCCTAACACTAACCCTAATCCTAACCCTAACCCATACCCTACGGCGTACCCGAACCCCTCCCCGTACCCGTACCCTAACCCTAACCCTAAGCCTAACCCTAACCCTAGGCTACCCTTGACTGCTTCTGCCTCCAATAGATTTCCTAAGCACTAGTGTTTTAAGGAACAGCTGAAAAAGAGAATCCTAAAGTGATTTCTTTATAATGGGTGTGTTCCTTATCTCATCCTAGTGTCTAAACTCTTCTCCATGGCTGGACCCCCAAATAATATTCCTTTACGTTCTAAGGGGTATGTAGAGAGTGGGATAGGTTTAATAACTACCCTAACCCTAACGCGTACCCTAACCCTAACGCGTACCCTAACCCTAACACGTATCCTAATCCTAACCCGTACCCTAAACCGAGCCCTAATCCTAACCCTAAACCTAACCCTAACCCTAACCCTAACCCTAGGCTACCCTTGACTGCTTCTGCCTCCAATAGATTTTCTAAGCACTAATGTTTTAAGGAACGGCTTAAAAATAGAATCCTAATGTGATTTCTTTATAATGGGTGTGTTCCTTATCTTATCCTAGTGTCTAAACTCTTCTCCATGGCTGGACCCCCAAATAATATTCCTTTACGTGCTAAGGGGTATCTAGAGAGTGGGATAGGTTTAATAACTACCCTAACCCTAACGCGTACCCTAACTCTAACCCCTACACTAACCCTAACACGTACCCTAATCCTAACCCGTACCCTAAACCGAGCCCTAACCTTAACACTAACCCTAACCCTAACCCTAACACATACCCTACGCTGTACCCGAACCCCTCCCCGAACCCGTACCCTAAGCCGTACCCTAAGCCTAACCCTAAGCCTAACCCTAACCCTAGGCTTCCCTTGACTGCTTCTGCCTCCAAAAGATTTCCTAAGCACTAGTGTTTTAAGGAACAGCTTAAAAAGAGAATCCTAATGTGATTTCTTTATAATGGGTGTGTTCCTTATCTTATCCTAGTGTCTAGACTCTTCTCCATGGCTGGACCCCCAAATAATATTCCTTTACGTGCTAAGGGGTATCTAGACAGTGCGATAGGTTTAATAACTACCCTAACCCTAACGCGTACCCTAACCGTAACCCCTACCCTAACCCTAACACGTACCCTAATCCGAACCCGTACCCTAAACCGAGCCCTAACCCTAACACTAACCCTAACCCTAACCCTAACCCATACCCTACGCCGTACACGAACCCCTCCCCGAAACCGTACCCTAAGCCGTACCCTAAGCCTAACCCTAACCCTAGGCTACCCTTGACTGCTTCTGCCTCCAATAGATTTCCTAAGCACTAGTGTTTTAAGGAACAGCTTAAAAAGAGAATCCTAATGTGATTTCTTTATAATGGGTGTGTTCCTTATCTTATCCTAGTGTCTAAACTCTTCTCCATGGCTGGACCCCCAAATAATATTCCTTTACGTGCTAAGGGGTATCTAGAGAGTGGGATAGGTTTAATAACTACCCTAAACCTAATGCGTACCCTAACCCTAACCCCTACCCTAACCCTAACACGTACCCTAATCCTAACCCGTACCCTAAACCGAGCCCTAACCCTAACACTAACCCTAATCCTAACCCTAACCCATACCCTACGGCGTACCCGAACCCCTCCCCGTACCCGTACCCTAACCCTAACCCTAAGCCTAACCCTAACCCTAGGCTACCCTTGACTACTTCTGCCTCCAATAGATTTCCTAAGCACTAGTGTTTTAAGGAACAGCTGAAAAAGAGAATCCTAATGTGATTTCTTTATAATGGGTGTGTTCCTTATCTTATCCTAGTGTCTAAACTTTTCTCCATGGCTGGACCCCCAAATAATATTCCTTTACGTGCTAAGGGGTATCTAGAGAGTGGGATAGGTTTAATAACTACCCTAACCCTAACGCGTACCCTAACCCTAACCCCTACCCTAACCCTAACATGAACCCTAATCCTAACCCGTACCCTAAACCGAGCCCTAACCCTAACACTAACCCTAACCCTAATCCTAACCCATACCCTACGCCGTACCCGAGCCCCTCCCCGAACCTGTAACCTAAGCCGTACCGTAACCCGAACCCTAAGCCTAACCCTAACCCTAGGCTACCCTTGACTGCTTCTGCCTCCAATAGATTTCCTAAGCACTAGTGTTTTAAGGAACGGCTTAAAAAGAGAATCCTAATGTGATTTCTTTATAATGGGTGTGTTCCTTATCTTATCCTAGTGTCTAAACTCTTCTCCATGGCTGGACCCCCAAATAATATTCCTTTACGTGCTAAGGGGTATCTAGAGAGTGGGATAGGTTTAATAACTACCCTAACCTAACGCCTACCCTAACCCTAAACCCTACCCTAACCCTAACACGTACCCTAATCCTAACCCGTAACCTATATCGAGCCCTAAACCTAACACTAACCCTAACCCTAACCCTAACCCATACCCTACGCCGTACCCGAACCCCTCCCCGAACCCGTACACTAAACCGTACCCTAAGCCTAACCCTAAGCCTAACCCTAAACCTAGGCTACCCTTGACTGCTTCTGCCTCCAATAGATTTCCTAAGCACTAGTGTTTTAAGGAACAGCTTAAAAATAGAATCCTAATGTGATTTCTTTATAAAGGTTGTGTTCCTTATCTTATCCTAGTGTCTAAACTCTTCCCCATGGCTGGACCCCCAAATAATATTCCTATACGTGCTAAGGGGTATCTAGAGAGTGGGATAGGTTTAATAACTGCCCTAACCCTAACGCGTACCCTAACCCTAACCCCTACCCTAACCCTGACACGTACCCTAACCCTAACCCGTACCCTAAACTGAGCCCTAAAGCTAAAACTAACCCTAACCCTAACCCTAACCCATACCCTACGCCGTACCCGAACCCCTACACGAACCCGTACCTTAAGCCGTACCCTAACCCTAACCCTAAGCCTAACCCTAACCCTAAGCTACCCTTGACTGCTTCTGCCTCCAATAGATTTCCTAAGCACTAGTGTTTTAAGGAACAGCTTAAAAAGAGAATCCTAATGTGATTTCTTTATAATGGGTGTGTTCCTTATCTTATCCTAGTGTCTAAACTCTTCTCCATGGCTGGACCCCCAAATAATATTCCCTTACATTCTAAGGGGTATGTAGAGAGTGGAATAGGTTTAATTACTACCCTAACCCTAACGCGTACCCTAACCTTTACGCGTACCCTAACCCTAACACGTATCCTAATCCTAACCCGTACCCTAAACCAAGCCCTAATCCTAACACTAACCCTAACCCTAACCCTAACCCATACCCTACGCCGTAACCGAACCCCTCCCCCAACCCGTACCCTAAGCCGTACCCTAAGCCTAACCCTAAGCCTAACCCTAACCCTACGCTACCCTTGACTGCTTCTGCCTCCAATAGATTTTCTAAGCACTAGTGTTTTAAGGAACGGCTTAAAAATAGAATCCTAATGTGATTTCTTTATAATGGGTGTGTTCCTTATCTTATCCTAGTGTCTAAACTCTTCTCCATGGCTGGACCCCCAAATAATATTCCTTTACGTGCTAAGGGGTATCTAGAGAGTGGGATAGGTTTAATAACTACCCTAACCCTAACGCGTACCCTAACTCTAACCCCTACACTAACCCTAACACGTACCCTAATCCTAACCCGTACCCTAAACCGAGCCCTAACCTTAACACTAACCCTAACCCTAACCCTAACACATACCCTACGCTGTACCCGAACCCCTCCCCGAACCCATACCCTAAGCCGTACCCTAAGCCTAACCCTAAGCCTAACCCTAACCCTAGGCTTCCCTTGACTGCTTCTGCCTCCAAAAGATTTCCTAAGCACTAGTGTTTTAAGGAACAGCTTAAAAAGAGAATCCTAATGTGATTTCTTTATAATGGGTGTGTTCCTTATCTTATCCTAGTGTCTAGACTCTTCTCCATGGCTGGACCCCCAAATAATATTCCTTTACGTGCTAAGGGGTATCTAGACAGTGCGATAGGTTTAATAACTACCCTAACCCTAACGCGTACCCTAACCGTAACCCCTACCCTAACCCTAACACGTACCCTAATCCGAACCCGTACCCTAAACTGAGCCCTAACCCTAACACTAACCCTAACCCTAACCCTAACCCATACCCTACGCCGTACACGAACCCCTTCCCGAAACCGTACCCTAAGCCGTACCCTAAGCCTAACCCTAACCCTAGGCTACCCTTGACTGCTTCTGCCTCCAATAGATTTCCTAAGCACTAGTGTTTTAAGGAACACCTTAAAAAGAGAATCCTAATGTGATTTCTTTATAATGGGTGTGTTCCTTATCTTATCCTAGTGTCTAAACTCTTCTCCATGGCTGGACCCCCAAATAATATTCCTTTACGTGCTAAGGGGTATCTAGATAGTGGGATAGGTTTAATAACTACCCTAACCCTAACGCGTACCCTAACCCTAACCCCTACCCTAACCCTAACACGTACCCTAATCCTAACCCGTACCCTAAACCGAGCCCTAACCCTAACACTAACCCTAACCCTAACCCTAACCCATACCCTACGCCGTACCCGCACCCCTCCCCGAACCCGTACCCTAAGCCGTACCCTAAGCCTAACCCTAAGCCTAACCCTAACCCTAGGCTACCCTTGACTGCTTCTGCCTCCAATAGATTTCCTAAGCACTAGTGTTTTAAGGAACAGCTGAAAAAGAGAATCCTAATGTGATTTCTTTATAATGGGTGTGTTCCTTATCTTATCCTAGTGTCTAAACTCTTCTCCATGGCTGGACCCCCAAATAATATTCCTTTACGTGCTAAGGGGTATCTAGAGAGTGGGATAGGTTTAATAACTACCCTAAACCTAATGCGTACCCTAACCCTAACCCCTACCCTAACCCTAACACGTACCCTAATCCTAACCCGTACCCTAAACCGAGCCCTAACCCTAACACTAACCCTAATCCTAACCCTAACCCATACCCTACGGCGTACCCGAACCCCTCCCCGTACCCGTACCCTAACCCTAACCCTAAGCCTAACCCTAACCCTAGGCTACCCTTGACTGCTTCTGCCTCCAATAGATTTCCTAAGCACTAGTGTTTTAAGGAACAGCTGAAAAAGAGAATCCTAATGTGATTTCTTTATAATGGGTGTGTTCCTTATCTTATCCTAGTGTCTAAACTTTTCTCCATGGCTGGACCCCCAAATAATATTCCTTTACGTGCTAAGGGGTATCTAGAGAGTGGGATAGGTTTAATAACTACCCTAACCCTAACGCGTACCCTAACCCTAACCCCTACCCTAACCCTAACATGAACCCTAATCCTAACCCGTACCCTAAACCGAGCCCTAACCCTAACACTAACCCTAACCCTAATCCTAACCCATACCCTACGCCGTACCCGAGCCCCTCCCCGAACCTGTAACCTAAGCCGTACCGTAACCCGAACCCTAAGCCTAACCCTAACCCTAGGCTACCCTTGACTGCTTCTGCCTCCAATAGATTTCCTAAGCACTAGTGTTTTAAGGAACGGCTTAAAAAGAGAATCCTAATGTGATTTCTTTATAATGGGTGTGTTCCTTATCTTATCCTAGTGTCTAAACTCTTCTCCATGGCTGGACCCCCAAATAATATTCCTTTACGTGCTAAGGGGTATCTAGAGAGTGGGATAGGTTTAATAACTACCCTAACCTAACGCCTACCCTAACCCTAAACCCTACCCTAACCCTAACACGTACCCTAATCCTAACCCGTAACCTATATCGAGCCCTAAACCTAACACTAACCCTAACCCTAACCCTAACCCATACCCTACGCCGTACCCGAACCCCTCCCCGAACCCGTACACTAAACCGTACCCTAAGCCTAACCCTAAGCCTAACCCTAAACCTAGGCTACCCTTGACTGCTTCTGCCTCCAATAGATTTCCTAAGCACTAGTGTTTTAAGGAACAGCTTAAAAATAGAATCCTAATGTGATTTCTTTATAAAGGTTGTGTTCCTTATCTTATCCTAGTGTCTAAACTCTTCCCCATGGCTGGACCCCCAAATAATATTCCTATACGTGCTAAGGGGTATCTAGAGAGTGGGATAGGTTTAATAACTGCCCTAACCCTAACGCGTACCCTAACCCTAACCCCTACCCTAACCCTGACACGTACCCTAACCCTAACCCGTACCCTAAACTGAGCCCTAAAGCTAAAACTAACCCTAACCCTAACCCTAACCCATACCCTACGCCGTACCCGAACCCCTACACGAACCCGTACCTTAAGCCGTACCCTAACCCTAACCCTAAGCCTAACCCTAACCCTAAGCTACCCTTGACTGCTTCTGCCTCCAATAGATTTCCTAAGCACTAGTGTTTTAAGGAACAGCTTAAAAAGAGAATCCTAATGTGATTTCTTTATAATGGGTGTGTTCCTTATCTTATCCTAGTGTCTAAACTCTTCTCCATGGCTGGACGCCCAAATAATATTCCCTTACATTCTAAGGGGTATGTAGAGAGTGGAATAGGTTTAATTACTACCCTAACCCTAACGCGTACCCTAACCTTTACGCGTACCCTAACCCTAACACGTATCCTAATCCTAACCCGTACCCTAAACCAAGCCCTAATCCTAACACTAACCCTAACCCTAACCCTAACCCTAACCCCTACCCTAACCCTAACACGTACCCTAATCCTAACCCGTACCCTAAACCGAGCCCTAACCCTAACACTAACCCTAATCCTAACCCTAACCCATACCCTACGCCGTACCCGATCCCCTCCCCGTACCCGTACCCTAAACCTAACCCTAAGCCTAACCCTAACCCTAGGCTACCCTTGACTGCTTCTGCCTCCAATAGATTTCCTAAGCACTAGTGTTTTAAGGAACAGCTGAAAAAGAGAATCCTAATGTGATTTCTTTATAATGGGTGTGTTCCTTATCTTATCCTAGTGTCTAAACTCTTCTCCATGGCTGGACCCCCAAATAATATTCCTTTACGTTCTAAGGGGTATGTAGAGAGTGGGATAGGTTTAATAACTACCCTAACCCTAACGCGTACCCTAACCCTAACGCGTACCCTAAACCTAACACGTACCCTAATCCTAACCCGTACACTAACCCGAGCCCTAATCCTAACACTAACCCTAAACCTAACCCATACCCTACGCCGTATCCGAACCCCTCCCCGAACCCGTACCCTAAGCCGTACCCTAAGCCTAACCCTAAGCCTAACCCTAACCCTACGCTACCCTTGACTGCTTCTGCCTCCAATAGATTTTCTAAGCACTAGTGTTTTAAGGAACGGCTTATAAAGAGAATCCTAATGTGATTTCTTTGTAATGGGTGTGTTCCTTATCTTATCCTTGTGTCTAAACTCTTCTCCATGGCTGGACCCCCAAATAATATTCCTTTACGTGCTAAGGGGTATCTAGAGAGTGGGATAGGTTTAATAACTACCCTAACCCTAACGCGTTCCCTAACCCTAACCCCTACCCTAACCCTAACACGTACCCTAATCCTAACCCGTACCCTAAACCGAGCCCTAACCCTAAAACTAACCCTAACCCTAACCCTAACCCATACCCTACGCCGTACCCGAACCCCTCCCCGAACCCGTACCCTAAGCCGTACCCTAACCCTAACCCTAAGCCTAACCCTAACCCTAGGCTACCCTTGACGGCTTCTGCCTCCAATAGATTTTCTAAGCACTAATGTTTTAAGGAACGGCTTAAAAATAGAATCCTAATGTGATTTCTTTATAATGGGTGTGTTCCTTATCTTATCCTAGTGTCTAAACTCTTCTCCATGGCTGGACCCCCAAATAATATTCCTTTACGTGCTAAGGGGTATCTAGAGAGTGGGATAGGTTTAATAACTAACCTAACCCTAACGCGTACCCTAACTCTAACCCCTACCCTAACCCTAACACGTACCCTAATCCTAACCCGTACCCTAAACCGAGCCCTAACCTTAACACTAACCCTAACCCTAACCCTAACACATACCCTACTCTGTACCCGAACCCCTCCCCGAACCCGTACCCTAAGCCGTACCCTAAGCCTAACCCTAAGCCTAATCCTAACCCTAGGCTTCCCTTGACTGCTTCTGCCTCCAATAGATTTCCTAATCACTAGTGTTTTAAGGAACAGCTTAAAAATAGAATCCTAATGTGATTTCTTTATATTGGGTGTGTTCCTTATCTTATCCTAGTGTCTAGACTCTTCTCCATGGCTGGACCCCCAAATAATATTCCTTTACGTGCTAAGGGGTATCTAGACAGTGCGATAGGTTTAATAACTACCCTAACCCTAACGCGTACCCTAACCGTAACCCCTACCCTAACCCTAACACGTACCCTAATCCGAACCCGTACCCTAAACCGAGCCCTAACCCTAACACTAACCCTAACCCTAACCCTAACCCATACCCTACACCGTACACGAACCCCTCCCCGAAACCGTACCCTAAGCCGTACCCTAACCCTAACCCTAAGCCTAACCCTAACCCTAGGCTACCCTTGACTGCTTCTGCCTCCAATAGATTTCCTAAGCACTAGTGTTTTAAGGAACAGCTTAAAAAGAGAATCCTAATGTGATTTCTTTAAAATGGGTGTGTTCCTTATCTTATCCTAGTGTCTAAACTCTTCTCCATGGCTGGACCCCCAAATAATATTCCTTTACGTGCTAAGGGGTATCTAGAGAGTGGGATAGGTTTAATAACTACCCTAAACCTAACACGTACCCTAACCCTAACCCCTACCCTAAACCTAACACGTACCCTAATCCTAACCCGTACCCTAAACCGAGCCCTAACCCTAACACTAACCCTAACCCTAACCCATAACCTATGCCGTACCCGAACCCCTCCCCGAACCCGTACCCTAAGCCGTACCCTAAACCTAACCCTAAGCCTAACCCTAACCCTAACCCTAACCCTAACCCTAACCCTAACCCTAACCCTAACCCTAATGCGTACCCTAACCCTAACCCCTACCCTAACCCTAACACGTACCCTAATCCTAACCCGTACCCTAAACCGAGCCCTAAAGCTAACACTAACCCTAACCCTAACCCTAACCCATACCCTACGCCGTACCTGAACCCCTACACGAACCCGTACCCTAAGCCGTACCCTAACCCTAACCCTAAGCCTAACCCTAACCCTAGGCTACCCTTGACTGCTTCTGCCTCCAATAGATTTCCTAAGCACTAGTGTTTTAAGGAACGGCTTAAAAAGAGAATCCTAATGTGATTTCTTTATAATGGGTGTGTTCCTTATCTTATCCTAGTGTCTAAACTCTTCTCCATGGCTGGACCCCCAAATAATATTCCTTTACGTGCTAAGGGGTATCTAGAGAGTGGGATAGGTTTAATAACTACCCTAACCTAACGCCTACCCTAACCCTAAACCCTACCCTAACCCTAACACGTACCCTAATCCTAACCCGTAACCTATATCGAGCCCTAAACCTAACACTAACCCTAACCCTAACCCTAACCCATACCCTACGCCGTACCCGAACCCCTCCCCGAACCCGTACACTAAACCGTACCCTAAGCCTAACCCTAAGCCTAACCCTAAACCTAGGCTACCCTTGACTGCTTCTGCCTCCAATAGATTTCCTAAGCACTAGTGTTTTAAGGAACAGCTTAAAAATAGAATCCTAATGTGATTTCTTTATAAAGGTTGTGTTCCTTATCTTATCCTAGTGTCTAAACTCTTCCCCATGGCTGGACCCCCAAATAATATTCCTATACGTGCTAAGGGGTATCTAGAGAGTGGGATAGGTTTAATAACTGCCCTAACCCTAACGCGTACCCTAACCCTAACCCCTACCCTAACCCTGACACGTACCCTAACCCTAACCCGTACCCTAAACTGAGCCCTAAAGCTAAAACTAACCCTAACCCTAACCCTAACCCATACCCTACGCCGTACCCGAACCCCTACACGAACCCGTACCTTAAGCCGTACCCTAACCCTAACCCTAAGCCTAACCCTAACCCTAAGCTACCCTTGACTGCTTCTGCCTCCAATAGATTTCCTAAGCACTAGTGTTTTAAGGAACAGCTTAAAAAGAGAATCCTAATGTGATTTCTTTATAATGGGTGTGTTCCTTATCTTATCCTAGTGTCTAAACTCTTCTCCATGGCTGGACGCCCAAATAATATTCCCTTACATTCTAAGGGGTATGTAGAGAGTGGAATAGGTTTAATTACTACCCTAACCCTAACGCGTACCCTAACCTTTACGCGTACCCTAACCCTAACACGTATCCTAATCCTAACCCGTACCCTAAACCAAGCCCTAATCCTAACACTAACCCTAACCCTAACCCTAACCCTAACCCCTACCCTAACCCTAACACGTACCCTAATCCTAACCCGTACCCTAAACCGAGCCCTAACCCTAACACTAACCCTAATCCTAACCCTAACCCATACCCTACGCCGTACCCGATCCCCTCCCCGTACCCGTACCCTAAACCTAACCCTAAGCCTAACCCTAACCCTAGGCTACCCTTGACTGCTTCTGCCTCCAATAGATTTCCTAAGCACTAGTGTTTTAAGGAACAGCTGAAAAAGAGAATCCTAATGTGATTTCTTTATAATGGGTGTGTTCCTTATCTTATCCTAGTGTCTAAACTCTTCTCCATGGCTGGACCCCCAAATAATATTCCTTTACGTTCTAAGGGGTATGTAGAGAGTGGGATAGGTTTAATAACTACCCTAACCCTAACGCGTACCCTAACCCTAACGCGTACCCTAACCCTAACACGTACCCTAATCCTAACCCGTACACTAACCCGAGCCCTAATCCTAACACTAACCCTAAACCTAACCCATACCCTACGCCGTATCCGAACCCCTCCCCGAACCCGTACCCTAAGCCGTACCCTAAGCCTAACCCTAAGCCTAACCCTAACCCTACGCTACCCTTGACTGCTTCTGCCTCCAATAGATTTTCTAAGCACTAGTGTTTTAAGGAACGGCTTATAAAGAGAATCCTAATGTGATTTCTTTGTAATGGGTGTGTTCCTTATCTTATCCTTGTGTCTAAACTCTTCTCCATGGCTGGACCCCCAAATAATATTCCTTTACGTGCTAAGGGGTATCTAGAGAGTGGGATAGGTTTAATAACTACCCTAACCCTAACGCGTTCCCTAACCCTAACCCCTACCCTAACCCTAACACGTACCCTAATCCTAACCCGTACCCTAAACCGAGCCCTAACCCTAAAACTAACCCTAACCCTAACCCTAACCCATACCCTACGCCGTACCCGAACCCCTCCCCGAACCCGTACCCTAAGCCGTACCCTAACCCTAACCCTAAGCCTAACCCTAACCCTAGGCTACCCTTGACGGCTTCTGCCTCCAATAGATTTTCTAAGCACTAATGTTTTAAGGAACGGCTTAAAAATAGAATCCTAATGTGATTTCTTTATAATGGGTGTGTTCCTTATCTTATCCTAGTGTCTAAACTCTTCTCCATGGCTGGACCCCCAAATAATATTCCTTTACGTGCTAAGGGGTATCTAGAGAGTGGGATAGGTTTAATAACTAACCTAACCCTAACGCGTACCCTAACTCTAACCCCTACCCTAACCCTAACACGTACCCTAATCCTAACCCGTACCCTAAACCGAGCCCTAACCTTAACACTAACCCTAACCCTAACCCTAACACATACCCTACTCTGTACCCGAACCCCTCCCCGAACCCGTACCCTAAGCCGTACCCTAAGCCTAACCCTAAGCCTAATCCTAACCCTAGGCTTCCCTTGACTGCTTCTGCCTCCAATAGATTTCCTAATCACTAGTGTTTTAAGGAACAGCTTAAAAATAGAATCCTAATGTGATTTCTTTATATTGGGTGTGTTCCTTATCTTATCCTAGTGTCTAGACTCTTCTCCATGGCTGGACCCCCAAATAATATTCCTTTACGTGCTAAGGGGTATCTAGACAGTGCGATAGGTTTAATAACTACCCTAACCCTAACGCGTACCCTAACCGTAACCCCTACCCTAACCCTAACACGTACCCTAATCCGAACCCGTACCCTAAACCGAGCCCTAACCCTAACACTAACCCTAACCCTAACCCTAACCCATACCCTACACCGTACACGAACCCCTCCCCGAAACCGTACCCTAAGCCGTACCCTAACCCTAACCCTAAGCCTAACCCTAACCCTAGGCTACCCTTGACTGCTTCTGCCTCCAATAGATTTCCTAAGCACTAGTGTTTTAAGGAACAGCTTAAAAAGAGAATCCTAATGTGATTTCTTTAAAATGGGTGTGTTCCTTATCTTATCCTAGTGTCTAAACTCTTCTCCATGGCTGGACCCCCAAATAATATTCCTTTACGTGCTAAGGGGTATCTAGAGAGTGGGATAGGTTTAATAACTACCCTAAACCTAACACGTACCCTAACCCTAACCCCTACCCTAAACCTAACACGTACCCTAATCCTAACCCGTACCCTAAACCGAGCCCTAACCCTAACACTAACCCTAACCCTAACCCATAACCTATGCCGTACCCGAACCCCTCCCCGAACCCGTACCCTAAGCCGTACCCTAAACCTAACCCTAAGCCTAACCCTAACCCTAACCCTAACCCTAACCCTAACCCTAACCCTAACCCTAACCCTAATGCGTACCCTAACCCTAACCCCTACCCTAACCCTAACACGTACCCTAATCCTAACCCGTACCCTAAACCGAGCCCTAAAGCTAACACTAACCCTAACCCTAACCCTAACCCATACCCTACGCCGTACCTGAACCCCTACACGAACCCGTACCCTAAGCCGTACCCTAACCCTAACCCTAAGCCTAACCCTAACCCTAGGCTACCCTTGACTGCTTCTGCCTCCAATAGATTTCCTAAGCACTAGTGTTTTAAGGAACAGCTTAAAAAGAGAATCCTAATATGATTTCTTTATAATGGGTGTGTTCCCTATCTTATCCTAGTGTCTAAACTCTTCTCCATGGCTGGACCCCCAAATAATATTCCTTTACGTGCTAAGGGGTATCTAGAGAGTGGGATAGGTTTAATAACTACCCTAAACCTAACGCGTACCCTAACCCTAACCCCTACCCTAACCCTAACACGTACCCTAATCCTAACCCGTACCCTAAACCGAGCCCTAACCCTAACACTAACCCTAATCCTAACCCTAACCCATACCCTACGCCGTACCCGATCCCCTCCCCGTACCCGTACCCTAACCCTAACCCTAAGCCTAACCCTAACCCTAGGCTACCCTTGACTGCTTCTGCCTCCAATAGATTTCCTAAGCACTAGTGTTTTAAGGAACAGCTGAAAAAGAGAATCCTAATGTGATTTCTTTATAATGGGTGTGTTCCTTATCTTATCCTAGTGTCTAAACTCTTCTCCATGGCTGGACCCCCAAATAATATTCCTTTACGTTCTAAGGGGTATGTAGAGAGTGGGATAGGTTTAATAACTACCCTAACCCTAACGCGTACCCTAACCCTAACGCGTACCCTAACCCTAACACGTACCCTAATCCTAACCCGTACACTAACCCGAGCCCTAATCCTAACACTAACCCTAAACCTAACCCATACCCTACGCCGTATCCGAACCCCTCCCCGAACCCGTACCCTAAGCCGTACCCTAAGCCTAACCCTAAGCCTAACCCTAACCCTACGCTACCCTTGACTGCTTCTGCCTCCAATAGATTTTCTAAGCACTAGTGTTTTAAGGAACGGCTTATAAAGAGAATCCTAATGTGATTTCTTTGTAATGGGTGTGTTCCTTATCTTATCCTTGTGTCTAAACTCTTCTCCATGGCTGGACCCCCAAATAATATTCCTTTACGTGCTAAGGGGTATCTAGAGAGTGGGATAGGTTTAATAACTACCCTAACCCTAACGCGTTCCCTAACCCTAACCCCTACCCTAACCCTAACACGTACCCTAATCCTAACCCGTACCCTAAACCGAGCCCTAACCCTAAAACTAACCCTAACCCTAACCCTAACCCATACCCTACGCCGTACCCGAACCCCTCCCCGAACCCGTACCCTAAGCCGTACCCTAACCCTAACCCTAAGCCTAACCCTAACCCTAGGCTACCCTTGACGGCTTCTGCCTCCAATAGATTTTCTAAGCACTAATGTTTTAAGGAACGGCTTAAAAATAGAATCCTAATGTGATTTCTTTATAATGGGTGTGTTCCTTATCTTATCCTAGTGTCTAAACTCTTCTCCATGGCTGGACCCCCAAATAATATTCCTTTACGTGCTAAGGGGTATCTAGAGAGTTGGATAGGTTTAATAACTACCCTAACCCTAAAGCGTACCCTAACCCTAACCCCTACCCTAACCCTAACACGTACCCTAATCCTAACCCGTACCCTAAACCGGTCCCTAACCCTAACACTAACCCTAACCCTAACCATAACCCATACCCTACGCCGTACCCGAACCCCTCCCCGAACCCGTACCCTAAGCCGTACCCTAACCCTAACCCTAAGCCTAACCCTAACCCTACGCTACCCTTCACTGCTTCTGCCTCCAATAGATTTTCTAAGCACTAATGTTTTAAGGAACGGCTTAAAAAGAGAATCCTAATGTGATTTCTTTATAATGGGTGTGTTCCTTATCTTATCCTAGTGTCTAGACTCTTCTCCATGGCTGGACCCCCAAATAATATTCCTTTACGTGCTAAGGGGTATCTAGAGAGTGGGATAGGTTTAATAACTACCCTAACCCTAACGCGTACCCTAACCCTAAACCCTACCCTAAACCTAACACGTACCCTAATCCTAACCCGTACCCTAAACCGAGCCCTAACCCTAACACTAACCCTAACCCTAACCCATACCCTACGCCGTACCCGAACCCCTCCCCGAACCCGTACCCTAAGCTGTACCCTAAACCTAACCCTAAGCCTAACCCTAACCTTAGGCTACCCTTGACTGCTTCTGCCTCCAATAGATTTCCTAAGCACTAGTGTTTTAAGGAACAGCTTAAAAAGAGAATCCTAATGTGATTTCTTTATAATAGGTGTGTTCCTTATCTTATCCTAGTGTCTAAACTCTTCTCCATGGCTGGACCCCCAAATAATATTCCTTTACGTGCTAAGGGGTATCTAGAGAGTGGGATAGGTTTAATAACTACCCTAACCCTAATGCGTACCCTAACCCTAACCCCTACCCTAACCCTAACACGTACCCTAATCCTAACCCGTACCCTAAACCGAGCCCTTAAGCTAACACTAACCCTAACCCTAACCCTAACCCATACCCTACGCAGTCCCTGAACCCCTACACGAACCCGTACCCTAAGGCGTACCCTAACCCTAACCCTAAGCCTAACCCTAACCCTAGGCTACCCTTGACTGCTTCTGCCTCCAATAGATTTCCTAAGCACTAGTGTTTTAAGGAACAGCTTAAAAAGAGAATCCTAATGTGATTTCTTTATAATGGGTGTGTTCCTTATCTCATCCTAGTGTCTAAACTCTTCTCCATGGCTGGACCCCCAAATAATATTCCTTTACGTTCTAAGGGGTATGTAGAGAGTGGGATAGGTTTAATAACTACCCTAACCCTAACGCGTACCCTAACCCTAACGCGTACCCTAACCCTAACACGTATCCTAATCCTAACCCGTACCCTAAACCGAGCCCTAATCCTAACCCTAACCCTAACCCTAACCCTAACCCTAACCCTAGGCTACCCTTGACTGCTTCTGCCTCCAATAGATTTTCTAAGCACTAATGTTTTAAGGAACGGCTTAAAAATAGAATCCTAATGTGATTTCTTTATAATGGGTGTGTTCCTTATCTTATCCTAGTGTCTAAACTCTTCTCCATGGCTGGACCCCCAAATAATATTCCTTTACGTGCTAAGGGGTATCTAGAGAGTGGGATAGGTTTAATAACTACCCTAACCCTAACGCGTACCCTAACTCTAACCCCTACACTAACCCTAACACGTACCCTAATCCTAACCCGTACCCTAAACCGAGCCCTAACCTTAACACTAACCCTAACCCTAACCCTAACACATACCCTACGCTGTACCCGAACCCCTCCCCGAACCCGTACCCTAAGCCGTACCCTAAGCCTAACCCTAAGCCTAACCCTAACCCTAGGCTTCCCTTGACTGCTTCTGCCTCCAAAAGATTTCCTAAGCACTAGTGTTTTAAGGAACAGCTTAAAAAGAGAATCCTAATGTGATTTCTTTATAATGGGTGTGTTCCTTATCTTATCCTAGTGTCTAGACTCTTCTCCATGGCTGGACACCCAAATAATATTCCTTTACGTGCTAAGGGGTATCTAGACAGTGCGATAGGTTTAATAACTACCCTAACCCTAACGCGTACCCTAACCGTAACCCCTACCCTAACCCTAACACGTACCCTAATCCGAACCCGTACCCTAAACCGAGCCCTAACCCTAACACTAACCCTAACCCTAACCCTAACCCATACCCTACGCCGTACACGAACCCCTCCCCGAAACCGTACCCTAAGCCGTACCCTAAGCCTAACCCTAACCCTAGGCTACCCTTGACTGCTTCTGCCTCCAATAGATTTCCTAAGCACTAGTGTTTTAAGGAACAGCTTAAAAAGAGAATCCTAATGTGATTTCTTTATAATGGGTGTGTTCCTTATCTTATCCTAGTGTCTAAACTTTTCTCCATGGCTGGACCCCCAAATAATATTCCTTTACGTGCTAAGGGGTATCTAGAGAGTGGGATAGGTTTAATAACTACCCTAACCCTAACGCGTACCCTAACCCTAACCCCTACCCTAACCCTAACATGAACCCTAATCCTAACCCGTACCCTAAACCGAGCCCTAACCCTAACACTAACCCTAACCCTAATCCTAACCCATACCCTACGCCGTACCCGAGCCCCTCCCCGAACCTGTAACCTAAGCCGTACCGTAACCCGAACCCTAAGCCTAACCCTAACCCTAGGCTACCCTTGACTGCTTCTGCCTCCAATAGATTTCCTAAGCACTAGTGTTTTAAGGAACGGCTTAAAAAGAGAATCCTAATGTGATTTCTTTATAATGGGTGTGTTCCTTATCTTATCCTAGTGTCTAAACTCTTCTCCATGGCTGGACCCCCAAATAATATTCCTTTACGTGCTAAGGGGTATCTAGAGAGTGGGATAGGTTTAATAACTACCCTAACCTAACGCCTACCCTAACCCTAAACCCTACCCTAACCCTAACACGTACCCTAATCCTAACCCGTAACCTATATCGAGCCCTAAACCTAACACTAACCCTAACCCTAACCCTAACCCATACCCTACGCCGTACCCGAACCCCTCCCCGAACCCGTACACTAAACCGTACCCTAAGCCTAACCCTAAGCCTAACCCTAAACCTAGGCTACCCTTGACTGCTTCTGCCTCCAATAGATTTCCTAAGCACTAGTGTTTTAAGGAACAGCTTAAAAATAGAATCCTAATGTGATTTCTTTATAAAGGTTGTGTTCCTTATCTTATCCTAGTGTCTAAACTCTTCCCCATGGCTGGACCCCCAAATAATATTCCTATACGTGCTAAGGGGTATCTAGAGAGTGGGATAGGTTTAATAACTGCCCTAACCCTAACGCGTACCCTAACCCTAACCCCTACCCTAACCCTGACACGTACCCTAACCCTAACCCGTACCCTAAACTGAGCCCTAAAGCTAAAACTAACCCTAACCCTAACCCTAACCCATACCCTACGCCGTACCCGAACCCCTACACGAACCCGTACCTTAAGCCGTACCCTAACCCTAACCCTAAGCCTAACCCTAACCCTAAGCTACCCTTGACTGCTTCTGCCTCCAATAGATTTCCTAAGCACTAGTGTTTTAAGGAACAGCTTAAAAAGAGAATCCTAATGTGATTTCTTTATAATGGGTGTGTTCCTTATCTTATCCTAGTGTCTAAACTCTTCTCCATGGCTGGACCCCCAAATAATATTCCCTTACATTCTAAGGGGTATGTAGAGAGTGGAATAGGTTTAATTACTACCCTAACCCTAACGCGTACCCTAACCTTTACGCGTACCCTAACCCTAACACGTATCCTAATCCTAACCCGTACCCTAAACCAAGCCCTAATCCTAACACTAACCCTAACCCTAACCCTAACCCATACCCTACGCCGTAACCGAACCCCTCCCCCAACCCGTACCCTAAGCCGTACCCTAAGCCTAACCCTAAGCCTAACCCTAACCCTACGCTACCCTTGACTGCTTCTGCCTCCAATAGATTTTCTAAGCACTAGTGTTTTAAGGAACGGCTTAAAAATAGAATCCTAATGTGATTTCTTTATAATGGGTGTGTTCCTTATCTTATCCTAGTGTCTAAACTCTTCTCCATGGCTGGACCCCCAAATAATATTCCTTTACGTGCTAAGGGGTATCTAGAGAGTGGGATAGGTTTAATAACTACCCTAACCCTAACGCGTACCCTAACTCTAACCCCTACACTAACCCTAACACGTACCCTAATCCTAACCCGTACCCTAAACCGAGCCCTAACCTTAACACTAACCCTAACCCTAACCCTAACACATACCCTACGCTGTACCCGAACCCCTCCCCGAACCCATACCCTAAGCCGTACCCTAAGCCTAACCCTAAGCCTAACCCTAACCCTAGGCTTCCCTTGACTGCTTCTGCCTCCAAAAGATTTCCTAAGCACTAGTGTTTTAAGGAACAGCTTAAAAAGAGAATCCTAATGTGATTTCTTTATAATGGGTGTGTTCCTTATCTTATCCTAGTGTCTAGACTCTTCTCCTTGGCTGGACCCCCAAATAATATTCCTTTACGTGCTAAGGGGTATCTAGACAGTGCGATAGGTTTAATAACTACCCTAACCCTAACGCGTACCCTAACCGTAACCCCTACCCTAACCCTAACACGTACCCTAATCCGAACCCGTACCCTAAACTGAGCCCTAACCCTAACACTAACCCTAACCCTAACCCTAACCCATACCCTACGCCGTACACGAACCCCTTCCCGAAACCGTACCCTAAGCCGTACCCTAAGCCTAACCCTAACCCTAGGCTACCCTTGACTGCTTCTGCCTCCAATAGATTTCCTAAGCACTAGTGTTTTAAGGAACACCTTAAAAAGAGAATCCTAATGTGATTTCTTTATAATGGGTGTGTTCCTTATCTTATCCTAGTGTCTAAACTCTTCTCCATGGCTGGACCCCCAAATAATATTCCTTTACGTGCTAAGGGGTATCTAGATAGTGGGATAGGTTTAATAACTACCCTAACCCTAACGCGTACCCTAACCCTAACCCCTACCCTAACCCTAACACGTACCCTAATCCTAACCCGTACCCTAAACCGAGCCCTAACCCTAACACTAACCCTAACCCTAACCCTAACCCATACCCTACGCCGTACCCGCACCCCTCCCCGAACCCGTACCCTAAGCCGTACCCTAAGCCTAACCCTAAGCCTAACCCTAACCCTAGGCTACCCTTGACTGCTTCTGCCTCCAATAGATTTCCTAAGCACTAGTGTTTTAAGGAACAGCTGAAAAAGAGAATCCTAATGTGATTTCTTTATAATGGGTGTGTTCCTTATCTTATCCTAGTGTCTAAACTCTTCTCCATGGCTGGACCCCCAAATAATATTCCTTTACGTGCTAAGGGGTATCTAGAGAGTGGGATAGGTTTAATAACTACCCTAAACCTAATGCGTACCCTAACCCTAACCCCTACCCTAACCCTAACACGTACCCTAATCCTAACCCGTACCCTAAACCGAGCCCTAACCCTAACACTAACCCTAATCCTAACCCTAACCCATACCCTACGGCGTACCCGAACCCCTCCCCGTACCCGTACCCTAACCCTAACCCTAAGCCTAACCCTAACCCTAGGCTACCCTTGACTGCTTCTGCCTCCAATAGATTTCCTAAGCACTAGTGTTTTAAGGAACAGCTGAAAAAGAGAATCCTAATGTGATTTCTTTATAATGGGTGTGTTCCTTATCTTATCCTAGTGTCTAAACTTTTCTCCATGGCTGGACCCCCAAATAATATTCCTTTACGTGCTAAGGGGTATCTAGAGAGTGGGATAGGTTTAATAACTACCCTAACCCTAACGCGTACCCTAACCCTAACCCCTACCCTAACCCTAACATGAACCCTAATCCTAACCCGTACCCTAAACCGAGCCCTAACCCTAACACTAACCCTAACCCTAATCCTAACCCATACCCTACGCCGTACCCGAGCCCCTCCCCGAACCTGTAACCTAAGCCGTACCGTAACCCGAACCCTAAGCCTAACCCTAACCCTAGGCTACCCTTGACTGCTTCTGCCTCCAATAGATTTCCTAAGCACTAGTGTTTTAAGGAACGGCTTAAAAAGAGAATCCTAATGTGATTTCTTTATAATGGGTGTGTTCCTTATCTTATCCTAGTGTCTAAACTCTTCTCCATGGCTGGACCCCCAAATAATATTCCTTTACGTGCTAAGGGGTATCTAGAGAGTGGGATAGGTTTAATAACTACCCTAACCTAACGCCTACCCTAACCCTAAACCCTACCCTAACCCTAACACGTACCCTAATCCTAACCCGTAACCTATATCGAGCCCTAAACCTAACACTAACCCTAACCCTAACCCTAACCCATACCCTACGCCGTACCCGAACCCCTCCCCGAACCCGTACACTAAACCGTACCCTAAGCCTAACCCTAAGCCTAACCCTAAACCTAGGCTACCCTTGACTGCTTCTGCCTCCAATAGATTTCCTAAGCACTAGTGTTTTAAGGAACAGCTTAAAAATAGAATCCTAATGTGATTTCTTTATAAAGGTTGTGTTCCTTATCTTATCCTAGTGTCTAAACTCTTCCCCATGGCTGGACCCCCAAATAATATTCCTATACGTGCTAAGGGGTATCTAGAGAGTGGGATAGGTTTAATAACTGCCCTAACCCTAACGCGTACCCTAACCCTAACCCCTACCCTAACCCTGACACGTACCCTAACCCTATCCCGTACCCTAAACTGAGCCCTAAAGCTAAAACTAACCCTAACCCTAACCCTAACCCATACCCTACGCCGTACCCGAACCCCTACACGAACCCGTACCTTAAGCCGTACCCTAACCCTAACCCTAAGCCTAACCCTAACCCTAAGCTACCCTTGACTGCTTCTGCCTCCAATAGATTTCCTAAGCACTAGTGTTTTAAGGAACAGCTTAAAAAGAGAATCCTAATGTGATTTCTTTATAATGGGTGTGTTCCTTATCTTATCCTAGTGTCTAAACTCTTCTCCATGGCTGGACGCCCAAATAATATTCCCTTACATTCTAAGGGGTATGTAGAGAGTGGAATAGGTTTAATTACTACCCTAACCCTAACGCGTACCCTAACCTTTACGCGTACCCTAACCCTAACACGTATCCTAATCCTAACCCGTACCCTAAACCAAGCCCTAATCCTAACACTAACCCTAACCCTAACCCTAACCCTAACCCCTACCCTAACCCTAACACGTACCCTAATCCTAACCCGTACCCTAAACCGAGCCCTAACCCTAACACTAACCCTAATCCTAACCCTAACCCATACCCTACGCCGTACCCGATCCCCTCCCCGTACCCGTACCCTAAACCTAACCCTAAGCCTAACCCTAACCCTAGGCTACCCTTGACTGCTTCTGCCTCCAATAGATTTCCTAAGCACTAGTGTTTTAAGGAACAGCTGAAAAAGAGAATCCTAATGTGATTTCTTTATAATGGGTGTGTTCCTTATCTTATCCTAGTGTCTAAACTCTTCTCCATGGCTGGACCCCCAAATAATATTCCTTTACGTTCTAAGGGGTATGTAGAGAGTGGGATAGGTTTAATAACTACCCTAACCCTAACGCGTACCCTAACCCTAACGCGTACCCTAACCCTAACACGTACCCTAATCCTAACCCGTACACTAACCCGAGCCCTAATCCTAACACTAACCCTAAACCTAACCCATACCCTACGCCGTATCCGAACCCCTCCCCGAACCCGTACCCTAAGCCGTACCCTAAGCCTAACCCTAAGCCTAACCCTAACCCTACGCTACCCTTGACTGCTTCTGCCTCCAATAGATTTTCTAAGCACTAGTGTTTTAAGGAACGGCTTATAAAGAGAATCCTAATGTGATTTCTTTGTAATGGGTGTGTTCCTTATCTTATCCTTGTGTCTAAACTCTTCTCCATGGCTGGACCCCCAAATAATATTCCTTTACGTGCTAAGGGGTATCTAGAGAGTGGGATAGGTTTAATAACTACCCTAACCCTAACGCGTTCCCTAACCCTAACCCCTACCCTAACCCTAACACGTACCCTAATCCTAACCCGTACCCTAAACCGAGCCCTAACCCTAAAACTAACCCTAACCCTAACCCTAACCCATACCCTACGCCGTACCCGAACCCCTCCCCGAACCCGTACCCTAAGCCGTACCCTAACCCTAACCCTAAGCCTAACCCTAACCCTAGGCTACCCTTGACGGCTTCTGCCTCCAATAGATTTTCTAAGCACTAATGTTTTAAGGAACGGCTTAAAAATAGAATCCTAATGTGATTTCTTTATAATGGGTGTGTTCCTTATCTTATCCTAGTGTCTAAACTCTTCTCCATGGCTGGACCCCCAAATAATATTCCTTTACGTGCTAAGGGGTATCTAGAGAGTGGGATAGGTTTAATAACTAACCTAACCCTAACGCGTACCCTAACTCTAACCCCTACCCTAACCCTAACACGTACCCTAATCCTAACCCGTACCCTAAACCGAGCCCTAACCCTAACACTAACCCTAACCCTAACCCATAACCTATGCCGTACCCGAACCCCTCCCCGAACCCGTACCCTAAGCCGTACCCTAAACCTAACCCTAAGCCTAACCCTAACCTTAGGCTACCCTTGACTGCTTCTGCCTCCAATAGATTTCCTAAGCACTAGTGTTTTAAGGAACAGCTTAAAAAGAGAATCCTACTGTGATTTCTTTATAATAGGTGTGTTCCTTATCTTATCCTAGTGTCTAAACTCTTCTGCATGGCTGGACCTCCAAATAATATTCCTTTACATGCTAAGGGGTATCTAGAGAGTGGGATAGGTTTAATAACTACCCTAACCCTAATGCGTACCCTAACCCTAACCCCTACCCTAACCCTAACACGTACCCTAATCCTAACCCGTACCCTAAACCGAGCCCTAAAGCTAACACTAACCCTAACCCTAACCCTAACCCATACCCTACGCCGTACCTGAACCCCTACACGAACCCGTACCCTAAGCCGTACCCTAACCCTAACCCTAAGCCTAACCCTAACCCTAGGCTACCCTTGACTGCTTCTGCCTCCAATAGATTTCCTAAGCACTAGTGTTTTAAGGAACAGCTTAAAAAGAGAATCCTAATATGATTTCTTTATAATGGGTGTGTTCCCTATCTTATCCTAGTGTCTAAACTCTTCTCCATGGCTGGACCCCCAAATAATATTCCTTTACGTGCTAAGGGGTATCTAGAGAGTGGGATAGGTTTAATAACTACCCTAAACCTAACGCGTACCCTAACCCTAACCCCTACCCTAACCCTAACACGTACCCTAATCCTAACCCGTACCCTAAACCGAGCCCTAACCCTAACACTAACCCTAATCCTAACCCTAACCCATACCCTACGCCGTACCCGATCCCCTCCCCGTACCCGTACCCTAACCCTAACCCTAAGCCTAACCCTAACCCTAGGCTACCCTTGACTGCTTCTGCCTCCAATAGATTTCCTAAGCACTAGTGTTTTAAGGAACAGCTGAAAAAGAGAATCCTAATGTGATTTCTTTATAATGGGTGTGTTCCTTATCTTATCCTAGTGTCTAAACTCTTCTCCATGGCTGGACCCCCAAATAATATTCCTTTACGTTCTAAGGGGTATGTAGAGAGTGGGATAGGTTTAATAACTACCCTAACCCTAACGCGTACCCTAACCCTAACGCGTACCCTAACCCTAACACGTACCCTAATCCTAACCCGTACACTAACCCGAGCCCTAATCCTAACACTAACCCTAAACCTAACCCATACCCTACGCCGTATCCGAACCCCTCCCCGAACCCGTACCCTAAGCCGTACCCTAAGCCTAACCCTAAGCCTAACCCTAACCCTACGCTACCCTTGACTGCTTCTGCCTCCAATAGATTTTCTAAGCACTAGTGTTTTAAGGAACGGCTTATAAAGAGAATCCTAATGTGATTTCTTTGTAATGGGTGTGTTCCTTATCTTATCCTTGTGTCTAAACTCTTCTCCATGGCTGGACCCCCAAATAATATTCCTTTACGTGCTAAGGGGTATCTAGAGAGTGGGATAGGTTTAATAACTACCCTAACCCTAACGCGTTCCCTAACCCTAACCCCTACCCTAACCCTAACACGTACCCTAATCCTAACCCGTACCCTAAACCGAGCCCTAACCCTAAAACTAACCCTAACCCTAACCCTAACCCATACCCTACGCCGTACCCGAACCCCTCCCCGAACCCGTACCCTAAGCCGTACCCTAACCCTAACCCTAAGCCTAACCCTAACCCTAGGCTACCCTTGACGGCTTCTGCCTCCAATAGATTTTCTAAGCACTAATGTTTTAAGGAACGGCTTAAAAATAGAATCCTAATGTGATTTCTTTATAATGGGTGTGTTCCTTATCTTATCCTAGTGTCTAAACTCTTCTCCATGGCTGGACCCCCAAATAATATTCCTTTACGTGCTAAGGGGTATCTAGAGAGTTGGATAGGTTTAATAACTACCCTAACCCTAAAGCGTACCCTAACCCTAACCCCTACCCTAACCCTAACACGTACCCTAATCCTAACCCGTACCCTAAACCGGTCCCTAACCCTAACACTAACCCTAACCCTAACCATAACCCATACCCTACGCCGTACCCGAACCCCTCCCCGAACCCGTACCCTAAGCCGTACCCTAACCCTAACCCTAAGCCTAACCCTAACCCTACGCTACCCTTCACTGCTTCTGCCTCCAATAGATTTTCTAAGCACTAATGTTTTAAGGAACGGCTTAAAAAGAGAATCCTAATGTGATTTCTTTATAATGGGTGTGTTCCTTATCTTATCCTAGTGTCTAGACTCTTCTCCATGGCTGGACCCCCAAATAATATTCCTTTACGTGCTAAGGGGTATCTAGAGAGTGGGATAGGTTTAATAACTACCCTAACCCTAACGCGTACCCTAACCCTAACCCCTACCCTAAACCTAACACGTACCCTAATCCTAACCCGTACCCTAAACCGAGCCCTAACCCTAACACTAACCCTAACCCTAACCCATACCCTACGCCGTACCCGAACCCCTCCCCGAACCCGTACCCTAAGCTGTACCCTAAACCTAACCCTAAGCCTAACCCTAACCTTAGGCTACCCTTGACTGCTTCTGCCTCCAATAGATTTCCTAAGCACTAGTGTTTTAAGGAACAGCTTAAAAAGAGAATCCTAATGTGATTTCTTTATAATAGGTGTGTTCCTTATCTTATCCTAGTGTCTAAACTCTTCTCCATGGCTGGACCCCCAAATAATATTCCTTTACGTGCTAAGGGGTATCTAGAGAGTGGGATAGGTTTAATAACTACCCTAACCCTAATGCGTACCCTAACCCTAACCCCTACCCTAACCCTAACACGTACCCTAATCCTAACCCGTACCCTAAACCGAGCCCTTAAGCTAACACTAACCCTAACCCTAACCCTAACCCATACCCTACGCAGTCCCTGAACCCCTACACGAACCCGTACCCTAAGGCGTACCCTAACCCTAACCCTAAGCCTAACCCTAACCCTAGGCTACCCTTGACTGCTTCTGCCTCCAATAGATTTCCTAAGCACTAGTGTTTTAAGGAACAGCTTAAAAAGAGAATCCTAATGTGATTTCTTTATAATGGGTGTGTTCCTTATCTTATCCTAGTGTCTAAACTCTTCTCCATGGCTGGACCCCCAAATAATATTCCTTTACGTGCTAAGGGGTATCTAGAGAGTGGGATAGGTTTAATAACTACCCTAAACCTAACGCGTACCCTAACCCTAACCCCTACCCTAACCGTAACACGTACCCTAATCTTAACCCGTACCCTAAACCGAGCCCTAACCCTAACACTAACCCTAATCCTAACCCTAACCCATACCCTACGGCGTACCCGAACCCCTCCCCGTACCCGTACCCTAACCCTAACCCTAAGCCTAACCCTAACCCTAGGCTACCCTTGACTGCTTCTGCCTCCAATAGATTTCCTAAGCACTAGTGTTTTAAGGAACAGCTGAAAAAGAGAATCCTAAAGTGATTTCTTTATAATGGGTGTGTTCCTTATCTCATCCTAGTGTCTAAACTCTTCTCCATGGCTGGACCCCCAAATAATATTCCTTTACGTTCTAAGGGGTATGTAGAGAGTGGGATAGGTTTAATAACTACCCTAACCCTAACGCGTACCCTAACCCTAACGCGTACCCTAACCCTAACACGTATCCTAATCCTAACCCGTACCCTAAACCGAGCCCTAATCCTAACCCTAACCCTAACCCTAACCCTAACCCTAACCCTAGGCTACCCTTGACTGCTTCTGCCTCCAATAGATTTTCTAAGCACTAATGTTTTAAGGAACGGCTTAAAAATAGAATCCTAATGTGATTTCTTTATAATGGGTGTGTTCCTTATCTTATCCTAGTGTCTAAACTCTTCTCCATGGCTGGACCCCCAAATAATATTCCTTTACGTGCTAAGGGGTATCTAGAGAGTGGGATAGGTTTAATAACTACCCTAACCCTAACGCGTACCCTAACTCTAACCCCTACACTAACCCTAACACGTACCCTAATCCTAACCCGTACCCTAAACCGAGCCCTAACCTTAACACTAACCCTAACCCTAACCCTAACACATACCCTACGCTGTACCCGAACCCCTCCCCGAACCCGTACCCTAAGCCGTACCCTAAGCCTAACCCTAAGCCTAACCCTAACCCTAGGCTTCCCTTGACTGCTTCTGCCTCCAAAAGATTTCCTAAGCACTAGTGTTTTAAGGA
This sequence comes from Balaenoptera borealis, assembly GCF_965194805.1. Classification (NCBI taxonomy): domain Eukaryota; kingdom Metazoa; phylum Chordata; class Mammalia; order Artiodactyla; family Balaenopteridae; genus Balaenoptera; species Balaenoptera borealis. Next base: position 211,484 of record NW_028123596.1, read on the forward strand.
ACAGCTTAAAAAGAGAATCCTAATGTGATTTCTTTATAATGGGTGTGTTCCTTATCTTATCCTAGTGTCTAGACTCTTCTCCATGGCTGGACCCCCAAATAATATTCCTTTACGTGCTAAGGGGTATCTAGACAGTGCGATAGGTTTAATAACTACCCTAACCCTAACGCGTACCCTAACCGTAACCCCTACCCTAACCCTAACACGTACCCTAATCCGAACCCGTACCCTAAACCGAGCCCTAACCCTAACACTAACCCTAACCCTAACCCTAACCCATACCCTACGCCGTACACGAACCCCTCCCCGAAACCGTACCCTAAGCCGTACCCTAAGCCTAACCCTAACCCTAGGCTACCCTTGACTGCTTCTGCCTCCAATAGATTTCCTAAGCACTAGTGTTTTAAGGAACAGCTTAAAAAGAGAATCCTAATGTGATTTCTTTATAATGGGTGTGTTCCTTATCTTATCCTAGTGTCTAAACTCTTCTCCATGGCTGGACCCCCAAATAATATTCCTTTACGTGCTAAGGGGTATCTAGAGAGTGGGATAGGTTTAATAACTACCCTAAACCTAATGCGTACCCTAACCCTAACCCCTACCCTAACCCTAACACGTACCCTAATCCTAACCCGTACCCTAAACCGAGCCCTAACCCTAACACTAACCCTAATCCTAACCCTAACCCATACCCTACGGCGTACCCGAACCCCTCCCCGTACCCGTACCCTAACCCTAACCCTAATCCTAACCCATACCCTACGCCGTACCCGAGCCCCTCCCCGAACCTGTAACCTAAGCCGTACCGTAACCCGAACCCTAAGCCTAACCCTAACCCTAGGCTACCCTTGACTGCTTCTGCCTCCAATAGATTTCCTAAGCACTAGTGTTTTAAGGAACGGCTTAAAAAGAGAATCCTAATGTGATTTCTTTATAATGGGTGTGTTCCTTATCTTATCCTAGTGTCTAAACTCTTCTCCATGGCTGGACCCCCAAATAATATTCCTTTACGTGCTAAGGGGTATCTAGAGAGTGGGATAGGTTTAATAACTACCCTAACCTAACGCCTACCCTAACCCTAAACCCTACCCTAACCCTAACACGTACCCTAATCCTAACCCGTAACCTATATCGAGCCCTAAACCTAACACTAACCCTAACCCTAACCCTAACCCATACCCTACGCCGTACCCGAACCCCTCCCCGAACCCGTACACTAAACCGTACCCTAAGCCTAACCCTAAGCCTAACCCTAAACCTAGGCTACCCTTGACTGCTTCTGCCTCCAATAGATTTCCTAAGCACTAGTGTTTTAAGGAACAGCTTAAAAATAGAATCCTAATGTGATTTCTTTATAAAGGTTGTGTTCCTTATCTTATCCTAGTGTCTAAACTCTTCCCCATGGCTGGACCCCCAAATAATATTCCTATACGTGCTAAGGGGTATCTAGAGAGTGGGATAGGTTTAATAACTGCCCTAACCCTAACGCGTACCCTAACCCTAACCCCTACCCTAACCCTGACACGTACCCTAACCCTAACCCGTACCCTAAACTGAGCCCTAAAGCTAAAACTAACCCTAACCCTAACCCTAACCCATACCCTACGCCGTACCCGAACCCCTACACGAACCCGTACCTTAAGCCGTACCCTAACCCTAACCCTAAGCCTAACCCTAACCCTAAGCTACCCTTGACTGCTTCTGCCTCCAATAGATTTCCTAAGCACTAGTGTTTTAAGGAACAGCTTAAAAAGAGAATCCTAATGTGATTTCTTTATAATGGGTGTGTTCCTTATCTTATCCTAGTGTCTAAACTCTTCTCCATGGCTGGACCCCCAAATAATATTCCCTTACATTCTAAGGGGTATGTAGAGAGTGGAATAGGTTTAATTACTACCCTAACCCTAACGCGTACCCTAACCTTTACGCGTACCCTAACCCTAACACGTATCCTAATCCTAACCCGTACCCTAAACCAAGCCCTAATCCTAACACTAACCCTAACCCTAACCCTAACCCATACCCTACGCCGTAACCGAACCCCTCCCCCAACCCGTACCCTAAGCCGTACCCTAAGCCTAACCCTAAGCCTAACCCTAACCCTACGCTACCCTTGACTGCTTCTGCCTCCAATAGATTTTCTAAGCACTAATGTTTTAAGGAACGGCTTAAAAATAGAATCCTAATGTGATTTCTTTATAATGGGTGTGTTCCTTATCTTATCCTAGTGTCTAAACTCTTCTCCATGGCTGGACCCCCAAATAATATTCCTTTACGTTCTAAGGGGTATGTAGAGAGTGGGATAGGTTTAATAACTACCCTAACCCTAACGCGTACCCTAACCCTAACGCGTACCCTAACCCTAACACGTACCCTAATCCTAACCCGTACACTAACCCGAGCCCTAATCCTAACACTAACCCTAAACCTAACCCATACCCTACGCCGTATCCGAACCCCTCCCCGAACCCGTACCCTAAGCCGTACCCTAAGCCTAACCCTAAGCCTAACCCTAACCCTACGCTACCCTTGACTGCTTCTGCCTCCAATAGATTTTCTAAGCACTAGTGTTTTAAGGAACGGCTTATAAAGAGAATCCTAATGTGATTTCTTTGTAATGGGTGTGTTCCTTATCTTATCCTTGTGTCTAAACTCTTCTCCATGGCTGGACCCCCAAATAATATTCCTTTACGTGCTAAGGGGTATCTAGAGAGTGGGATAGGTTTAATAACTACCCTAACCCTAACGCGTTCCCTAACCCTAACCCCTACCCTAACCCTAACACGTACCCTAATCCTAACCCGTACCCTAAACCGAGCCCTAACCCTAAAACTAACCCTAACCCTAACCCTAACCCATACCCTACGCCGTACCCGAACCCCTCCCCGAACCCGTACCCTAAGCCGTACCCTAACCCTAACCCTAAGCCTAACCCTAACCCTAGGCTACCCTTGACGGCTTCTGCCTCCAATAGATTTTCTAAGCACTAATGTTTTAAGGAACGGCTTAAAAATAGAATCCTAATGTGATTTCTTTATAATGGGTGTGTTCCTTATCTTATCCTAGTGTCTAAACTCTTCTCCATGGCTGGACCCCCAAATAATATTCCTTTACGTGCTAAGGGGTATCTAGAGAGTGGGATAGGTTTAATAACTAACCTAACCCTAACGCGTACCCTAACTCTAACCCCTACCCTAACCCTAACACGTACCCTAATCCTAACCCGTACCCTAAACCGAGCCCTAACCTTAACACTAACCCTAACCCTAACCCTAACACATACCCTACTCTGTACCCGAACCCCTCCCCGAACCCGTACCCTAAGCCGTACCCTAAGCCTAACCCTAAGCCTAATCCTAACCCTAGGCTTCCCTTGACTGCTTCTGCCTCCAATAGATTTCCTAATCACTAGTGTTTTAAGGAACAGCTTAAAAATAGAATCCTAATGTGATTTCTTTATATTGGGTGTGTTCCTTATCTTATCCTAGTGTCTAGACTCTTCTCCATGGCTGGACCCCCAAATAATATTCCTTTACGTGCTAAGGGGTATCTAGACAGTGCGATAGGTTTAATAACTACCCTAACCCTAACGCGTACCCTAACCGTAACCCCTACCCTAACCCTAACACGTACCCTAATCCGAACCCGTACCCTAAACCGAGCCCTAACCCTAACACTAACCCTAACCCTAACCCTAACCCATACCCTACACCGTACACGAACCCCTCCCCGAAACCGTACCCTAAGCCGTACCCTAACCCTAACCCTAAGCCTAACCCTAACCCTAGGCTACCCTTGACTGCTTCTGCCTCCAATAGATTTCCTAAGCACTAGTGTTTTAAGGAACAGCTTAAAAAGAGAATCCTAATGTGATTTCTTTAAAATGGGTGTGTTCCTTATCTTATCCTAGTGTCTAAACTCTTCTCCATGGCTGGACCCCCAAATAATATTCCTTTACGTGCTAAGGGGTATCTAGAGAGTGGGATAGGTTTAATAACTACCCTAAACCTAACACGTACCCTAACCCTAACCCCTACCCTAAACCTAACACGTACCCTAATCCTAACCCGTACCCTAAACCGAGCCCTAACCCTAACACTAACCCTAACCCTAACCCATAACCTATGCCGTACCCGAACCCCTCCCCGAACCCGTACCCTAAGCCGTACCCTAAACCTAACCCTAAGCCTAACCCTAACCCTAACCCTAACCCTAACCCTAACCCTAACCCTAACCCTAACCCTAATGCGTACCCTAACCCTAACCCCTACCCTAACCCTAACACGTACCCTAATCCTAACCCGTACCCTAAACCGAGCCCTAAAGCTAACACTAACCCTAACCCTAACCCTAACCCATACCCTACGCCGTACCTGAACCCCTACACGAACCCGTACCCTAAGCCGTACCCTAACCCTAACCCTAAGCCTAACCCTAACCCTAGGCTACCCTTGACTGCTTCTGCCTCCAATAGATTTCCTAAGCACTAGTGTTTTAAGGAACAGCTTAAAAAGAGAATCCTAATATGATTTCTTTATAATGGGTGTGTTCCCTATCTTATCCTAGTGTCTAAACTCTTCTCCATGGCTGGACCCCCAAATAATATTCCTTTACGTGCTAAGGGGTATCTAGAGAGTGGGATAGGTTTAATAACTACCCTAAACCTAACGCGTACCCTAACCCTAACCCCTACCCTAACCCTAACACGTACCCTAATCCTAACCCGTACCCTAAACCGAGCCCTAACCCTAACACTAACCCTAATCCTAACCCTAACCCATACCCTACGCCGTACCCGATCCCCTCCCCGTACCCGTACCCTAACCCTAACCCTAAGCCTAACCCTAACCCTAGGCTACCCTTGACTGCTTCTGCCTCCAATAGATTTCCTAAGCACTAGTGTTTTAAGGAACAGCTGAAAAAGAGAATCCTAATGTGATTTCTTTATAATGGGTGTGTTCCTTATCTTATCCTAGTGTCTAGACTCTTCTCCATGGCTGGACCCCCAAATAATATTCCTTTACGTGCTAAGGGGTATCTAGACAGTGCGATAGGTTTAATAACTACCCTAACCCTAACGCGTACCCTAACCGTAACCCCTACCCTAACCCTAACACGTACCCTAATCCGAACCCGTACCCTAAACCGAGCCCTAACCCTAACACTAACCCTAACCCTAACCCTAACCCATACCCTACACCGTACACGAACCCCTCCCCGAAACCGTACCCTAAGCCGTACCCTAACCCTAACCCTAAGCCTAACCCTAACCCTAGGCTACCCTTGACTGCTTCTGCCTCCAATAGATTTCCTAAGCACTAGTGTTTTAAGGAACAGCTTAAAAAGAGAATCCTAATGTGATTTCTTTAAAATGGGTGTGTTCCTTATCTTATCCTAGTGTCTAAACTCTTCTCCATGGCTGGACCCCCAAATAATATTCCTTTACGTGCTAAGGGGTATCTAGAGAGTGGGATAGGTTTAATAACTACCCTAAACCTAACACGTACCCTAACCCTAACCCCTACCCTAAACCTAACACGTACCCTAATCCTAACCCGTACCCTAAACCGAGCCCTAACCCTAACACTAACCCTAACCCTAACCCATAACCTATGCCGTACCCGAACCCCTCCCCGAACCCGTACCCTAAGCCGTACCCTAAACCTAACCCTAAGCCTAACCCTAACCCTAACCCTAACCCTAACCCTAACCCTAACCCTAACCCTAACCCTAATGCGTACCCTAACCCTAACCCCTACCCTAACCCTAACACGTACCCTAATCCTAACCCGTACCCTAAACCGAGCCCTAAAGCTAACACTAACCCTAACCCTAACCCTAACCCATACCCTACGCCGTACCTGAACCCCTACACGAACCCGTACCCTAAGCCGTACCCTAACCCTAACCCTAAGCCTAACCCTAACCCTAGGCTACCCTTGACTGCTTCTGCCTCCAATAGATTTCCTAAGCACTAGTGTTTTAAGGAACAGCTTAAAAAGAGAATCCTAATATGATTTCTTTATAATGGGTGTGTTCCCTATCTTATCCTAGTGTCTAAACTCTTCTCCATGGCTGGACCCCCAAATAATATTCCTTTACGTGCTAAGGGGTATCTAGAGAGTGGGATAGGTTTAATAACTACCCTAAACCTAACGCGTACCCTAACCCTAACCCCTACCCTAACCCTAACACGTACCCTAATCCTAACCCGTACCCTAAACCGAGCCCTAACCCTAACACTAACCCTAATCCTAACCCTAACCCATACCCTACGCCGTACCCGATCCCCTCCCCGTACCCGTACCCTAACCCTAACCCTAAGCCTAACCCTAACCCTAGGCTACCCTTGACTGCTTCTGCCTCCAATAGATTTCCTAAGCACTAGTGTTTTAAGGAACAGCTGAAAAAGAGAATCCTAATGTGATTTCTTTATAATGGGTGTGTTCCTTATCTTATCCTAGTGTCTAAACTCTTCTCCATGGCTGGACCCCCAAATAATATTCCTTTACGTTCTAAGGGGTATGTAGAGAGTGGGATAGGTTTAATAACTACCCTAACCCTAACGCGTACCCTAACCCTAACGCGTACCCTAACCCTAACACGTACCCTAATCCTAACCCGTACACTAACCCGAGCCCTAATCCTAACACTAACCCTAAACCTAACCCATACCCTACGCCGTATCCGAACCCCTCCCCGAACCCGTACCCTAAGCCGTACCCTAAGCCTAACCCTAAGCCTAACCCTAACCCTACGCTACCCTTGACTGCTTCTGCCTCCAATAGATTTTCTAAGCACTAGTGTTTTAAGGAACGGCTTATAAAGAGAATCCTAATGTGATTTCTTTGTAATGGGTGTGTTCCTTATCTTATCCTTGTGTCTAAACTCTTCTCCATGGCTGGACCCCCAAATAATATTCCTTTACGTGCTAAGGGGTATCTAGAGAGTGGGATAGGTTTAATAACTACCCTAACCCTAACGCGTTCCCTAACCCTAACCCCTACCCTAACCCTAACACGTACCCTAATCCTAACCCGTACCCTAAACCGAGCCCTAACCCTAAAACTAACCCTAACCCTAACCCTAACCCATACCCTACGCCGTACCCGAACCCCTCCCCGAACCCGTACCCTAAGGCGTACCCTAACCCTAACCCTAAGCCTAACCCTAACCCTAGGCTACCCTTGACGGCTTCTGCCTCCAATAGATTTTCTAAGCACTAATGTTTTAAGGAACGGCTTAAAAATAGAATCCTAATGTGATTTCTTTATAATGGGTGTGTTCCTTATCTTATCCTAGTGTCTAAACTCTTCTCCATGGCTGGACCCTCAAATAATATTCCTTTACGTGCTAAGGGGTATCTAGAGAGTTGGATAGGTTTAATAACTACCCTAACCCTAAAGCGTACCCTAACCCTAACCCCTACCCTAACCCTAACACGTACCCTAATCCTAACCCGTACCCTAAACCGGTCCCTAACCCTAACACTAACCCTAACCCTAACCATAACCCATACCCTACGCCGTACCCGAACCCCTCCCCGAACCCGTACCCTAAGCCGTACCCTAACCCTAACCCTAAGCCTAACCCTAACCCTACGCTACCCTTCACTGCTTCTGCCTCCAATAGATTTTCTAAGCACTAATGTTTTAAGGAACGGCTTAAAAAGAGAATCCTAATGTGATTTCTTTATAATGGGTGTGTTCCTTATCTTATCCTAGTGTCTAGACTCTTCTCCATGGCTGGACCCCCAAATAATATTCCTTTACGTGCTAAGGGGTATCTAGAGAGTGGGATAGGTTTAATAACTACCCTAACCCTAACGCGTACCCTAACCCTAACCCCTACCCTAAACCTAACACGTACCCTAATCCTAACCCGTACCCTAAACCGAGCCCTAACCCTAACACTAACCCTAACCCTAACCCATACCCTACGCCGTACCCGAACCCCTCCCCGAACCCGTACCCTAAGCTGTACCCTAAACCTAACCCTAAGCCTAACCCTAACCTTAGGCTACCCTTGACTGCTTCTGCCTCCAATAGATTTCCTAAGCACTAGTGTTTTAAGGAACAGCTTAAAAAGAGAATCCTAATGTGATTTCTTTATAATAGGTGTGTTCCTTATCTTATCCTAGTGTCTAAACTCTTCTCCATGGCTGGACCCCCAAATAATATTCCTTTACGTGCTAAGGGGTATCTAGAGAGTGGGATAGGTTTAATAACTACCCTAACCCTAATGCGTACCCTAACCCTAACCCCTACCCTAACCCTAACACGTACCCTAATCCTAACCCGTACCCTAAACCGAGCCCTTAAGCTAACACTAACCCTAACCCTAACCCTAACCCATACCCTACGCAGTCCCTGAACCCCTACACGAACCCGTACCCTAAGGCGTACCCTAACCCTAACCCTAAGCCTAACCCTAACCCTAGGCTACCCTTGACTGCTTCTGCCTCCAATAGATTTCCTAAGCACTAGTGTTTTAAGGAACAGCTTAAAAAGAGAATCCTAATGTGATTTCTTTATAATGGGTGTGTTCCTTATCTTATCCTAGTGTCTAAACTCTTCTCCATGGCTGGACCCCCAAATAATATTCCTTTACGTGCTAAGGGGTATCTAGAGAGTGGGATAGGTTTAATAACTACCCTAAACCTAACGCGTACCCTAACCCTAACCCCTACCCTAACCGTAACACGTACCCTAATCTTAACCCGTACCCTAAACCGAGCCCTAACCCTAACACTAACCCTAATCCTAACCCTAACCCATACCCTACGGCGTACCCGAACCCCTCCCCGTACCCGTACCCTAACCCTAACCCTAAGCCTAACCCTAACCCTAGGCTACCCTTGACTGCTTCTGCCTCCAATAGATTTCCTAAGCACTAGTGTTTTAAGGAACAGCTGAAAAAGAGAATCCTAAAGTGATTTCTTTATAATGGGTGTGTTCCTTATCTCATCCTAGTGTCTAAACTCTTCTCCATGGCTGGACCCCCAAATAATATTCCTTTACGTTCTAAGGGGTATGTAGAGAGTGGGATAGGTTTAATAACTACCCTAACCCTAACGCGTACCCTAACCCTAACGCGTACCCTAACCCTAACACGTATCCTAATCCTAACCCGTACCCTAAACCGAGCCCTAATCCTAACCCTAACCCTAACCCTAACCCTAACCCTAACCCTAGGCTACCCTTGACTGCTTCTGCCTCCAATAGATTTTCTAAGCACTAATGTTTTAAGGAACGGCTTAAAAATAGAATCCTAATGTGATTTCTTTATAATGGGTGTGTTCCTTATCTTATCCTAGTGTCTAAACTCTTCTCCATGGCTGGACCCCCAAATAATATTCCTTTACGTTCTAAGGGGTATGTAGAGAGTGGGATAGGTTTAATAACTACCCTAACCCTAACGCGTACCCTAACCCTAACGCGTACCCTAACCCTAACACGTACCCTAATCCTAACCCGTACACTAACCCGAGCCCTAATCCTAACACTAACCCTAAACCTAACCCATACCCTACGCCGTATCCGAACCCCTCCCCGAACCCGTACCCTAAGCCGTACCCTAAGCCTAACCCTAAGCCTAACCCTAACCCTACGCTACCCTTGACTGCTTCTGCCTCCAATAGATTTTCTAAGCACTAGTGTTTTAAGGAACGGCTTATAAAGAGAATCCTAATGTGATTTCTTTGTAATGGGTGTGTTCCTTATCTTATCCTTGTGTCTAAACTCTTCTCCATGGCTGGACCCCCAAATAATATTCCTTTACGTGCTAAGGGGTATCTAGAGAGTGGGATAGGTTTAATAACTACCCTAACCCTAACGCGTTCCCTAACCCTAACCCCTACCCTAACCCTAACACGTACCCTAATCCTAACCCGTACCCTAAACCGAGCCCTAACCCTAAAACTAACCCTAACCCTAACCCTAACCCATACCCTACGCCGTACCCGAACCCCTCCCCGAACCCGTACCCTAAGCCGTACCCTAACCCTAACCCTAAGCCTAACCCTAACCCTAGGCTACCCTTGACGGCTTCTGCCTCCAATAGATTTTCTAAGCACTAATGTTTTAAGGAACGGCTTAAAAATAGAATCCTAATGTGATTTCTTTATAATGGGTGTGTTCCTTATCTTATCCTAGTGTCTAAACTCTTCTCCATGGCTGGACCCCCAAATAATATTCCTTTACGTGCTAAGGGGTATCTAGAGAGTGGGATAGGTTTAATAACTAACCTAACCCTAACGCGTACCCTAACTCTAACCCCTACCCTAACCCTAACACGTACCCTAATCCTAACCCGTACCCTAAACCGAGCCCTAACCTTAACACTAACCCTAACCCTAACCCTAACACATACCCTACTCTGTACCCGAACCCCTCCCCGAACCCGTACCCTAAGCCGTACCCTAAGCCTAACCCTAAGCCTAATCCTAACCCTAGGCTTCCCTTGACTGCTTCTGCCTCCAATAGATTTCCTAATCACTAGTGTTTTAAGGAACAGCTTAAAAATAGAATCCTAATGTGATTTCTTTATATTGGGTGTGTTCCTTATCTTATCCTAGTGTCTAGACTCTTCTCCATGGCTGGACCCCCAAATAATATTCCTTTACGTGCTAAGGGGTATCTAGACAGTGCGATAGGTTTAATAACTACCCTAACCCTAACGCGTACCCTAACCGTAACCCCTACCCTAACCCTAACACGTACCCTAATCCGAACCCGTACCCTAAACCGAGCCCTAACCCTAACACTAACCCTAACCCTAACCCTAACCCATACCCTACACCGTACACGAACCCCTCCCCGAAACCGTACCCTAAGCCGTACCCTAACCCTAACCCTAAGCCTAACCCTAACCCTAGGCTACCCTTGACTGCTTCTGCCTCCAATAGATTTCCTAAGCACTAGTGTTTTAAGGAACAGCTTAAAAAGAGAATCCTAATGTGATTTCTTTAAAATGGGTGTGTTCCTTATCTTATCCTAGTGTCTAAACTCTTCTCCATGGCTGGACCCCCAAATAATATTCCTTTACGTGCTAAGGGGTATCTAGAGAGTGGGATAGGTTTAATAACTACCCTAAACCTAACACGTACCCTAACCCTAACCCCTACCCTAAACCTAACACGTACCCTAATCCTAACCCGTACCCTAAACCGAGCCCTAACCCTAACACTAACCCTAACCCTAACCCATAACCTATGCCGTACCCGAACCCCTCCCCGAACCCGTACCCTAAGCCGTACCCTAAACCTAACCCTAAGCCTAACCCTAACCCTAACCCTAACCCTAACCCTAACCCTAACCCTAACCCTAACCCTAATGCGTACCCTAACCCTAACCCCTACCCTAACCCTAACACGTACCCTAATCCTAACCCGTACCCTAAACCGAGCCCTAAAGCTAACACTAACCCTAACCCTAACCCTAACCCATACCCTACGCCGTACCTGAACCCCTACACGAACCCGTACCCTAAGCCGTACCCTAACCCTAACCCTAAGCCTAACCCTAACCCTAGGCTACCCTTGACTGCTTCTGCCTCCAATAGATTTCCTAAGCACTAGTGTTTTAAGGAACAGCTTAAAAAGAGAATCCTAATATGATTTCTTTATAATGGGTGTGTTCCCTATCTTATCCTAGTGTCTAAACTCTTCTCCATGGCTGGACCCCCAAATAATATTCCTTTACGTGCTAAGGGGTATCTAGAGAGTGGGATAGGTTTAATAACTACCCTAAACCTAACGCGTACCCTAACCCTAACCCCTACCCTAACCCTAACACGTACCCTAATCCTAACCCGTACCCTAAACCGAGCCCTAACCCTAACACTAACCCTAATCCTAACCCTAACCCATACCCTACGCCGTACCCGATCCCCTCCCCGTACCCGTACCCTAACCCTAACCCTAAGCCTAACCCTAACCCTAGGCTACCCTTGACTGCTTCTGCCTCCAATAGATTTCCTAAGCACTAGTGTTTTAAGGAACAGCTGAAAAAGAGAATCCTAATGTGATTTCTTTATAATGGGTGTGTTCCTTATCTTATCCTAGTGTCTAAACTCTTCTCCATGGCTGGACCCCCAAATAATATTCCTTTACGTTCTAAGGGGTATGTAGAGAGTGGGATAGGTTTAATAACTACCCTAACCCTAACGCGTACCCTAACCCTAACGCGTACCCTAACCCTAACACGTACCCTAATCCTAACCCGTACACTAACCCGAGCCCTAATCCTAACACTAACCCTAAACCTAACCCATACCCTACGCCGTATCCGAACCCCTCCCCGAACCCGTACCCTAAGCCGTACCCTAAGCCTAACCCTAAGCCTAACCCTAACCCTACGCTACCCTTGACTGCTTCTGCCTCCAATAGATTTTCTAAGCACTAGTGTTTTAAGGAACGGCTTATAAAGAGAATCCTAATGTGATTTCTTTGTAATGGGTGTGTTCCTTATCTTATCCTTGTGTCTAAACTCTTCTCCATGGCTGGACCCCCAAATAATATTCCTTTACGTGCTAAGGGGTATCTAGAGAGTGGGATAGGTTTAATAACTACCCTAACCCTAACGCGTTCCCTAACCCTAACCCCTACCCTAACCCTAACACGTACCCTAATCCTAACCCGTACCCTAAACCGAGCCCTAACCCTAAAACTAACCCTAACCCTAACCCTAACCCATACCCTACGCCGTACCCGAACCCCTCCCCGAACCCGTACCCTAAGCCGTACCCTAACCCTAACCCTAAGCCTAACCCTAACCCTAGGCTACCCTTGACGGCTTCTGCCTCCAATAGATTTTCTAAGCACTAATGTTTTAAGGAACGGCTTAAAAATAGAATCCTAATGTGATTTCTTTATAATGGGTGTGTTCCTTATCTTATCCTAGTGTCTAAACTCTTCTCCATGGCTGGACCCCCAAATAATATTCCTTTACGTGCTAAGGGGTATCTAGAGAGTTGGATAGGTTTAATAACTACCCTAACCCTAAAGCGTACCCTAACCCTAACCCCTACCCTAACCCTAACACGTACCCTAATCCTAACCCGTACCCTAAACCGGTCCCTAACCCTAACACTAACCCTAACCCTAACCATAACCCATACCCTACGCCGTACCCGAACCCCTCCCCGAACCCGTACCCTAAGCCGTACCCTAACCCTAACCCTAAGCCTAACCCTAACCCTACGCTACCCTTCACTGCTTCTGCCTCCAATAGATTTTCTAAGCACTAATGTTTTAAGGAACGGCTTAAAAAGAGAATCCTAATGTGATTTCTTTATAATGGGTGTGTTCCTTATCTTATCCTAGTGTCTAGACTCTTCTCCATGGCTGGACCCCCAAATAATATTCCTTTACGTGCTAAGGGGTATCTAGAGAGTGGGATAGGTTTAATAACTACCCTAACCCTAACGCGTACCCTAACCCTAACCCCTACCCTAAACCTAACACGTACCCTAATCCTAACCTGTACCCTAAACCGAGCCCTAACCCTAACACTAACCCTAACCCTAACCCATACCCTACGCCGTACCCGAACCCCTCCCCGAACCCGTACCCTAAGCTGTACCCTAAACCTAACCCTAAGCCTAACCCTAACCTTAGGCTACCCTTGACTGCTTCTGCCTCCAATAGATTTCCTAAGCACTAGTGTTTTAAGGAACAGCTTAAAAAGAGAATCCTAATGTGATTTCTTTATAATAGGTGTGTTCCTTATCTTATCCTAGTGTCTAAACTCTTCTCCATGGCTGGACCCCCAAATAATATTCCTTTACGTGCTAAGGGGTATCTAGAGAGTGGGATAGGTTTAATAACTACCCTAACCCTAATGCGTACCCTAACCCTAACCCCTACCCTAACCCTAACACGTACCCTAATCCTAACCCGTACCCTAAACCGAGCCCTTAAGCTAACACTAACCCTAACCCTAACCCTAACCCATACCCTACGCAGTCCCTGAACCCCTACACGAACCCGTACCCTAAGGCGTACCCTAACCCTAACCCTAAGCCTAACCCTAACCCTAGGCTACCCTTGACTGCTTCTGCCTCCAATAGATTTCCTAAGCACTAGTGTTTTAAGGAACAGCTTAAAAAGAGAATCCTAATGTGATTTCTTTATAATGGGTGTGTTCCTTATCTTATCCTAGTGTCTAAACTCTTCTCCATGGCTGGACCCCCAAATAATATTCCTTTACGTGCTAAGGGGTATCTAGAGAGTGGGATAGGTTTAATAACTACCCTAAACCTAACGCGTACCCTAACCCTAACCCCTACCCTAACCGTAACACGTACCCTAATCTTAACCCGTACCCTAAACCGAGCCCTAACCCTAACACTAACCCTAATCCTAACCCTAACCCATACCCTACGGCGTACCCGAACCCCTCCCCGTACCCGTACCCTAACCCTAACCCTAAGCCTAACCCTAACCCTAGGCTACCCTTGACTGCTTCTGCCTCCAATAGATTTCCTAAGCACTAGTGTTTTAAGGAACAGCTGAAAAAGAGAATCCTAAAGTGATTTCTTTATAATGGGTGTGTTCCTTATCTCATCCTAGTGTCTAAACTCTTCTCCATGGCTGGACCCCCAAATAATATTCCTTTACGTTCTAAGGGGTATGTAGAGAGTGGGATAGGTTTAATAACTACCCTAACCCTAACGCGTACCCTAACCCTAACGCGTACCCTAACCCTAACACGTATCCTAATCCTAACCCGTACCCTAAACCGAGCCCTAATCCTAACCCTAACCCTAACCCTAACCCTAACCCTAACCCTAGGCTACCCTTGACTGCTTCTGCCTCCAATAGATTTTCTAAGCACTAATGTTTTAAGGAACGGCTTAAAAATAGAATCCTAATGTGATTTCTTTATAATGGGTGTGTTCCTTATCTTATCCTAGTGTCTAAACTCTTCTCCATGGCTGGACCCCCAAATAATATTCCTTTACGTGCTAAGGGGTATCTAGAGAGTGGGATAGGTTTAATAACTACCCTAACCCTAACGCGTACCCTAACTCTAACCCCTACACTAACCCTAACACGTACCCTAATCCTAACCCGTACCCTAAACCGAGCCCTAACCTTAACACTAACCCTAACCCTAACCCTAACACATACCCTACGCTGTACCCGAACCCCTCCCCGAACCCGTACCCTAAGCCGTACCCTAAGCCTAACCCTAAGCCTAACCCTAACCCTAGGCTTCCCTTGACTGCTTCTGCCTCCAAAAGATTTCCTAAGCACTAGTGTTTTAAGGAACAGCTTAAAAAGAGAATCCTAATGTGATTTCTTTATAATGGGTGTGTTCCTTATCTTATCCTAGTGTCTAGACTCTTCTCCATGGCTGGACACCCAAATAATATTCCTTTACGTGCTAAGGGGTATCTAGACAGTGCGATAGGTTTAATAACTACCCTAACCCTAACGCGTACCCTAACCGTAACCCCTACCCTAACCCTAACACGTACCCTAATCCGAACCCGTACCCTAAACCGAGCCCTAACCCTAACACTAACCCTAACCCTAACCCTAACCCATACCCTACGCCGTACACGAACCCCTCCCCGAAACCGTACCCTAAGCCGTACCCTAAGCCTAACCCTAACCCTAGGCTACCCTTGACTGCTTCTGCCTCCAATAGATTTCCTAAGCACTAGTGTTTTAAGGAACAGCTTAAAAAGAGAATCCTAATGTGATTTCTTTATAATGGGTGTGTTCCTTATCTTATCCTAGTGTCTAAACTTTTCTCCATGGCTGGACCCCCAAATAATATTCCTTTACGTGCTAAGGGGTATCTAGAGAGTGGGATAGGTTTAATAACTACCCTAACCCTAACGCGTACCCTAACCCTAACCCCTACCCTAACCCTAACATGAACCCTAATCCTAACCCGTACCCTAAACCGAGCCCTAACCCTAACACTAACCCTAACCCTAATCCTAACCCATACCCTACGCCGTACCCGAGCCCCTCCCCGAACCTGTAACCTAAGCCGTACCGTAACCCGAACCCTAAGCCTAACCCTAACCCTAGGCTACCCTTGACTGCTTCTGCCTCCAATAGATTTCCTAAGCACTAGTGTTTTAAGGAACGGCTTAAAAAGAGAATCCTAATGTGATTTCTTTATAATGGGTGTGTTCCTTATCTTATCCTAGTGTCTAAACTCTTCTCCATGGCTGGACCCCCAAATAATATTCCTTTACGTGCTAAGGGGTATCTAGAGAGTGGGATAGGTTTAATAACTACCCTAACCTAACGCCTACCCTAACCCTAAACCCTACCCTAACCCTAACACGTACCCTAATCCTAACCCGTAACCTATATCGAGCCCTAAACCTAACACTAACCCTAACCCTAACCCTAACCCATACCCTACGCCGTACCCGAACCCCTCCCCGAACCCGTACACTAAACCGTACCCTAAGCCTAACCCTAAGCCTAACCCTAAACCTAGGCTACCCTTGACTGCTTCTGCCTCCAATAGATTTCCTAAGCACTAGTGTTTTAAGGAACAGCTTAAAAATAGAATCCTAATGTGATTTCTTTATAAAGGTTGTGTTCCTTATCTTATCCTAGTGTCTAAACTCTTCCCCATGGCTGGACCCCCAAATAATATTCCTATACGTGCTAAGGGGTATCTAGAGAGTGGGATAGGTTTAATAACTGCCCTAACCCTAACGCGTACCCTAACCCTAACCCCTACCCTAACCCTGACACGTACCCTAACCCTAACCCGTACCCTAAACTGAGCCCTAAAGCTAAAACTAACCCTAACCCTAACCCTAACCCATACCCTACGCCGTACCCGAACCCCTACACGAACCCGTACCTTAAGCCGTACCCTAACCCTAACCCTAAGCCTAACCCTAACCCTAAGCTACCCTTGACTGCTTCTGCCTCCAATAGATTTCCTAAGCACTAGTGTTTTAAGGAACAGCTTAAAAAGAGAATCCTAATGTGATTTCTTTATAATGGGTGTGTTCCTTATCTTATCCTAGTGTCTAAACTCTTCTCCATGGCTGGACCCCCAAATAATATTCCCTTACATTCTAAGGGGTATGTAGAGAGTGGAATAGGTTTAATTACTACCCTAACCCTAACGCGTACCCTAACCTTTACGCGTACCCTAACCCTAACACGTATCCTAATCCTAACCCGTACCCTAAACCAAGCCCTAATCCTAACACTAACCCTAACCCTAACCCTAACCCATACCCTACGCCGTAACCGAACCCCTCCTCCAACCCGTACCCTAAGCCGTACCCTAAGCCTAACCCTAAGCCTAACCCTAACCCTACGCTACCCTTGACTGCTTCTGCCTCCAATAGATTTTCTAAGCACTAGTGTTTTAAGGAACGGCTTAAAAATAGAATCCTAATGTGATTTCTTTATAATGGGTGTGTTCCTTATCTTATCCTAGTGTCTAAACTCTTCTCCATGGCTGGACCCCCAAATAATATTCCTTTACGTGCTAAGGGGTATCTAGAGAGTGGGATAGGTTTAATAACTACCCTAACCCTAACGCGTACCCTAACTCTAACCCCTACACTAACCCTAACACGTACCCTAATCCTAACCCGTACCCTAAACCGAGCCCTAACCTTAACACTAACCCTAACCCTAACCCTAACACATACCCTACGCTGTACCCGAACCCCTCCCCGAACCCATACCCTAAGCCGTACCCTAAGCCTAACCCTAAGCCTAACCCTAACCCTAGGCTTCCCTTGACTGCTTCTGCCTCCAAAAGATTTCCTAAGCACTAGTGTTTTAAGGAACAGCTTAAAAAGAGAATCCTAATATGATTTCTTTATAATGGGTGTGTTCCTTATCTTATCCTAGTGTCTAGACTCTTCTCCATGGCTGGACCCCCAAATAATATTCCTTTACGTGCTAAGGGGTATCTAGACAGTGCGATAGGTTTAATAACTACCCTAACCCTAACGCGTACCCTAACCGTAACCCCTACCCTAACCCTAACACGTACCCTAATCCGAACCCGTACCCTAAACTGAGCCCTAACCCTAACACTAACCCTAACCCTAACCCTAACCCATACCCTACGCCGTACACGAACCCCTTCCCGAAACCGTACCCTAAGCCGTACCCTAAGCCTAACCCTAACCCTAGGCTACCCTTGACTGCTTCTGCCTCCAATAGATTTCCTAAGCACTAGTGTTTTAAGGAACACCTTAAAAAGAGAATCCTAATGTGATTTCTTTATAATGGGTGTGTTCCTTATCTTATCCTAGTGTCTAAACTCTTCTCCATGGCTGGACCCCCAAATAATATTCCTTTACGTGCTAAGGGGTATCTAGATAGTGGGATAGGTTTAATAACTACCCTAACCCTAACGCGTACCCTAACCCTAACCCCTACCCTAACCCTAACACGTACCCTAATCCTAACCCGTACCCTAAACCGAGCCCTAACCCTAACACTAACCCTAACCCTAACCCTAACCCATACCCTACGCCGTACCCGCACCCCTCCCCGAACCCGTACCCTAAGCCGTACCCTAAGCCTAACCCTAAGCCTAACCCTAACCCTAGGCTACCCTTGACTGCTTCTGCCTCCAATAGATTTCCTAAGCACTAGTGTTTTAAGGAACAGCTGAAAAAGAGAATCCTAATGTGATTTCTTTATAATGGGTGTGTTCCTTATCTTATCCTAGTGTCTAAACTCTTCTCCATGGCTGGACCCCCAAATAATATTCCTTTACGTGCTAAGGGGTATCTAGAGAGTGGGATAGGTTTAATAACTACCCTAAACCTAATGCGTACCCTAACCCTAACCCCTACCCTAACCCTAACACGTACCCTAATCCTAACCCGTACCCTAAACCGAGCCCTAACCCTAACACTAACCCTAATCCTAACCCTAACCCATACCCTACGGCGTACCCGAACCCCTCCCCGTACCCGTACCCTAACCCTAACCCTAAGCCTAACCCTAACCCTAGGCTACCCTTGACTGCTTCTGCCTCCAATAGATTTCCTAAGCACTAGTGTTTTAAGGAACAGCTGAAAAAGAGAATCCTAATGTGATTTCTTTATAATGGGTGTGTTCCTTATCTTATCCTAGTGTCTAAACTTTTCTCCATGGCTGGACCCCCAAATAATATTCCTTTACGTGCTAAGGGGTATCTAGAGAGTGGGATAGGTTTAATAACTACCCTAACCCTAACGCGTACCCTAACCCTAACCCCTACCCTAACCCTAACATGAACCCTAATCCTAACCCGTACCCTAAACCGAGCCCTAACCCTAACACTAACCCTAACCCTAATCCTAACCCATACCCTACGCCGTACCCGAGCCCCTCCCCGAACCTGTAACCTAAGCCGTACCGTAACCCGAACCCTAAGCCTAACCCTAACCCTAGGCTACCCTTGACTGCTTCTGCCTCCAATAGATTTCCTAAGCACTAGTGTTTTAAGGAACGGCTTAAAAAGAGAATCCTAATGTGATTTCTTTATAATGGGTGTGTTCCTTATCTTATCCTAGTGTCTAAACTCTTCTCCATGGCTGGACCCCCAAATAATATTCCTTTACGTGCTAAGGGGTATCTAGAGAGTGGGATAGGTTTAATAACTACCCTAACCTAACGCCTACCCTAACCCTAAACCCTACCCTAACCCTAACACGTACCCTAATCCTAACCCGTAACCTATATCGAGCCCTAAACCTAACACTAACCCTAACCCTAACCCTAACCCATACCCTACGCCGTACCCGAACCCCTCCCCGAACCCGTACACTAAACCGTACCCTAAGCCTAACCCTAAGCCTAACCCTAAACCTAGGCTACCCTTGACTGCTTCTGCCTCCAATAGATTTCCTAAGCACTAGTGTTTTAAGGAACAGCTTAAAAATAGAATCCTAATGTGATTTCTTTATAAAGGTTGTGTTCCTTATCTTATCCTAGTGTCTAAACTCTTCCCCATGGCTGGACCCCCAAATAATATTCCTATACGTGCTAAGGGGTATCTAGAGAGTGGGATAGGTTTAATAACTGCCCTAACCCTAACGCGTACCCTAACCCTAACCCCTACCCTAACCCTGACACGTACCCTAACCCTATCCCGTACCCTAAACTGAGCCCTAAAGCTAAAACTAACCCTAACCCTAACCCTAAC
Source organism: Balaenoptera borealis (assembly GCF_965194805.1). Lineage (NCBI taxonomy): Eukaryota > Metazoa > Chordata > Mammalia > Artiodactyla > Balaenopteridae > Balaenoptera > Balaenoptera borealis. The sequence goes on from NW_028123596.1 coordinate 231,637, forward strand.
CCATACCCTACGCCGTACCCGAACCCCTACACGAACCCGTACCTTAAGCCGTACCCTAACCCTAACCCTAAGCCTAACCCTAACCCTAAGCTACCCTTGACTGCTTCTGCCTCCAATAGATTTCCTAAGCACTAGTGTTTTAAGGAACAGCTTAAAAAGAGAATCCTAATGTGATTTCTTTATAATGGGTGTGTTCCTTATCTTATCCTAGTGTCTAAACTCTTCTCCATGGCTGGACGCCCAAATAATATTCCCTTACATTCTAAGGGGTATGTAGAGAGTGGAATAGGTTTAATTACTACCCTAACCCTAACGCGTACCCTAACCTTTACGCGTACCCTAACCCTAACACGTATCCTAATCCTAACCCGTACCCTAAACCAAGCCCTAATCCTAACACTAACCCTAACCCTAACCCTAACCCTAACCCCTACCCTAACCCTAACACGTACCCTAATCCTAACCCGTACCCTAAACCGAGCCCTAACCCTAACACTAACCCTAATCCTAACCCTAACCCATACCCTACGCCGTACCCGATCCCCTCCCCGTACCCGTACCCTAAACCTAACCCTAAGCCTAACCCTAACCCTAGGCTACCCTTGACTGCTTCTGCCTCCAATAGATTTCCTAAGCACTAGTGTTTTAAGGAACAGCTGAAAAAGAGAATCCTAATGTGATTTCTTTATAATGGGTGTGTTCCTTATCTTATCCTAGTGTCTAAACTCTTCTCCATGGCTGGACCCCCAAATAATATTCCTTTACGTTCTAAGGGGTATGTAGAGAGTGGGATAGGTTTAATAACTACCCTAACCCTAACGCGTACCCTAACCCTAACGCGTACCCTAACCCTAACACGTACCCTAATCCTAACCCGTACACTAACCCGAGCCCTAATCCTAACACTAACCCTAAACCTAACCCATACCCTACGCCGTATCCGAACCCCTCCCCGAACCCGTACCCTAAGCCGTACCCTAAGCCTAACCCTAAGCCTAACCCTAACCCTACGCTACCCTTGACTGCTTCTGCCTCCAATAGATTTTCTAAGCACTAGTGTTTTAAGGAACGGCTTATAAAGAGAATCCTAATGTGATTTCTTTGTAATGGGTGTGTTCCTTATCTTATCCTTGTGTCTAAACTCTTCTCCATGGCTGGACCCCCAAATAATATTCCTTTACGTGCTAAGGGGTATCTAGAGAGTGGGATAGGTTTAATAACTACCCTAACCCTAACGCGTTCCCTAACCCTAACCCCTACCCTAACCCTAACACGTACCCTAATCCTAACCCGTACCCTAAACCGAGCCCTAACCCTAAAACTAACCCTAACCCTAACCCTAACCCATACCCTACGCCGTACCCGAACCCCTCCCCGAACCCGTACCCTAAGCCGTACCCTAACCCTAACCCTAAGCCTAACCCTAACCCTAGGCTACCCTTGACGGCTTCTGCCTCCAATAGATTTTCTAAGCACTAATGTTTTAAGGAACGGCTTAAAAATAGAATCCTAATGTGATTTCTTTATAATGGGTGTGTTCCTTATCTTATCCTAGTGTCTAAACTCTTCTCCATGGCTGGACCCCCAAATAATATTCCTTTACGTGCTAAGGGGTATCTAGAGAGTGGGATAGGTTTAATAACTAACCTAACCCTAACGCGTACCCTAACTCTAACCCCTACCCTAACCCTAACACGTACCCTAATCCTAACCCGTACCCTAAACCGAGCCCTAACCTTAACACTAACCCTAACCCTAACCCTAACACATACCCTATTCTGTACCCGAACCCCTCCCCGAACCCGTACCCTAAGCCGTACCCTAAGCCTAACCCTAAGCCTAATCCTAACCCTAGGCTTCCCTTGACTGCTTCTGCCTCCAATAGATTTCCTAATCACTAGTGTTTTAAGGAACAGCTTAAAAATAGAATCCTAATGTGATTTCTTTATATTGGGTGTGTTCCTTATCTTATCCTAGTGTCTAGACTCTTCTCCATGGCTGGACCCCCAAATAATATTCCTTTACGTGCTAAGGGGTATCTAGACAGTGCGATAGGTTTAATAACTACCCTAACCCTAACGCGTACCCTAACCGTAACCCCTACCCTAACCCTAACACGTACCCTAATCCGAACCCGTACCCTAAACCGAGCCCTAACCCTAACACTAACCCTAACCCTAACCCTAACCCATACCCTACACCGTACACGAACCCCTCCCCGAAACCGTACCCTAAGCCGTACCCTAACCCTAACCCTAAGCCTAACCCTAACCCTAGGCTACCCTTGACTGCTTCTGCCTCCAATAGATTTCCTAAGCACTAGTGTTTTAAGGAACAGCTTAAAAAGAGAATCCTAATGTGATTTCTTTAAAATGGGTGTGTTCCTTATCTTATCCTAGTGTCTAAACTCTTCTCCATGGCTGGACCCCCAAATAATATTCCTTTACGTGCTAAGGGGTATCTAGAGAGTGGGATAGGTTTAATAACTACCCTAAACCTAACACGTACCCTAACCCTAACCCCTACCCTAAACCTAACACGTACCCTAATCCTAACCCGTACCCTAAACCGAGCCCTAACCCTAACACTAACCCTAACCCTAACCCATAACCTATGCCGTACCCGAACCCCTCCCCGAACCCGTACCCTAAGCCGTACCCTAAACCTAACCCTAAGCCTAACCCTAACCTTAGGCTACCCTTGACTGCTTCTGCCTCCAATAGATTTCCTAAGCACTAGTGTTTTAAGGAACAGCTTAAAAAGAGAATCCTACTGTGATTTCTTTATAATAGGTGTGTTCCTTATCTTATCCTAGTGTCTAAACTCTTCTGCATGGCTGGACCTCCAAATAATATTCCTTTACATGCTAAGGGGTATCTAGAGAGTGGGATAGGTTTAATAACTACCCTAACCCTAATGCGTACCCTAACCCTAACCCCTACCCTAACCCTAACACGTACCCTAATCCTAACCCGTACCCTAAACCGAGCCCTAAAGCTAACACTAACCCTAACCCTAACCCTAACCCATACCCTACGCCGTACCTGAACCCCTACACGAACCCGTACCCTAAGCCGTACCCTAACCCTAACCCTAAGCCTAACCCTAACCCTAGGCTACCCTTGACTGCTTCTGCCTCCAATAGATTTCCTAAGCACTAGTGTTTTAAGGAACAGCTTAAAAAGAGAATCCTAATATGATTTCTTTATAATGGGTGTGTTCCCTATCTTATCCTAGTGTCTAAACTCTTCTCCATGGCTGGACCCCCAAATAATATTCCTTTACGTGCTAAGGGGTATCTAGAGAGTGGGATAGGTTTAATAACTACCCTAAACCTAACGCGTACCCTAACCCTAACCCCTACCCTAACCCTAACACGTACCCTAATCCTAACCCGTACCCTAAACCGAGCCCTAACCCTAACACTAACCCTAATCCTAACCCTAACCCATACCCTACGCCGTACCCGATCCCCTCCCCGTACCCGTACCCTAACCCTAACCCTAAGCCTAACCCTAACCCTAGGCTACCCTTGACTGCTTCTGCCTCCAATAGATTTCCTAAGCACTAGTGTTTTAAGGAACAGCTGAAAAAGAGAATCCTAATGTGATTTCTTTATAATGGGTGTGTTCCTTATCTTATCCTAGTGTCTAAACTCTTCTCCATGGCTGGACCCCCAAATAATATTCCTTTACGTTCTAAGGGGTATGTAGAGAGTGGGATAGGTTTAATAACTACCCTAACCCTAACGCGTACCCTAACCCTAACGCGTACCCTAACCCTAACACGTACCCTAATCCTAACCCGTACACTAACCCGAGCCCTAATCCTAACACTAACCCTAAACCTAACCCATACCCTACGCCGTATCCGAACCCCTCCCCGAACCCGTACCCTAAGCCGTACCCTAAGCCTAACCCTAAGCCTAACCCTAACCCTACGCTACCCTTGACTGCTTCTGCCTCCAATAGATTTTCTAAGCACTAGTGTTTTAAGGAACGGCTTATAAAGAGAATCCTAATGTGATTTCTTTGTAATGGGTGTGTTCCTTATCTTATCCTTGTGTCTAAACTCTTCTCCATGGCTGGACCCCCAAATAATATTCCTTTACGTGCTAAGGGGTATCTAGAGAGTGGGATAGGTTTAATAACTACCCTAACCCTAACGCGTTCCCTAACCCTAACCCCTACCCTAACCCTAACACGTACCCTAATCCTAACCCGTACCCTAAACCGAGCCCTAACCCTAAAACTAACCCTAACCCTAACCCTAACCCATACCCTACGCCGTACCCGAACCCCTCCCCGAACCCGTACCCTAAGCCGTACCCTAACCCTAACCCTAAGCCTAACCCTAACCCTAGGCTACCCTTGACGGCTTCTGCCTCCAATAGATTTTCTAAGCACTAATGTTTTAAGGAACGGCTTAAAAATAGAATCCTAATGTGATTTCTTTATAATGGGTGTGTTCCTTATCTTATCCTAGTGTCTAAACTCTTCTCCATGGCTGGACCCCCAAATAATATTCCTTTACGTGCTAAGGGGTATCTAGAGAGTTGGATAGGTTTAATAACTACCCTAACCCTAAAGCGTACCCTAACCCTAACCCCTACCCTAACCCTAACACGTACCCTAATCCTAACCCGTACCCTAAACCGGTCCCTAACCCTAACACTAACCCTAACCCTAACCATAACCCATACCCTACGCCGTACCCGAACCCCTCCCCGAACCCGTACCCTAAGCCGTACCCTAACCCTAACCCTAAGCCTAACCCTAACCCTACGCTACCCTTCACTGCTTCTGCCTCCAATAGATTTTCTAAGCACTAATGTTTTAAGGAACGGCTTAAAAAGAGAATCCTAATGTGATTTCTTTATAATGGGTGTGTTCCTTATCTTATCCTAGTGTCTAGACTCTTCTCCATGGCTGGACCCCCAAATAATATTCCTTTACGTGCTAAGGGGTATCTAGAGAGTGGGATAGGTTTAATAACTACCCTAACCCTAACGCGTACCCTAACCCTAACCCCTACCCTAAACCTAACACGTACCCTAATCCTAACCCGTACCCTAAACCGAGCCCTAACCCTAACACTAACCCTAACACTAACCCATACCCTACGCCGTACCCGAACCCCTCCCCGAACCCGTACCCTAAGCTGTACCCTAAACCTAACCCTAAGCCTAACCCTAACCTTAGGCTACCCTTGACTGCTTCTGCCTCCAATAGATTTCCTAAGCACTAGTGTTTTAAGGAACAGCTTAAAAAGAGAATCCTAATGTGATTTCTTTATAATAGGTGTGTTCCTTATCTTATCCTAGTGTCTAAACTCTTCTCCATGGCTGGACCCCCAAATAATATTCCTTTACGTGCTAAGGGGTATCTAGAGAGTGGGATAGGTTTAATAACTACCCTAACCCTAATGCGTACCCTAACCCTAACCCCTACCCTAACCCTAACACGTACCCTAATCCTAACCCGTACCCTAAACCGAGCCCTTAAGCTAACACTAACCCTAACCCTAACCCTAACCCATACCCTACGCAGTCCCTGAACCCCTACACGAACCCGTACCCTAAGGCGTACCCTAACCCTAACCCTAAGCCTAACCCTAACCCTAGGCTACCCTTGACTGCTTCTGCCTCCAATAGATTTCCTAAGCACTAGTGTTTTAAGGAACAGCTTAAAAAGAGAATCCTAATGTGATTTCTTTATAATGGGTGTGTTCCTTATCTTATCCTAGTGTCTAAACTCTTCTCCATGGCTGGACCCCCAAATAATATTCCTTTACGTGCTAAGGGGTATCTAGAGAGTGGGATAGGTTTAATAACTACCCTAAACCTAACGCGTACCCTAACCCTAACCCCTACCCTAACCGTAACACGTACCCTAATCTTAACCCGTACCCTAAACCGAGCCCTAACCCTAACACTAACCCTAATCCTAACCCTAACCCATACCCTACGGCGTACCCGAACCCCTCCCCGTACCCGTACCCTAACCCTAACCCTAAGCCTAACCCTAACCCTAGGCTACCCTTGACTGCTTCTGCCTCCAATAGATTTCCTAAGCACTAGTGTTTTAAGGAACAGCTGAAAAAGAGAATCCTAAAGTGATTTCTTTATAATGGGTGTGTTCCTTATCTCATCCTAGTGTCTAAACTCTTCTCCATGGCTGGACCCCCAAATAATATTCCTTTACGTTCTAAGGGGTATGTAGAGAGTGGGATAGGTTTAATAACTACCCTAACCCTAACGCGTACCCTAACCCTAACGCGTACCCTAACCCTAACACGTATCCTAATCCTAACCCGTACCCTAAACCGAGCCCTAATCCTAACCCTAACCCTAACCCTAACCCTAACCCTAACCCTAGGCTACCCTTGACTGCTTCTGCCTCCAATAGATTTTCTAAGCACTAATGTTTTAAGGAACGGCTTAAAAATAGAATCCTAATGTGATTTCTTTATAATGGGTGTGTTCCTTATCTTATCCTAGTGTCTAAACTCTTCTCCATGGCTGGACCCCCAAATAATATTCCTTTACGTGCTAAGGGGTATCTAGAGAGTGGGATAGGTTTAATAACTACCCTAACCCTAACGCGTACCCTAACTCTAACCCCTACACTAACCCTAACACGTACCCTAATCCTAACCCGTACCCTAAACCGAGCCCTAACCTTAACACTAACCCTAACCCTAACCCTAACACATACCCTACGCTGTACCCGAACCCCTCCCCGAACCCGTACCCTAAGCCGTACCCTAAGCCTAACCCTAAGCCTAACCCTAACCCTAGGCTTCCCTTGACTGCTTCTGCCTCCAAAAGATTTCCTAAGCACTAGTGTTTTAAGGAACAGCTTAAAAAGAGAATCCTAATGTGATTTCTTTATAATGGGTGTGTTCCTTATCTTATCCTAGTGTCTAGACTCTTCTCCATGGCTGGACCCCCAAATAATATTCCTTTACGTGCTAAGGGGTATCTAGACAGTGCGATAGGTTTAATAACTACCCTAACCCTAACGCGTACCCTAACCGTAACCCCTACCCTAACCCTAACACGTACCCTAATCCGAACCCGTACCCTAAACCGAGCCCTAACCCTAACACTAACCCTAACCCTAACCCTAACCCATACCCTACGCCGTACACGAACCCCTCCCCGAAACCGTACCCTAAGCCGTACCCTAAGCCTAACCCTAACCCTAGGCTACCCTTGACTGCTTCTGCCTCCAATAGATTTCCTAAGCACTAGTGTTTTAAGGAACAGCTTAAAAAGAGAATCCTAATGTGATTTCTTTATAATGGGTGTGTTCCTTATCTTATCCTAGTGTCTAAACTCTTCTCCATGGCTGGACCCCCAAATAATATTCCCTTACATTCTAAGGGGTATGTAGAGAGTGGAATAGGTTTAATTACTACCCTAACCCTAACGCGTACCCTAACCTTTACGCGTACCCTAACCCTAACACGTATCCTAATCCTAACCCGTACCCTAAACCAAGCCCTAATCCTAACACTAACCCTAACCCTAACCCTAACCCATACCCTACGCCGTAACCGAACCCCTCCCCCAACCCGTACCCTAAGCCGTACCCTAAGCCTAACCCTAAGCCTAACCCTAACCCTACGCTACCCTTGACTGCTTCTGCCTCCAATAGATTTTCTAAGCACTAGTGTTTTAAGGAACGGCTTAAAAATAGAATCCTAATGTGATTTCTTTATAATGGGTGTGTTCCTTATCTTATCCTAGTGTCTAAACTCTTCTCCATGGCTGGACCCCCAAATAATATTCCTTTACGTGCTAAGGGGTATCTAGAGAGTGGGATAGGTTTAATAACTACCCTAACCCTAACGCGTACCCTAACTCTAACCCCTACACTAACCCTAACACGTACCCTAATCCTAACCCGTACCCTAAACCGAGCCCTAACCTTAACACTAACCCTAACCCTAACCCTAACACATACCCTACGCTGTACCCGAACCCCTCCCCGAACCCATACCCTAAGCCGTACCCTAAGCCTAACCCTAAGCCTAACCCTAACCCTAGGCTTCCCTTGACTGCTTCTGCCTCCAAAAGATTTCCTAAGCACTAGTGTTTTAAGGAACAGCTTAAAAAGAGAATCCTAATGTGATTTCTTTATAATGGGTGTGTTCCTTATCTTATCCTAGTGTCTAGACTCTTCTCCATGGCTGGACCCCCAAATAATATTCCTTTACGTGCTAAGGGGTATCTAGACAGTGCGATAGGTTTAATAACTACCCTAACCCTAACGCGTACCCTAACCGTAACCCCTACCCTAACCCTAACACGTACCCTAATCCGAACCCGTACCCTAAACTGAGCCCTAACCCTAACACTAACCCTAACCCTAACCCTAACCCATACCCTACGCCGTACACGAACCCCTTCCCGAAACCGTACCCTAAGCCGTACCCTAAGCCTAACCCTAACCCTAGGCTACCCTTGACTGCTTCTGCCTCCAATAGATTTCCTAAGCACTAGTGTTTTAAGGAACACCTTAAAAAGAGAATCCTAATGTGATTTCTTTATAATGGGTGTGTTCCTTATCTTATCCTAGTGTCTAAACTCTTCTCCATGGCTGGACCCCCAAATAATATTCCTTTACGTGCTAAGGGGTATCTAGATAGTGGGATAGGTTTAATAACTACCCTAACCCTAACGCGTACCCTAACCCTAACCCCTACCCTAACCCTAACACGTACCCTAATCCTAACCCGTACCCTAAACCGACCCCTAACCCTAACACTAACCCTAACCCTAACCCTAACCCATACCCTACGCCGTACCCGCACCCCTCCCCGAACCCGTACCCTAAGCCGTACCCTAAGCCTAACCCTAAGCCTAACCCTAACCCTAGGCTACCCTTGACTGCTTCTGCCTCCAATAGATTTCCTAAGCACTAGTGTTTTAAGGAACAGCTGAAAAAGAGAATCCTAATGTGATTTCTTTATAATGGGTGTGTTCCTTATCTTATCCTAGTGTCTAAACTCTTCTCCATGGCTGGACCCCCAAATAATATTCCTTTACGTGCTAAGGGGTATCTAGAGAGTGGGATAGGTTTAATAACTACCCTAAACCTAATGCGTACCCTAACCCTAACCCCTACCCTAACCCTAACACGTACCCTAATCCTAACCCGTACCCTAAACCGAGCCCTAACCCTAACACTAACCCTAATCCTAACCCTAACCCATACCCTACGGCGTACCCGAACCCCTCCCCGTACCCGTACCCTAACCCTAACCCTAAGCCTAACCCTAACCCTAGGCTACCCTTGACTGCTTCTGCCTCCAATAGATTTCCTAAGCACTAGTGTTTTAAGGAACAGCTGAAAAAGAGAATCCTAATGTGATTTCTTTATAATGGGTGTGTTCCTTATCTTATCCTAGTGTCTAAACTTTTCTCCATGGCTGGACCCCCAAATAATATTCCTTTACGTGCTAAGGGGTATCTAGAGAGTGGGATAGGTTTAATAACTACCCTAACCCTAACGCGTACCCTAACCCTAACCCCTACCCTAACCCTAACATGAACCCTAATCCTAACCCGTACCCTAAACCGAGCCCTAACCCTAACACTAACCCTAACCCTAATCCTAACCCATACCCTACGCCGTACCCGAGCCCCTCCCCGAACCTGTAACCTAAGCCGTACCGTAACCCGAACCCTAAGCCTAACCCTAACCCTAGGCTACCCTTGACTGCTTCTGCCTCCAATAGATTTCCTAAGCACTAGTGTTTTAAGGAACGGCTTAAAAAGAGAATCCTAATGTGATTTCTTTATAATGGGTGTGTTCCTTATCTTATCCTAGTGTCTAAACTCTTCTCCATGGCTGGACCCCCAAATAATATTCCTTTACGTGCTAAGGGGTATCTAGAGAGTGGGATAGGTTTAATAACTACCCTAACCTAACGCCTACCCTAACCCTAAACCCTACCCTAACCCTAACACGTACCCTAATCCTAACCCGTAACCTATATCGAGCCCTAAACCTAACACTAACCCTAACCCTAACCCTAACCCATACCCTACGCCGTACCCGAACCCCTCCCCGAACCCGTACACTAAACCGTACCCTAAGCCTAACCCTAAGCCTAACCCTAAACCTAGGCTACCCTTGACTGCTTCTGCCTCCAATAGATTTCCTAAGCACTAGTGTTTTAAGGAACAGCTTAAAAATAGAATCCTAATGTGATTTCTTTATAAAGGTTGTGTTCCTTATCTTATCCTAGTGTCTAAACTCTTCCCCATGGCTGGACCCCCAAATAATATTCCTATACGTGCTAAGGGGTATCTAGAGAGTGGGATAGGTTTAATAACTGCCCTAACCCTAACGCGTACCCTAACCCTAACCCCTACCCTAACCCTGACACGTACCCTAACCCTATCCCGTACCCTAAACTGAGCCCTAAAGCTAAAACTAACCCTAACCCTAACCCTAACCCATACCCTACGCCGTACCCGAACCCCTACACGAACCCGTACCTTAAGCCGTACCCTAACCCTAACCCTAAGCCTAACCCTAACCCTAAGCTACCCTTGACTGCTTCTGCCTCCAATAGATTTCCTAAGCACTAGTGTTTTAAGGAACAGCTTAAAAAGAGAATCCTAATGTGATTTCTTTATAATGGGTGTGTTCCTTATCTTATCCTAGTGTCTAAACTCTTCTCCATGGCTGGACGCCCAAATAATATTCCCTTACATTCTAAGGGGTATGTAGAGAGTGGAATAGGTTTAATTACTACCCTAACCCTAACGCGTACCCTAACCTTTACGCGTACCCTAACCCTAACACGTATCCTAATCCTAACCCGTACCCTAAACCAAGCCCTAATCCTAACACTAACCCTAACCCTAACCCTAACCCTAACCCCTACCCTAACCCTAACACGTACCCTAATCCTAACCCGTACCCTAAACCGAGCCCTAACCCTAACACTAACCCTAATCCTAACCCTAACCCATACCCTACGCCGTACCCGATCCCCTCCCCGTACCCGTACCCTAAACCTAACCCTAAGCCTAACCCTAACCCTAGGCTACCCTTGACTGCTTCTGCCTCCAATAGATTTCCTAAGCACTAGTGTTTTAAGGAACAGCTGAAAAAGAGAATCCTAATGTGATTTCTTTATAATGGGTGTGTTCCTTATCTTATCCTAGTGTCTAAACTCTTCTCCATGGCTGGACCCCCAAATAATATTCCTTTACGTTCTAAGGGGTATGTAGAGAGTGGGATAGGTTTAATAACTACCCTAACCCTAACGCGTACCCTAACCCTAACGCGTACCCTAACCCTAACACGTACCCTAATCCTAACCCGTACACTAACCCGAGCCCTAATCCTAACACTAACCCTAAACCTAACCCATACCCTACGCCGTATCCGAACCCCTCCCCGAACCCGTACCCTAAGCCGTACCCTAAGCCTAACCCTAAGCCTAACCCTAACCCTACGCTACCCTTGACTGCTTCTGCCTCCAATAGATTTTCTAAGCACTAGTGTTTTAAGGAACGGCTTATAAAGAGAATCCTAATGTGATTTCTTTGTAATGGGTGTGTTCCTTATCTTATCCTTGTGTCTAAACTCTTCTCCATGGCTGGACCCCCAAATAATATTCCTTTACGTGCTAAGGGGTATCTAGAGAGTGGGATAGGTTTAATAACTACCCTAACCCTAACGCGTTCCCTAACCCTAACCCCTACCCTAACCCTAACACGTACCCTAATCCTAACCCGTACCCTAAACCGAGCCCTAACCCTAAAACTAACCCTAACCCTAACCCTAACCCATACCCTACGCCGTACCCGAACCCCTCCCCGAACCCGTACCCTAAGCCGTACCCTAACCCTAACCCTAAGCCTAACCCTAACCCTAGGCTACCCTTGACGGCTTCTGCCTCCAATAGATTTTCTAAGCACTAATGTTTTAAGGAACGGCTTAAAAATAGAATCCTAATGTGATTTCTTTATAATGGGTGTGTTCCTTATCTTATCCTAGTGTCTAAACTCTTCTCCATGGCTGGACCCCCAAATAATATTCCTTTACGTGCTAAGGGGTATCTAGAGAGTGGGATAGGTTTAATAACTAACCTAACCCTAACGCGTACCCTAACTCTAACCCCTACCCTAACCCTAACACGTACCCTAATCCTAACCCGTACCCTAAACCGAGCCCTAACCTTAACACTAACCCTAACCCTAACCCTAACACATACCCTATTCTGTACCCGAACCCCTCCCCGAACCCGTACCCTAAGCCGTACCCTAAGCCTAACCCTAAGCCTAATCCTAACCCTAGGCTTCCCTTGACTGCTTCTGCCTCCAATAGATTTCCTAATCACTAGTGTTTTAAGGAACAGCTTAAAAATAGAATCCTAATGTGATTTCTTTATATTGGGTGTGTTCCTTATCTTATCCTAGTGTCTAGACTCTTCTCCATGGCTGGACCCCCAAATAATATTCCTTTACGTGCTAAGGGGTATCTAGACAGTGCGATAGGTTTAATAACTACCCTAACCCTAACGCGTACCCTAACCGTAACCCCTACCCTAACCCTAACACGTACCCTAATCCGAACCCGTACCCTAAACCGAGCCCTAACCCTAACACTAACCCTAACCCTAACCCTAACCCATACCCTACACCGTACACGAACCCCTCCCCGAAACCGTACCCTAAGCCGTACCCTAACCCTAACCCTAAGCCTAACCCTAACCCTAGGCTACCCTTGACTGCTTCTGCCTCCAATAGATTTCCTAAGCACTAGTGTTTTAAGGAACAGCTTAAAAAGAGAATCCTAATGTGATTTCTTTAAAATGGGTGTGTTCCTTATCTTATCCTAGTGTCTAAACTCTTCTCCATGGCTGGACCCCCAAATAATATTCCTTTACGTGCTAAGGGGTATCTAGAGAGTGGGATAGGTTTAATAACTACCCTAAACCTAACACGTACCCTAACCCTAACCCCTACCCTAAACCTAACACGTACCCTAATCCTAACCCGTACCCTAAACCGAGCCCTAACCCTAACACTAACCCTAACCCTAACCCATAACCTATGCCGTACCCGAACCCCTCCCCGAACCCGTACCCTAAGCCGTACCCTAAACCTAACCCTAAGCCTAACCCTAACCTTAGGCTACCCTTGACTGCTTCTGCCTCCAATAGATTTCCTAAGCACTAGTGTTTTAAGGAACAGCTTAAAAAGAGAATCCTACTGTGATTTCTTTATAATAGGTGTGTTCCTTATCTTATCCTAGTGTCTAAACTCTTCTGCATGGCTGGACCTCCAAATAATATTCCTTTACATGCTAAGGGGTATCTAGAGAGTGGGATAGGTTTAATAACTACCCTAACCCTAATGCGTACCCTAACCCTAACCCCTACCCTAACCCTAACACGTACCCTAATCCTAACCCGTACCCTAAACCGAGCCCTAAAGCTAACACTAACCCTAACCCTAACCCTAACCCATACCCTACGCCGTACCTGAACCCCTACACGAACCCGTACCCTAAGCCGTACCCTAACCCTAACCCTAAGCCTAACCCTAACCCTAGGCTACCCTTGACTGCTTCTGCCTCCAATAGATTTCCTAAGCACTAGTGTTTTAAGGAACAGCTTAAAAAGAGAATCCTAATATGATTTCTTTATAATGGGTGTGTTCCCTATCTTATCCTAGTGTCTAAACTCTTCTCCATGGCTGGACCCCCAAATAATATTCCTTTACGTGCTAAGGGGTATCTAGAGAGTGGGATAGGTTTAATAACTACCCTAAACCTAACGCGTACCCTAACCCTAACCCCTACCCTAACCCTAACACGTACCCTAATCCTAACCCGTACCCTAAACCGAGCCCTAACCCTAACACTAACCCTAATCCTAACCCTAACCCATACCCTACGCCGTACCCGATCCCCTCCCCGTACCCGTACCCTAACCCTAACCCTAAGCCTAACCCTAACCCTAGGCTACCCTTGACTGCTTCTGCCTCCAATAGATTTCCTAAGCACTAGTGTTTTAAGGAACAGCTGAAAAAGAGAATCCTAATGTGATTTCTTTATAATGGGTGTGTTCCTTATCTTATCCTAGTGTCTAAACTCTTCTCCATGGCTGGACCCCCAAATAATATTCCTTTACGTTCTAAGGGGTATGTAGAGAGTGGGATAGGTTTAATAACTACCCTAACCCTAACGCGTACCCTAACCCTAACGCGTACCCTAACCCTAACACGTACCCTAATCCTAACCCGTACACTAACCCGAGCCCTAATCCTAACACTAACCCTAAACCTAACCCATACCCTACGCCGTATCCGAACCCCTCCCCGAACCCGTACCTAAGCCGTACCCTAAGCCTAACCCTAAGCCTAACCCTAACCCTACGCTACCCTTGACTGCTTCTGCCTCCAATAGATTTTCTAAGCACTAGTGTTTTAAGGAACGGCTTATAAAGAGAATCCTAATGTGATTTCTTTGTAATGGGTGTGTTCCTTATCTTATCCTTGTGTCTAAACTCTTCTCCATGGCTGGACCCCCAAATAATATTCCTTTACGTGCTAAGGGGTATCTAGAGAGTGGGATAGGTTTAATAACTACCCTAACCCTAACGCGTTCCCTAACCCTAACCCCTACCCTAACCCTAACACGTACCCTAATCCTAACCCGTACCCTAAACCGAGCCCTAACCCTAAAACTAACCCTAACCCTAACCCTAACCCATACCCTACGCCGTACCCGAACCCCTCCCCGAACCCGTACCCTAAGCCGTACCCTAACCCTAACCCTAAGCCTAACCCTAACCCTAGGCTACCCTTGACGGCTTCTGCCTCCAATAGATTTTCTAAGCACTAATGTTTTAAGGAACGGCTTAAAAATAGAATCCTAATGTGATTTCTTTATAATGGGTGTGTTCCTTATCTTATCCTAGTGTCTAAACTCTTCTCCATGGCTGGACCCCCAAATAATATTCCTTTACGTGCTAAGGGGTATCTAGAGAGTTGGATAGGTTTAATAACTACCCTAACCCTAAAGCGTACCCTAACCCTAACCCCTACCCTAACCCTAACACGTACCCTAATCCTAACCCGTACCCTAAACCGGTCCCTAACCCTAACACTAACCCTAACCCTAACCATAACCCATACCCTACGCCGTACCCGAACCCCTCCCCGAACCCGTACCCTAAGCCGTACCCTAACCCTAACCCTAAGCCTAACCCTAACCCTACGCTACCCTTCACTGCTTCTGCCTCCAATAGATTTTCTAAGCACTAATGTTTTAAGGAACGGCTTAAAAAGAGAATCCTAATGTGATTTCTTTATAATGGGTGTGTTCCTTATCTTATCCTAGTGTCTAGACTCTTCTCCATGGCTGGACCCCCAAATAATATTCCTTTACGTGCTAAGGGGTATCTAGAGAGTGGGATAGGTTTAATAACTACCCTAACCCTAACGCGTACCCTAACCCTAACCCCTACCCTAAACCTAACACGTACCCTAAACCGAGCCCTAACCCTAACCCTAACCCTAACCCTAACCCTAATGCGTACCCTAACCCTAACCCCTACCCTAACCCTAACACGTACCCTAATCCTAACCCGTACCCTAAACCGAGCCCTAAAGCTAACACTAACCCTAACCCTAACCCTAACCCATACCCTACGCCGTACCTGAACCCCTACACGAACCCGTACCCTAAGCCGTACCCTAACCCTAACCCTAAGCCTAACCCTAACCCTAGGCTACCCTTGACTGCTTCTGCCTCCAATAGATTTCCTAAGCACTAGTGTTTTAAGGAACAGCTTAAAAAGAGAATCCTAATATGATTTCTTTATAATGGGTGTGTTCCCTATCTTATCCTAGTGTCTAAACTCTTCTCCATGGCTGGACCCCCAAATAATATTCCTTTACGTGCTAAGGGGTATCTAGAGAGTGGGATAGGTTTAATAACTACCCTAAACCTAACGCGTACCCTAACCCTAACCCCTACCCTAACCCTAACACGTACCCTAATCCTAACCCGTACCCTAAACCGAGCCCTAACCCTAACACTAACCCTAATCCTAACCCTAACCCATACCCTACGCCGTACCCGATCCCCTCCCCGTACCCGTACCCTAACCCTAACCCTAAGCCTAACCCTAACCCTAGGCTACCCTTGACTGCTTCTGCCTCCAATAGATTTCCTAAGCACTAGTGTTTTAAGGAACAGCTGAAAAAGAGAATCCTAATGTGATTTCTTTATAATGGGTGTGTTCCTTATCTTATCCTAGTGTCTAGACTCTTCTCCATGGCTGGACCCCCAAATAATATTCCTTTACGTGCTAAGGGGTATCTAGACAGTGCGATAGGTTTAATAACTACCCTAACCCTAACGCGTACCCTAACCGTAACCCCTACCCTAACCCTAACACGTACCCTAATCCGAACCCGTACCCTAAACCGAGCCCTAACCCTAACACTAACCCTAACCCTAACCCTAACCCATACCCTACACCGTACACGAACCCCTCCCCGAAACCGTACCCTAAGCCGTACCCTAACCCTAACCCTAAGCCTAACCCTAACCCTAGGCTACCCTTGACTGCTTCTGCCTCCAATAGATTTCCTAAGCACTAGTGTTTTAAGGAACAGCTTAAAAAGAGAATCCTAATGTGATTTCTTTAAAATGGGTGTGTTCCTTATCTTATCCTAGTGTCTAAACTCTTCTCCATGGCTGGACCCCCAAATAATATTCCTTTACGTGCTAAGGGGTATCTAGAGAGTGGGATAGGTTTAATAACTACCCTAAACCTAACACGTACCCTAACCCTAACCCCTACCCTAAACCTAACACGTACCCTAATCCTAACCCGTACCCTAAACCGAGCCCTAACCCTAACACTAACCCTAACCCTAACCCATAACCTATGCCGTACCCGAACCCCTCCCCGAACCCGTACCCTAAGCCGTACCCTAAACCTAACCCTAAGCCTAACCCTAACCCTAACCCTAACCCTAACCCTAACCCTAACCCTAACCCTAACCCTAATGCGTACCCTAACCCTAACCCCTACCCTAACCCTAACACGTACCCTAATCCTAACCCGTACCCTAAACCGAGCCCTAAAGCTAACACTAACCCTAACCCTAACCCTAACCCATACCCTACGCCGTACCTGAACCCCTACACGAACCCGTACCCTAAGCCGTACCCTAACCCTAACCCTAAGCCTAACCCTAACCCTAGGCTACCCTTGACTGCTTCTGCCTCCAATAGATTTCCTAAGCACTAGTGTTTTAAGGAACAGCTTAAAAAGAGAATCCTAATATGATTTCTTTATAATGGGTGTGTTCCCTATCTTATCCTAGTGTCTAAACTCTTCTCCATGGCTGGACCCCCAAATAATATTCCTTTACGTGCTAAGGGGTATCTAGAGAGTGGGATAGGTTTAATAACTACCCTAAACCTAACGCGTACCCTAACCCTAACCCCTACCCTAACCCTAACACGTACCCTAATCCTAACCCGTACCCTAAACCGAGCCCTAACCCTAACACTAACCCTAATCCTAACCCTAACCCATACCCTACGCCGTACCCGATCCCCTCCCCGTACCCGTACCCTAACCCTAACCCTAAGCCTAACCCTAACCCTAGGCTACCCTTGACTGCTTCTGCCTCCAATAGATTTCCTAAGCACTAGTGTTTTAAGGAACAGCTGAAAAAGAGAATCCTAATGTGATTTCTTTATAATGGGTGTGTTCCTTATCTTATCCTAGTGTCTAAACTCTTCTCCATGGCTGGACCCCCAAATAATATTCCTTTACGTTCTAAGGGGTATGTAGAGAGTGGGATAGGTTTAATAACTACCCTAACCCTAACGCGTACCCTAACCCTAACGCGTACCCTAACCCTAACACGTACCCTAATCCTAACCCGTACACTAACCCGAGCCCTAATCCTAACACTAACCCTAAACCTAACCCATACCCTACGCCGTATCCGAACCCCTCCCCGAACCCGTACCCTAAGCCGTACCCTAAGCCTAACCCTAAGCCTAACCCTAACCCTACGCTACCCTTGACTGCTTCTGCCTCCAATAGATTTTCTAAGCACTAGTGTTTTAAGGAACGGCTTATAAAGAGAATCCTAATGTGATTTCTTTGTAATGGGTGTGTTCCTTATCTTATCCTTGTGTCTAAACTCTTCTCCATGGCTGGACCCCCAAATAATATTCCTTTACGTGCTAAGGGGTATCTAGAGAGTGGGATAGGTTTAATAACTACCCTAACCCTAACGCGTTCCCTAACCCTAACCCCTACCCTAACCCTAACACGTACCCTAATCCTAACCCGTACCCTAAACCGAGCCCTAACCCTAAAACTAACCCTAACCCTAACCCTAACCCATACCCTACGCCGTACCCGAACCCCTCCCCGAACCCGTACCCTAAGCCGTACCCTAACCCTAACCCTAAGCCTAACCCTAACCCTAGGCTACCCTTGACGGCTTCTGCCTCCAATAGATTTTCTAAGCACTAATGTTTTAAGGAACGGCTTAAAAATAGAATCCTAATGTGATTTCTTTATAATGGGTGTGTTCCTTATCTTATCCTAGTGTCTAAACTCTTCTCCATGGCTGGACCCCCAAATAATATTCCTTTACGTGCTAAGGGGTATCTAGAGAGTTGGATAGGTTTAATAACTACCCTAACCCTAAAGCGTACCCTAACCCTAACCCCTACCCTAACCCTAACACGTACCCTAATCCTAACCCGTACCCTAAACCGGTCCCTAACCCTAACACTAACCCTAACCCTAACCATAACCCATACCCTACGCCGTACCCGAACCCCTCCCCGAACCCGTACCCTAAGCCGTACCCTAACCCTAACCCTAAGCCTAACCCTAACCCTACGCTACCCTTCACTGCTTCTGCCTCCAATAGATTTTCTAAGCACTAATGTTTTAAGGAACGGCTTAAAAAGAGAATCCTAATGTGATTTCTTTATAATGGGTGTGTTCCTTATCTTATCCTAGTGTCTAGACTCTTCTCCATGGCTGGACCCCCAAATAATATTCCTTTACGTGCTAAGGGGTATCTAGAGAGTGGGATAGGTTTAATAACTACCCTAACCCTAACGCGTACCCTAACCCTAACCCCTACCCTAAACCTAACACGTACCCTAATCCTAACCCGTACCCTAAACCGAGCCCTAACCCTAACACTAACCCTAACACTAACCCATACCCTACGCCGTACCCGAACCCCTCCCCGAACCCGTACCCTAAGCTGTACCCTAAACCTAACCCTAAGCCTAACCCTAACCTTAGGCTACCCTTGACTGCTTCTGCCTCCAATAGATTTCCTAAGCACTAGTGTTTTAAGGAACAGCTTAAAAAGAGAATCCTAATGTGATTTCTTTATAATAGGTGTGTTCCTTATCTTATCCTAGTGTCTAAACTCTTCTCCATGGCTGGACCCCCAAATAATATTCCTTTACGTGCTAAGGGGTATCTAGAGAGTGGGATAGGTTTAATAACTACCCTAACCCTAATGCGTACCCTAACCCTAACCCCTACCCTAACCCTAACACGTACCCTAATCCTAACCCGTACCCTAAACCGAGCCCTTAAGCTAACACTAACCCTAACCCTAACCCTAACCCATACCCTACGCAGTCCCTGAACCCCTACACGAACCCGTACCCTAAGGCGTACCCTAACCCTAACCCTAAGCCTAACCCTAACCCTAGGCTACCCTTGACTGCTTCTGCCTCCAATAGATTTCCTAAGCACTAGTGTTTTAAGGAACAGCTTAAAAAGAGAATCCTAATGTGATTTCTTTATAATGGGTGTGTTCCTTATCTTATCCTAGTGTCTAAACTCTTCTCCATGGCTGGACCCCCAAATAATATTCCTTTACGTGCTAAGGGGTATCTAGAGAGTGGGATAGGTTTAATAACTACCCTAAACCTAACGCGTACCCTAACCCTAACCCCTACCCTAACCGTAACACGTACCCTAATCTTAACCCGTACCCTAAACCGAGCCCTAACCCTAACACTAACCCTAATCCTAACCCTAACCCATACCCTACGGCGTACCCGAACCCCTCCCCGTACCCGTACCCTAACCCTAACCCTAAGCCTAACCCTAACCCTAGGCTACCCTTGACTGCTTCTGCCTCCAATAGATTTCCTAAGCACTAGTGTTTTAAGGAACAGCTGAAAAAGAGAATCCTAAAGTGATTTCTTTATAATGGGTGTGTTCCTTATCTCATCCTAGTGTCTAAACTCTTCTCCATGGCTGGACCCCCAAATAATATTCCTTTACGTTCTAAGGGGTATGTAGAGAGTGGGATAGGTTTAATAACTACCCTAACCCTAACGCGTACCCTAACCCTAACGCGTACCCTAACCCTAACACGTATCCTAATCCTAACCCGTACCCTAAACCGAGCCCTAATCCTAACCCTAACCCTAACCCTAACCCTAACCCTAACCCTAGGCTACCCTTGACTGCTTCTGCCTCCAATAGATTTTCTAAGCACTAATGTTTTAAGGAACGGCTTAAAAATAGAATCCTAATGTGATTTCTTTATAATGGGTGTGTTCCTTATCTTATCCTAGTGTCTAAACTCTTCTCCATGGCTGGACCCCCAAATAATATTCCTTTACGTGCTAAGGGGTATCTAGAGAGTGGGATAGGTTTAATAACTACCCTAACCCTAACGCGTACCCTAACTCTAACCCCTACACTAACCCTAACACGTACCCTAATCCTAACCCGTACCCTAAACCGAGCCCTAACCTTAACACTAACCCTAACCCTAACCCTAACACATACCCTACGCTGTACCCGAACCCCTCCCCGAACCCGTACCCTAAGCCGTACCCTAAGCCTAACCCTAAGCCTAACCCTAACCCTAGGCTTCCCTTGACTGCTTCTGCCTCCAAAAGATTTCCTAAGCACTAGTGTTTTAAGGAACAGCTTAAAAAGAGAATCCTAATGTGATTTCTTTATAATGGGTGTGTTCCTTATCTTATCCTAGTGTCTAGACTCTTCTCCATGGCTGGACCCCCAAATAATATTCCTTTACGTGCTAAGGGGTATCTAGACAGTGCGATAGGTTTAATAACTACCCTAACCCTAACGCGTACCCTAACCGTAACCCCTACCCTAACCCTAACACGTACCCTAATCCGAACCCGTACCCTAAACCGAGCCCTAACCCTAACACTAACCCTAACCCTAACCCTAACCCATACCCTACGCCGTACACGAACCCCTCCCCGAAACCGTACCCTAAGCCGTACCCTAAGCCTAACCCTAACCCTAGGCTACCCTTGACTGCTTCTGCCTCCAATAGATTTCCTAAGCACTAGTGTTTTAAGGAACAGCTTAAAAAGAGAATCCTAATGTGATTTCTTTATAATGGGTGTGTTCCTTATCTTATCCTAGTGTCTAAACTCTTCTCCATGGCTGGACCCCCAAATAATATTCCCTTACATTCTAAGGGGTATGTAGAGAGTGGAATAGGTTTAATTACTACCCTAACCCTAACGCGTACCCTAACCTTTACGCGTACCCTAACCCTAACACGTATCCTAATCCTAACCCGTACCCTAAACCAAGCCCTAATCCTAACACTAACCCTAACCCTAACCCTAACCCATACCCTACGCCGTAACCGAACCCCTCCCCCAACCCGTACCCTAAGCCGTACCCTAAGCCTAACCCTAAGCCTAACCCTAACCCTACGCTACCCTTGACTGCTTCTGCCTCCAATAGATTTTCTAAGCACTAGTGTTTTAAGGAACGGCTTAAAAATAGAATCCTAATGTGATTTCTTTATAATGGGTGTGTTCCTTATCTTATCCTAGTGTCTAAACTCTTCTCCATGGCTGGACCCCCAAATAATATTCCTTTACGTGCTAAGGGGTATCTAGAGAGTGGGATAGGTTTAATAACTACCCTAACCCTAACGCGTACCCTAACTCTAACCCCTACACTAACCCTAACACGTACCCTAATCCTAACCCGTACCCTAAACCGAGCCCTAACCTTAACACTAACCCTAACCCTAACCCTAACACATACCCTACGCTGTACCCGAACCCCTCCCCGAACCCATACCCTAAGCCGTACCCTAAGCCTAACCCTAAGCCTAACCCTAACCCTAGGCTTCCCTTGACTGCTTCTGCCTCCAAAAGATTTCCTAAGCACTAGTGTTTTAAGGAACAGCTTAAAAAGAGAATCCTAATGTGATTTCTTTATAATGGGTGTGTTCCTTATCTTATCCTAGTGTCTAGACTCTTCTCCATGGCTGGACCCCCAAATAATATTCCTTTACGTGCTAAGGGGTATCTAGACAGTGCGATAGGTTTAATAACTACCCTAACCCTAACGCGTACCCTAACCGTAACCCCTACCCTAACCCTAACACGTACCCTAATCCGAACCCGTACCCTAAACTGAGCCCTAACCCTAACACTAACCCTAACCCTAACCCTAACCCATACCCTACGCCGTACACGAACCCCTTCCCGAAACCGTACCCTAAGCCGTACCCTAAGCCTAACCCTAACCCTAGGCTACCCTTGACTGCTTCTGCCTCCAATAGATTTCCTAAGCACTAGTGTTTTAAGGAACACCTTAAAAAGAGAATCCTAATGTGATTTCTTTATAATGGGTGTGTTCCTTATCTTATCCTAGTGTCTAAACTCTTCTCCATGGCTGGACCCCCAAATAATATTCCTTTACGTGCTAAGGGGTATCTAGATAGTGGGATAGGTTTAATAACTACCCTAACCCTAACGCGTACCCTAACCCTAACCCCTACCCTAACCCTAACACGTACCCTAATCCTAACCCGTACCCTAAACCGACCCCTAACCCTAACACTAACCCTAACCCTAACCCTAACCCATACCCTACGCCGTACCCGCACCCCTCCCCGAACCCGTACCCTAAGCCGTACCCTAAGCCTAACCCTAAGCCTAACCCTAACCCTAGGCTACCCTTGACTGCTTCTGCCTCCAATAGATTTCCTAAGCACTAGTGTTTTAAGGAACAGCTGAAAAAGAGAATCCTAATGTGATTTCTTTATAATGGGTGTGTTCCTTATCTTATCCTAGTGTCTAAACTCTTCTCCATGGCTGGACCCCCAAATAATATTCCTTTACGTGCTAAGGGGTATCTAGAGAGTGGGATAGGTTTAATAACTACCCTAAACCTAATGCGTACCCTAACCCTAACCCCTACCCTAACCCTAACACGTACCCTAATCCTAACCCGTACCCTAAACCGAGCCCTAACCCTAACACTAACCCTAATCCTAACCCTAACCCATACCCTACGGCGTACCCGAACCCCTCCCCGTACCCGTACCCTAACCCTAACCCTAAGCCTAACCCTAACCCTAGGCTACCCTTGACTGCTTCTGCCTCCAATAGATTTCCTAAGCACTAGTGTTTTAAGGAACAGCTGAAAAAGAGAATCCTAATGTGATTTCTTTATAATGGGTGTGTTCCTTATCTTATCCTAGTGTCTAAACTTTTCTCCATGGCTGGACCCCCAAATAATATTCCTTTACGTGCTAAGGGGTATCTAGAGAGTGGGATAGGTTTAATAACTACCCTAACCCTAACGCGTACCCTAACCCTAACCCCTACCCTAACCCTAACATGAACCCTAATCCTAACCCGTACCCTAAACCGAGCCCTAACCCTAACACTAACCCTAACCCTAATCCTAACCCATACCCTACGCCGTACCCGAGCCCCTCCCCGAACCTGTAACCTAAGCCGTACCGTAACCCGAACCCTAAGCCTAACCCTAACCCTAGGCTACCCTTGACTGCTTCTGCCTCCAATAGATTTCCTAAGCACTAGTGTTTTAAGGAACGGCTTAAAAAGAGAATCCTAATGTGATTTCTTTATAATGGGTGTGTTCCTTATCTTATCCTAGTGTCTAAACTCTTCTCCATGGCTGGACCCCCAAATAATATTCCTTTACGTGCTAAGGGGTATCTAGAGAGTGGGATAGGTTTAATAACTACCCTAACCTAACGCCTACCCTAACCCTAAACCCTACCCTAACCCTAACACGTACCCTAATCCTAACCCGTAACCTATATCGAGCCCTAAACCTAACACTAACCCTAACCCTAACCCTAACCCATACCCTACGCCGTACCCGAACCCCTCCCCGAACCCGTACACTAAACCGTACCCTAAGCCTAACCCTAAGCCTAACCCTAAACCTAGGCTACCCTTGACTGCTTCTGCCTCCAATAGATTTCCTAAGCACTAGTGTTTTAAGGAACAGCTTAAAAATAGAATCCTAATGTGATTTCTTTATAAAGGTTGTGTTCCTTATCTTATCCTAGTGTCTAAACTCTTCCCCATGGCTGGACCCCCAAATAATATTCCTATACGTGCTAAGGGGTATCTAGAGAGTGGGATAGGTTTAATAACTGCCCTAACCCTAACGCGTACCCTAACCCTAACCCCTACCCTAACCCTGACACGTACCCTAACCCTATCCCGTACCCTAAACTGAGCCCTAAAGCTAAAACTAACCCTAACCCTAACCCTAACCCATACCCTACGCCGTACCCGAACCCCTACACGAACCCGTACCTTAAGCCGTACCCTAACCCTAACCCTAAGCCTAACCCTAACCCTAAGCTACCCTTGACTGCTTCTGCCTCCAATAGATTTCCTAAGCACTAGTGTTTTAAGGAACAGCTTAAAAAGAGAATCCTAATGTGATTTCTTTATAATGGGTGTGTTCCTTATCTTATCCTAGTGTCTAAACTCTTCTCCATGGCTGGACGCCCAAATAATATTCCCTTACATTCTAAGGGGTATGTAGAGAGTGGAATAGGTTTAATTACTACCCTAACCCTAACGCGTACCCTAACCTTTACGCGTACCCTAACCCTAACACGTATCCTAATCCTAACCCGTACCCTAAACCAAGCCCTAATCCTAACACTAACCCTAACCCTAACCCTAACCCTAACCCCTACCCTAACCCTAACACGTACCCTAATCCTAACCCGTACCCTAAACCGAGCCCTAACCCTAACACTAACCCTAATCCTAACCCTAACCCATACCCTACGCCGTACCCGATCCCCTCCCCGTACCCGTACCCTAAACCTAACCCTAAGCCTAACCCTAACCCTAGGCTACCCTTGACTGCTTCTGCCTCCAATAGATTTCCTAAGCACTAGTGTTTTAAGGAACAGCTGAAAAAGAGAATCCTAATGTGATTTCTTTATAATGGGTGTGTTCCTTATCTTATCCTAGTGTCTAAACTCTTCTCCATGGCTGGACCCCCAAATAATATTCCTTTACGTTCTAAGGGGTATGTAGAGAGTGGGATAGGTTTAATAACTACCCTAACCCTAACGCGTACCCTAACCCTAACGCGTACCCTAACCCTAACACGTACCCTAATCCTAACCCGTACACTAACCCGAGCCCTAATCCTAACACTAACCCTAAACCTAACCCATACCCTACGCCGTATCCGAACCCCTCCCCGAACCCGTACCCTAAGCCGTACCCTAAGCCTAACCCTAAGCCTAACCCTAACCCTACGCTACCCTTGACTGCTTCTGCCTCCAATAGATTTTCTAAGCACTAGTGTTTTAAGGAACGGCTTATAAAGAGAATCCTAATGTGATTTCTTTGTAATGGGTGTGTTCCTTATCTTATCCTTGTGTCTAAACTCTTCTCCATGGCTGGACCCCCAAATAATATTCCTTTACGTGCTAAGGGGTATCTAGAGAGTGGGATAGGTTTAATAACTACCCTAACCCTAACGCGTTCCCTAACCCTAACCCCTACCCTAACCCTAACACGTACCCTAATCCTAACCCGTACCCTAAACCGAGCCCTAACCCTAAAACTAACCCTAACCCTAACCCTAACCCATACCCTACGCCGTACCCGAACCCCTCCCCGAACCCGTACCCTAAGCCGTACCCTAACCCTAACCCTAAGCCTAACCCTAACCCTAGGCTACCCTTGACGGCTTCTGCCTCCAATAGATTTTCTAAGCACTAATGTTTTAAGGAACGGCTTAAAAATAGAATCCTAATGTGATTTCTTTATAATGGGTGTGTTCCTTATCTTATCCTAGTGTCTAAACTCTTCTCCATGGCTGGACCCCCAAATAATATTCCTTTACGTGCTAAGGGGTATCTAGAGAGTGGGATAGGTTTAATAACTAACCTAACCCTAACGCGTACCCTAACTCTAACCCCTACCCTAACCCTAACACGTACCCTAATCCTAACCCGTACCCTAAACCGAGCCCTAACCTTAACACTAACCCTAACCCTAACCCTAACACATACCCTATTCTGTACCCGAACCCCTCCCCGAACCCGTACCCTAAGCCGTACCCTAAGCCTAACCCTAAGCCTAATCCTAACCCTAGGCTTCCCTTGACTGCTTCTGCCTCCAATAGATTTCCTAATCACTAGTGTTTTAAGGAACAGCTTAAAAATAGAATCCTAATGTGATTTCTTTATATTGGGTGTGTTCCTTATCTTATCCTAGTGTCTAGACTCTTCTCCATGGCTGGACCCCCAAATAATATTCCTTTACGTGCTAAGGGGTATCTAGACAGTGCGATAGGTTTAATAACTACCCTAACCCTAACGCGTACCCTAACCGTAACCCCTACCCTAACCCTAACACGTACCCTAATCCGAACCCGTACCCTAAACCGAGCCCTAACCCTAACACTAACCCTAACCCTAACCCTAACCCATACCCTACACCGTACACGAACCCCTCCCCGAAACCGTACCCTAAGCCGTACCCTAACCCTAACCCTAAGCCTAACCCTAACCCTAGGCTACCCTTGACTGCTTCTGCCTCCAATAGATTTCCTAAGCACTAGTGTTTTAAGGAACAGCTTAAAAAGAGAATCCTAATGTGATTTCTTTAAAATGGGTGTGTTCCTTATCTTATCCTAGTGTCTAAACTCTTCTCCATGGCTGGACCCCCAAATAATATTCCTTTACGTGCTAAGGGGTATCTAGAGAGTGGGATAGGTTTAATAACTACCCTAAACCTAACACGTACCCTAACCCTAACCCCTACCCTAAACCTAACACGTACCCTAATCCTAACCCGTACCCTAAACCGAGCCCTAACCCTAACACTAACCCTAACCCTAACCCATAACCTATGCCGTACCCGAACCCCTCCCCGAACCCGTACCCTAAGCCGTACCCTAAACCTAACCCTAAGCCTAACCCTAACCTTAGGCTACCCTTGACTGCTTCTGCCTCCAATAGATTTCCTAAGCACTAGTGTTTTAAGGAACAGCTTAAAAAGAGAATCCTACTGTGATTTCTTTATAATAGGTGTGTTCCTTATCTTATCCTAGTGTCTAAACTCTTCTGCATGGCTGGACCTCCAAATAATATTCCTTTACATGCTAAGGGGTATCTAGAGAGTGGGATAGGTTTAATAACTACCCTAACCCTAATGCGTACCCTAACCCTAACCCCTACCCTAACCCTAACACGTACCCTAATCCTAACCCGTACCCTAAACCGAGCCCTAAAGCTAACACTAACCCTAACCCTAACCCTAACCCATACCCTACGCCGTACCTGAACCCCTACACGAACCCGTACCCTAAGCCGTACCCTAACCCTAACCCTAAGCCTAACCCTAACCCTAGGCTACCCTTGACTGCTTCTGCCTCCAATAGATTTCCTAAGCACTAGTGTTTTAAGGAACAGCTTAAAAAGAGAATCCTAATATGATTTCTTTATAATGGGTGTGTTCCCTATCTTATCCTAGTGTCTAAACTCTTCTCCATGGCTGGACCCCCAAATAATATTCCTTTACGTGCTAAGGGGTATCTAGAGAGTGGGATAGGTTTAATAACTACCCTAAACCTAACGCGTACCCTAACCCTAACCCCTACCCTAACCCTAACACGTACCCTAATCCTAACCCGTACCCTAAACCGAGCCCTAACCCTAACACTAACCCTAATCCTAACCCTAACCCATACCCTACGCCGTACCCGATCCCCTCCCCGTACCCGTACCCTAACCCTAACCCTAAGCCTAACCCTAACCCTAGGCTACCCTTGACTGCTTCTGCCTCCAATAGATTTCCTAAGCACTAGTGTTTTAAGGAACAGCTGAAAAAGAGAATCCTAATGTGATTTCTTTATAATGGGTGTGTTCCTTATCTTATCCTAGTGTCTAAACTCTTCTCCATGGCTGGACCCCCAAATAATATTCCTTTACGTTCTAAGGGGTATGTAGAGAGTGGGATAGGTTTAATAACTACCCTAACCCTAACGCGTACCCTAACCCTAACGCGTACCCTAACCCTAACACGTACCCTAATCCTAACCCGTACACTAACCCGAGCCCTAATCCTAACACTAACCCTAAACCTAACCCATACCCTACGCCGTATCCGAACCCCTCCCCGAACCCGTACCTAAGCCGTACCCTAAGCCTAACCCTAAGCCTAACCCTAACCCTACGCTACCCTTGACTGCTTCTGCCTCCAATAGATTTTCTAAGCACTAGTGTTTTAAGGAACGGCTTATAAAGAGAATCCTAATGTGATTTCTTTGTAATGGGTGTGTTCCTTATCTTATCCTTGTGTCTAAACTCTTCTCCATGGCTGGACCCCCAAATAATATTCCTTTACGTGCTAAGGGGTATCTAGAGAGTGGGATAGGTTTAATAACTACCCTAACCCTAACGCGTTCCCTAACCCTAACCCCTACCCTAACCCTAACACGTACCCTAATCCTAACCCGTACCCTAAACCGAGCCCTAACCCTAAAACTAACCCTAACCCTAACCCTAACCCATACCCTACGCCGTACCCGAACCCCTCCCCGAACCCGTACCCTAAGCCGTACCCTAACCCTAACCCTAAGCCTAACCCTAACCCTAGGCTACCCTTGACGGCTTCTGCCTCCAATAGATTTTCTAAGCACTAATGTTTTAAGGAACGGCTTAAAAATAGAATCCTAATGTGATTTCTTTATAATGGGTGTGTTCCTTATCTTATCCTAGTGTCTAAACTCTTCTCCATGGCTGGACCCCCAAATAATATTCCTTTACGTGCTAAGGGGTATCTAGAGAGTTGGATAGGTTTAATAACTACCCTAACCCTAAAGCGTACCCTAACCCTAACCCCTACCCTAACCCTAACACGTACCCTAATCCTAACCCGTACCCTAAACCGGTCCCTAACCCTAACACTAACCCTAACCCTAACCATAACCCATACCCTACGCCGTACCCGAACCCCTCCCCGAACCCGTACCCTAAGCCGTACCCTAACCCTAACCCTAAGCCTAACCCTAACCCTACGCTACCCTTCACTGCTTCTGCCTCCAATAGATTTTCTAAGCACTAATGTTTTAAGGAACGGCTTAAAAAGAGAATCCTAATGTGATTTCTTTATAATGGGTGTGTTCCTTATCTTATCCTAGTGTCTAGACTCTTCTCCATGGCTGGACCCCCAAATAATATTCCTTTACGTGCTAAGGGGTATCTAGAGAGTGGGATAGGTTTAATAACTACCCTAACCCTAACGCGTACCCTAACCCTAACCCCTACCCTAAACCTAACACGTACCCTAAACCGAGCCCTAACCCTAACACTAACCCTAACCCTAACCCATACCCTACGCCGTACCCGAACCCCTCCCCGAACCCGTACCCTAAGCTGTACCCTAAACCTAACCCTAAGCCTAACCCTAACCTTAGGCTACCCTTGACTGCTTCTGCCTCCAATAGATTTCCTAAGCACTAGTGTTTTAAGGAACAGCTTAAAAAGAGAATCCTAATGTGATTTCTTTATAATAGGTGTGTTCCTTATCTTATCCTAGTGTCTAAACTCTTCTCCATGGCTGGACCCCCAAATAATATTCCTTTACGTGCTAAGGGGTATCTAGAGAGTGGGATAGGTTTAATAACTACCCTAACCCTAATGCGTACCCTAACCCTAACCCCTACCCTAACCCTAACACGTACCCTAATCCTAACCCGTACCCTAAACCGAGCCCTTAAGCTAACACTAACCCTAACCCTAACCCTAACCCATACCCTACGCAGTCCCTGAACCCCTACACGAACCCGTACCCTAAGGCGTACCCTAACCCTAACCCTAAGCCTAACCCTAACCCTAGGCTACCCTTGACTGCTTCTGCCTCCAATAGATTTCCTAAGCACTAGTGTTTTAAGGAACAGCTTAAAAAGAGAATCCTAATGTGATTTCTTTATAATGGGTGTGTTCCTTATCTTATCCTAGTGTCTAAACTCTTCTCCATGGCTGGACCCCCAAATAATATTCCTTTACGTGCTAAGGGGTATCTAGAGAGTGGGATAGGTTTAATAACTACCCTAAACCTAACGCGTACCCTAACCCTAACCCCTACCCTAACCGTAACACGTACCCTAATCTTAACCCGTACCCTAAACCGAGCCCTAACCCTAACACTAACCCTAATCCTAACCCTAACCCATACCCTACGGCGTACCCGAACCCCTCCCCGTACCCGTACCCTAACCCTAACCCTAAGCCTAACCCTAACCCTAGGCTACCCTTGACTGCTTCTGCCTCCAATAGATTTCCTAAGCACTAGTGTTTTAAGGAACAGCTGAAAAAGAGAATCCTAAAGTGATTTCTTTATAATGGGTGTGTTCCTTATCTCATCCTAGTGTCTAAACTCTTCTCCATGGCTGGACCCCCAAATAATATTCCTTTACGTTCTAAGGGGTATGTAGAGAGTGGGATAGGTTTAATAACTACCCTAACCCTAACGCGTACCCTAACCCTAACGCGTACCCTAACCCTAACACGTATCCTAATCCTAACCCGTACCCTAAACCGAGCCCTAATCCTAACCCTAACCCTAACCCTAACCCTAACCCTAACCCTAGGCTACCCTTGACTGCTTCTGCCTCCAATAGATTTTCTAAGCACTAATGTTTTAAGGAACGGCTTAAAAATAGAATCCTAATGTGATTTCTTTATAATGGGTGTGTTCCTTATCTTATCCTAGTGTCTAAACTCTTCTCCATGGCTGGACCCCCAAATAATATTCCTTTACGTGCTAAGGGGTATCTAGAGAGTGGGATAGGTTTAATAACTACCCTAACCCTAACGCGTACCCTAACTCTAACCCCTACACTAACCCTAACACGTACCCTAATCCTAACCCGTACCCTAAACCGAGCCCTAACCTTAACACTAACCCTAACCCTAACCCTAACACATACCCTACGCTGTACCCGAACCCCTCCCCGAACCCGTACCCTAAGCCGTACCCTAAGCCTAACCCTAAGCCTAACCCTAACCCTAGGCTTCCCTTGACTGCTTCTGCCTCCAAAAGATTTCCTAAGCACTAGTGTTTTAAGGAACAGCTTAAAAAGAGAATCCTAATGTGATTTCTTTATAATGGGTGTGTTCCTTATCTTATCCTAGTGTCTAGACTCTTCTCCATGGCTGGACCCCCAAATAATATTCCTTTACGTGCTAAGGGGTATCTAGACAGTGCGATAGGTTTAATAACTACCCTAACCCTAACGCGTACCCTAACCGTAACCCCTACCCTAACCCTAACACGTACCCTAATCCGAACCCGTACCCTAAACCGAGCCCTAACCCTAACACTAACCCTAACCCTAACCCTAACCCATACCCTACGCCGTACACGAACCCCTCCCCGAAACCGTACCCTAAGCCGTACCCTAAGCCTAACCCTAACCCTAGGCTACCCTTGACTGCTTCTGCCTCCAATAGATTTCCTAAGCACTAGTGTTTTAAGGAACAGCTTAAAAAGAGAATCCTAATGTGATTTCTTTATAATGGGTGTGTTCCTTATCTTATCCTAGTGTCTAAACTCTTCTCCATGGCTGGACCCCCAAATAATATTCCTTTACGTGCTAAGGGGTATCTAGAGAGTGGGATAGGTTTAATAACTACCCTAAACCTAATGCGTACCCTAACCCTAACCCCTACCCTAACCCTAACACGTACCCTAATCCTAACCCGTACCCTAAACCGAGCCCTAACCCTAACACTAACCCTAATCCTAACCCTAACCCATACCCTACGGCGTACCCGAACCCCTCCCCGTACCCGTACCCTAACCCTAACCCTAATCCTAACCCATACCCTACGCCGTACCCGAGCCCCTCCCCGAACCTGTAACCTAAGCCGTACCGTAACCCGAACCCTAAGCCTAACCCTAACCCTAGGCTACCCTTGACTGCTTCTGCCTCCAATAGATTTCCTAAGCACTAGTGTTTTAAGGAACGGCTTAAAAAGAGAATCCTAATGTGATTTCTTTATAATGGGTGTGTTCCTTATCTTATCCTAGTGTCTAAACTCTTCTCCATGGCTGGACCCCCAAATAATATTCCTTTACGTGCTAAGGGGTATCTAGAGAGTGGGATAGGTTTAATAACTACCCTAACCTAACGCCTACCCTAACCCTAAACCCTACCCTAACCCTAACACGTACCCTAATCCTAACCCGTAACCTATATCGAGCCCTAAACCTAACACTAACCCTAACCCTAACCCTAACCCATACCCTACGCCGTACCCGAACCCCTCCCCGAACCCGTACACTAAACCGTACCCTAAGCCTAACCCTAAGCCTAACCCTAAACCTAGGCTACCCTTGACTGCTTCTGCCTCCAATAGATTTCCTAAGCACTAGTGTTTTAAGGAACAGCTTAAAAATAGAATCCTAATGTGATTTCTTTATAAAGGTTGTGTTCCTTATCTTATCCTAGTGTCTAAACTCTTCCCCATGGCTGGACCCCCAAATAATATTCCTATACGTGCTAAGGGGTATCTAGAGAGTGGGATAGGTTTAATAACTGCCCTAACCCTAACGCGTACCCTAACCCTAACCCCTACCCTAACCCTGACACGTACCCTAACCCTAACCCGTACCCTAAACTGAGCCCTAAAGCTAAAACTAACCCTAACCCTAACCCTAACCCATACCCTACGCCGTACCCGAACCCCTACACGAACCCGTACCTTAAGCCGTACCCTAACCCTAACCCTAAGCCTAACCCTAACCCTAAGCTACCCTTGACTGCTTCTGCCTCCAATAGATTTCCTAAGCACTAGTGTTTTAAGGAACAGCTTAAAAAGAGAATCCTAATGTGATTTCTTTATAATGGGTGTGTTCCTTATCTTATCCTAGTGTCTAAACTCTTCTCCATGGCTGGACCCCCAAATAATATTCCCTTACATTCTAAGGGGTATGTAGAGAGTGGAATAGGTTTAATTACTACCCTAACCCTAACGCGTACCCTAACCTTTACGCGTACCCTAACCCTAACACGTATCCTAATCCTAACCCGTACCCTAAACCAAGCCCTAATCCTAACACTAACCCTAACCCTAACCCTAACCCATACCCTACGCCGTAACCGAACCCCTCCCCCAACCCGTACCCTAAGCCGTACCCTAAGCCTAACCCTAAGCCTAACCCTAACCCTACGCTACCCTTGACTGCTTCTGCCTCCAATAGATTTTCTAAGCACTAGTGTTTTAAGGAACGGCTTAAAAATAGAATCCTAATGTGATTTCTTTATAATGGGTGTGTTCCTTATCTTATCCTAGTGTCTAAACTCTTCTCCATGGCTGGACCCCCAAATAATATTCCTTTACGTGCTAAGGGGTATCTAGAGAGTGGGATAGGTTTAATAACTACCCTAACCCTAACGCGTACCCTAACTCTAACCCCTACACTAACCCTAACACGTACCCTAATCCTAACCCGTACCCTAAACCGAGCCCTAACCTTAACACTAACCCTAACCCTAACCCTAACACATACCCTACGCTGTACCCGAACCCCTCCCCGAACCCATACCCTAAGCCGTACCCTAAGCCTAACCCTAAGCCTAACCCTAACCCTAGGCTTCCCTTGACTGCTTCTGCCTCCAAAAGATTTCCTAAGCACTAGTGTTTTAAGGAACAGCTTAAAAAGAGAATCCTAATGTGATTTCTTTATAATGGGTGTGTTCCTTATCTTATCCTAGTGTCTAGACTCTTCTCCATGGCTGGACCCCCAAATAATATTCCTTTACGTGCTAAGGGGTATCTAGACAGTGCGATAGGTTTAATAACTACCCTAACCCTAACGCGTACCCTAACCGTAACCCCTACCCTAACCCTAACACGTACCCTAATCCGAACCCGTACCCTAAACTGAGCCCTAACCCTAACACTAACCCTAACCCTAACCCTAACCCATACCCTACGCCGTACACGAACCCCTTCCCGAAACCGTACCCTAAGCCGTACCCTAAGCCTAACCCTAACCCTAGGCTACCCTTGACTGCTTCTGCCTCCAATAGATTTCCTAAGCACTAGTGTTTTAAGGAACACCTTAAAAAGAGAATCCTAATGTGATTTCTTTATAATGGGTGTGTTCCTTATCTTATCCTAGTGTCTAAACTCTTCTCCATGGCTGGACCCCCAAATAATATTCCTTTACGTGCTAAGGGGTATCTAGATAGTGGGATAGGTTTAATAACTACCCTAACCCTAACGCGTACCCTAACCCTAACCCCTACCCTAACCCTAACACGTACCCTAATCCTAACCCGTACCCTAAACCGAGCCCTAACCCTAACACTAACCCTAACCCTAACCCTAACCCATACCCTACGCCGTACCCGCACCCCTCCCCGAACCCGTACCCTAAGCCGTACCCTAAGCCTAACCCTAAGCCTAACCCTAACCCTAGGCTACCCTTGACTGCTTCTGCCTCCAATAGATTTCCTAAGCACTAGTGTTTTAAGGAACAGCTGAAAAAGAGAATCCTAATGTGATTTCTTTATAATGGGTGTGTTCCTTATCTTATCCTAGTGTCTAAACTCTTCTCCATGGCTGGACCCCCAAATAATATTCCTTTACGTGCTAAGGGGTATCTAGAGAGTGGGATAGGTTTAATAACTACCCTAAACCTAATGCGTACCCTAACCCTAACCCCTACCCTAACCCTAACACGTACCCTAATCCTAACCCGTACCCTAAACCGAGCCCTAACCCTAACACTAACCCTAATCCTAACCCTAACCCATACCCTACGGCGTACCCGAACCCCTCCCCGTACCCGTACCCTAACCCTAACCCTAAGCCTAACCCTAACCCTAGGCTACCCTTGACTGCTTCTGCCTCCAATAGATTTCCTAAGCACTAGTGTTTTAAGGAACAGCTGAAAAAGAGAATCCTAATGTGATTTCTTTATAATGGGTGTGTTCCTTATCTTATCCTAGTGTCTAAACTTTTCTCCATGGCTGGACCCCCAAATAATATTCCTTTACGTGCTAAGGGGTATCTAGAGAGTGGGATAGGTTTAATAACTACCCTAACCCTAACGCGTACCCTAACCCTAACCCCTACCCTAACCCTAACATGAACCCTAATCCTAACCCGTACCCTAAACCGAGCCCTAACCCTAACACTAACCCTAACCCTAATCCTAACCCATACCCTACGCCGTACCCGAGCCCCTCCCCGAACCTGTAACCTAAGCCGTACCGTAACCCGAACCCTAAGCCTAACCCTAACCCTAGGCTACCCTTGACTGCTTCTGCCTCCAATAGATTTCCTAAGCACTAGTGTTTTAAGGAACGGCTTAAAAAGAGAATCCTAATGTGATTTCTTTATAATGGGTGTGTTCCTTATCTTATCCTAGTGTCTAAACTCTTCTCCATGGCTGGACCCCCAAATAATATTCCTTTACGTGCTAAGGGGTATCTAGAGAGTGGGATAGGTTTAATAACTAACCTAACCCTAACGCGTACCCTAACTCTAACCCCTACCCTAACCCTAACACGTACCCTAATCCTAACCCGTACCCTAAACCGAGCCCTAACCTTAACACTAACCCTAACCCTAACCCTAACACATACCCTACTCTGTACCCGAACCCCTCCCCGAACCCGTACCCTAAGCCGTACCCTAAGCCTAACCCTAAGCCTAATCCTAACCCTAGGCTTCCCTTGACTGCTTCTGCCTCCAATAGATTTCCTAATCACTAGTGTTTTAAGGAACAGCTTAAAAATAGAATCCTAATGTGATTTCTTTATATTGGGTGTGTTCCTTATCTTATCCTAGTGTCTAGACTCTTCTCCATGGCTGGACCCCCAAATAATATTCCTTTACGTGCTAAGGGGTATCTAGACAGTGCGATAGGTTTAATAACTACCCTAACCCTAACGCGTACCCTAACCGTAACCCCTACCCTAACCCTAACACGTACCCTAATCCGAACCCGTACCCTAAACCGAGCCCTAACCCTAACACTAACCCTAACCCTAACCCTAACCCATACCCTACACCGTACACGAACCCCTCCCCGAAACCGTACCCTAAGCCGTACCCTAACCCTAACCCTAAGCCTAACCCTAACCCTAGGCTACCCTTGACTGCTTCTGCCTCCAATAGATTTCCTAAGCACTAGTGTTTTAAGGAACAGCTTAAAAAGAGAATCCTAATGTGATTTCTTTAAAATGGGTGTGTTCCTTATCTTATCCTAGTGTCTAAACTCTTCTCCATGGCTGGACCCCCAAATAATATTCCTTTACGTGCTAAGGGGTATCTAGAGAGTGGGATAGGTTTAATAACTACCCTAAACCTAACACGTACCCTAACCCTAACCCCTACCCTAAACCTAACACGTACCCTAATCCTAACCCGTACCCTAAACCGAGCCCTAAACCTAACACTAACCCTAACCCTAACCCATACCCTACGCCGTACCCGAACCCCTCCCCGAACCCGTACCCTAGGCCGTACCCTAAACCTAACCCTAAGCCTAACCCTAACCTTAGGCTACCCTTGACTGCTTCTGCCTCCAATAAATTTCCTAAGCACTAGTGTTTTAAGGAACAGCTTAAAAAGAGAATCCTAATGTGATTTCTTTATAATAGGTGTGTTCCTTATCTTATCCTAGTGTCTAAACTCTTCTGCATGGCTGGACCTCCAAATAATATTCCTTTACGTGCTAAGGGGTATCTAGAGAGTGGGACAGGTTTAATAACTACCCTAAACCTAATGCGTACCCTAACCCTAACCCCTACCCTAACCCTAACACGTACCCTAATCCTAACCCGTACCCTAAACCGAGACCTAAAGCTAACACTAACCCTAACCCTAACCCTAACCCATACCCTACGCCGTACCTGAACCCCTACACGAACCCGTACCCTAAGCCGTACCCTAACCCTAACCCTAAGCCTAACCCTAACCCTAGGCTACCCTTGACTGCTTCTGCCTCCAATAGATTTCCTAAGCACTAGTGTTTTAAGGAACAGCTTAAAAAGAGAATCCTAATATGATTTCTTTATAATGGGTGTGTTCCTTATCTTATCCTAGTGTCTAAACTCTTCTCCATGGCTGGACCCCCAAATAATATTCCTTTACGTGCTAAGGGGTATCTAGAGAGTGGGATAGGTTTAATAACTACCCTAAACCTAACGCGTACCCTAACCCTAACCCTAACCCTAACCCTAACCAAGCCCTAATCCTAACACTAACCCTAACCCTAACCCTAACCCATACCCTACGCCGTAACCGAACCCCTCCCCGAACCCGTACCCTAAGCCGTACCCTAAGCCTAACCCTAAGCCTAACCCTAACCCTACGCTACCCTTGACTGCTTCTGCCTCCAATAGATTTTCTAAGCACTAGTGTTTTAAGGAACGGCTTAAAAAGAGAATCCTAATGTGATTTCTTTATAATGGGTGTGTTCCTTATCTTATCCTAGTGTCTAAACTCTTCTCCATGGCTGGACGCCCAAATAATATTCCTTTACGTGCTAAGGGGTATCTAGAGAGTGGGATAGGTTTAATAACTACCCTAACCCTAACGCGTACCCTAACCCTAACCCCTACCCTAACCCTAACACGTACACTAATCCTAACCCGTACCCTAAACCGAGCCCTAACCCTAACACTAACCCTAACCCTAACCCTAACCCATACTCTACGCCGTACCCGAACCCCTCCCCGAACCCGTACCCTAAGCCGTACCCTAAGCCTAACCCTAAGCCTAACCCTAACCCTAGGCTACCCTTGACTGCTTCTGCCCCCAATAGATTTCCTAAGCACTAGTGTTTTAAGGAACAGCTTAAAAACAGAATCCTAATGTGATTTCTTTATAATGGGTGTGTTCCTTATCTTATCCTAGTGTCTAAACTCTTCTCCATGGCTGGACCCCCAAATAATATTCCTTTACGTGCTAAGGGGTATCTAGAGAGTTGGATAGGTTTAATAACTACCCTAACCCTAAAGCGTACCCTAACCCTAACCCCTACCCTAACCCTAACACGTACCCTAATCCTAACCCGTACCCTAAACCGGTCCCTAACCCTAACACTAACCCTAACCCTAACCATAACCCATACCCTACGCCGTACCCGAACCCCTCCCCGAACCCGTACCCTAAGCCGTACCCTAACCCTAACCCTAAGCCTAACCCTAACCCTACGCTACCCTTCACTGCTTCTGCCTCCAATAGATTTTCTAAGCACTAATGTTTTAAGGAACGGCTTAAAAAGAGAATCCTAATGTGATTTCTTTATAATGGGTGTGTTCCTTAT
Source organism: Balaenoptera borealis (assembly GCF_965194805.1). NCBI lineage: Eukaryota > Metazoa > Chordata > Mammalia > Artiodactyla > Balaenopteridae > Balaenoptera > Balaenoptera borealis. Next base: position 270,306 of record NW_028123596.1, read on the forward strand.
CTTATCCTAGTGTCTAGACTCTTCTCCATGGCTGGACCCCCAAATAATATTCCTTTACGTGCTAAGGGGTATCTAGAGAGTGGGATAGGTTTAATAACTACCCTAACCCTAACGCGTACCCTAACCCTAACCCCTACCCTAAACCTAACACGTACCCTAATCCTAACCCGTACCCTAAACCGAGCCCTAACCCTAACACTAACCCTAACCCTAACCCATACCCTACGCCGTACCCGAACCCCTCCCCGAACCCGTACCCTAAGCTGTACCCTAAACCTAACCCTAAGCCTAACCCTAACCTTAGGCTACCCTTGACTGCTTCTGCCTCCAATAGATTTCCTAAGCACTAGTGTTTTAAGGAACAGCTTAAAAAGAGAATCCTAATGTGATTTCTTTATAATAGGTGTGTTCCTTATCTTATCCTAGTGTCTAAACTCTTCTCCATGGCTGGACCCCCAAATAATATTCCTTTACGTGCTAAGGGGTATCTAGAGAGTGGGATAGGTTTAATAACTACCCTAACCCTAATGCGTACCCTAACCCTAACCCCTACCCTAACCCTAACACGTATCCTAATCCTAACCCGTACCCTAAACCAAGCCCTAATCCTAACACTAACCCTAACCCTAACCCTAACCCATACCCTACGCCGTAACCGAACCCCTCCCCGAACCCGTACCCTAAGCCGTACCCTAAGCCTAACCCTAAGCCTAACCCTAACCCTACGCTACCCTTGACTGCTTCTGCCTCCAATAGATTTTCTAAGCACTAGTGTTTTAAGGAACGGCTTAAAAAGAGAATCCTAATGTGATTTCTTTATAATGGGTGTGTTCCTTATCTTATCCTAGTGTCTAAACTCTTCTCCATGGCTGGACCCCCAAATAATATTCCTTTACGTGCTAAGGGGTATCTAGAGAGTGGGATAGGTTTAATAACTACCCTAAACCTAATACGTACCCTAACCCTAACCCCTACCCTAACCGTAACACGTACCCTAATCTTAACCCGTACCCTAAACCGAGCCCTAACCCTAACACTAACCCTAATCCTAACCCTAACCCATACCCTACGGCGTACCCGAACCCCTCCCCGTACCCGTACCCTAACCCTAACCCTAAGCCTAACCCTAACCCTAGGCTACCCTTGACTGCTTCTGCCTCCAATAGATTTCCTAAGCACTAGTGTTTTAAGGAACAGCTGAAAAAGAGAATCCTAAAGTGATTTCTTTATAATGGGTGTGTTCCTTATCTCATCCTAGTGTCTAAACTCTTCTCCATGGCTGGACCCCCAAATAATATTCCTTTACGTTCTAAGGGGTATGTAGAGAGTGGGATAGGTTTAATAACTACCCTAACCCTAACGCGTACCCTAACCCTAACGCGTACCCTAACCCTAACACGTATCCTAATCCTAACCCGTACCCTAAACCGAGCCCTAATCCTAACCCTAACCCTAACCCTAACCCTAACCCTAACCCTAGGCTACCCTTGACTGCTTCTGCCTCCAATAGATTTTCTAAGCACTAATGTTTTAAGGAACGGCTTAAAAATAGAATCCTAATGTGATTTCTTTATAATGGGTGTGTTCCTTATCTTATCCTAGTGTCTAAACTCTTCTCCATGGCTGGACCCCCAAATAATATGCCTTTACGTGCTAAGGGGTATCTAGAGAGTGGGATAGGTTTAATAACTACCCTAACCCTAACGCGTACCCTAACTCTAACCCCTACACTAACCCTAACACGTACCCTAATCCTAACCCGTACCGTAAACCGAGCCCTAACCTTAACACTAACCCTAACCCTAACCCTAACACATACCCTATGCTGTACCCGAACCCCTCCCCGAACCCGTACCCTAAGCCGTACCCTAAGCCTAACCCTAAGCCTAACCCTAACCCTAGGCTTCCCTTGACTGCTTCTGCCTCCAAAAGATTTCCTAAGCACTAGTGTTTTAAGGAACAGCTTAAAAAGAGAATCCTAATGTGATTTCTTTATAATGGGTGTGTTCCTTATCTTATCCTAGTGTCTAGACTCTTCTCCATGGCTGGACCCCCAAATAATATTCCTTTACGTGCTAAGGGGTATCTGGACAGTGCGATAGGTTTAATAACTACCCTAACCCTAACGCGTACCCTAACCGTAACCCCTACCCTAACCCTAACACGTACCCTAATCCGAACCCGTACCCTAAACCGAGCCCTAACCCTAACACTAACCCTAACCCTAACCCTAACCCATACCCTACGCCGTACACGAACCCCTCCCCGAAACCGTACCCTAAGCCGTACCCTAAGCCTAACCCTAACCCTAGGCTACCCTTGACTGCTTCTGCCTCCAATAGATTTCCTAAGCACTAGTGTTTTAAGGAACAGCTTAAAAAGAGAATCCTAATGTGATTTCTTTATAATGGGTGTGTTCCTTATCTTATCCTAGTGTCTAAACTCTTCTCCATGGCTGGACCCCCAAATAATATTCCTTTACGTGCTAAGGGGTATCTAGAGAGTGGGATAGGTTTAATAACTACCCTAAACCTAATGCGTACCCTAACCCTAACGCGTACCCTAACCCTAACACGTATCCTAATCCTAACCCGTACCCTAAACCAAGCCCTAATCCTAACACTAACCCTAACCCTAACCCTAACCCATACCCTACGCCGTAACCGAACCCCTCCCCCAACCCGTACCCTAAGCCGTACCCTAAGCCTAACCCTAAGCCTAACCCTAACCCTACGCTACCCTTGACTGCTTCTGCCTCCAATAGATTTTCTAAGCACTAGTGTTTTAAGGAACGGCTTAAAAATAGAATCCTAATGTGATTTCTTTATAATGGGTGTGTTCCTTATCTTATCCTAGTGTCTAAACTCTTCTCCATGGCTGGACCCCCAAATAATATTCCTTTACGTGCTAAGGGGTATCTAGAGAGTGGGATAGGTTTAATAACTACCCTAACCCTAACGCGTACCCTAACTCTAACCCCTACACTAACCCTAACACGTACCCTAATCCTAACCCGTACCCTAAACCGAGCCCTAACCTTAACACTAACCCTAACCCTAACCCTAACACATACCCTACGCTGTACCCGAACCCCTCCCCGAACCCATACCCTAAGCCGTACCCTAAGCCTAACCCTAAGCCTAACCCTAACCCTAGGCTTCCCTTGACTGCTTCTGCCTCCAAAAGATTTCCTAAGCACTAGTGTTTTAAGGAACAGCTTAAAAAGAGAATCCTAATGTGATTTCTTTATAATGGGTGTGTTCCTTATCTTATCCTAGTGTCTAGACTCTTCTCCATGGCTGGACCCCCAAATAATATTCCTTTACGTGCTAAGGGGTATCTAGACAGTGCGATAGGTTTAATAACTACCCTAACCCTAACGCGTACCCTAACCGTAACCCCTACCCTAACCCTAACACGTACCCTAATCCGAACCCGTACCCTAAACTGAGCCCTAACCCTAACACTAACCCTAACCCTAACCCTAACCCATACCCTACGCCGTACACGAACCCCTTCCCGAAACCGTACCCTAAGCCGTACCCTAAGCCTAACCCTAACCCTAGGCTACCCTTGACTGCTTCTGCCTCCAATAGATTTCCTAAGCACTAGTGTTTTAAGGAACACCTTAAAAAGAGAATCCTAATGTGATTTCTTTATAATGGGTGTGTTCCTTATCTTATCCTAGTGTCTAAACTCTTCTCCATGGCTGGACCCCCAAATAATATTCCTTTACGTGCTAAGGGGTATCTAGATAGTGGGATAGGTTTAATAACTACCCTAACCCTAACGCGTACCCTAACCCTAACCCCTACCCTAACCCTAACACGTACCCTAATCCTAACCCGTACCCTAAACCGACCCCTAACCCTAACACTAACCCTAACCCTAACCCTAACCCATACCCTACGCCGTACCCGCACCCCTCCCCGAACCCGTACCCTAAGCCGTACCCTAAGCCTAACCCTAAGCCTAACCCTAACCCTAGGCTACCCTTGACTGCTTCTGCCTCCAATAGATTTCCTAAGCACTAGTGTTTTAAGGAACAGCTGAAAAAGAGAATCCTAATGTGATTTCTTTATAATGGGTGTGTTCCTTATCTTATCCTAGTGTCTAAACTCTTCTCCATGGCTGGACCCCCAAATAATATTCCTTTACGTGCTAAGGGGTATCTAGAGAGTGGGATAGGTTTAATAACTACCCTAAACCTAATGCGTACCCTAACCCTAACCCCTACCCTAACCCTAACACGTACCCTAATCCTAACCCGTACCCTAAACCGAGCCCTAACCCTAACACTAACCCTAATCCTAACCCTAACCCATACCCTACGGCGTACCCGAACCCCTCCCCGTACCCGTACCCTAACCCTAACCCTAAGCCTAACCCTAACCCTAGGCTACCCTTGACTGCTTCTGCCTCCAATAGATTTCCTAAGCACTAGTGTTTTAAGGAACAGCTGAAAAAGAGAATCCTAATGTGATTTCTTTATAATGGGTGTGTTCCTTATCTTATCCTAGTGTCTAAACTTTTCTCCATGGCTGGACCCCCAAATAATATTCCTTTACGTGCTAAGGGGTATCTAGAGAGTGGGATAGGTTTAATAACTACCCTAACCCTAACGCGTACCCTAACCCTAACCCCTACCCTAACCCTAACATGAACCCTAATCCTAACCCGTACCCTAAACCGAGCCCTAACCCTAACACTAACCCTAACCCTAATCCTAACCCATACCCTACGCCGTACCCGAGCCCCTCCCCGAACCTGTAACCTAAGCCGTACCGTAACCCGAACCCTAAGCCTAACCCTAACCCTAGGCTACCCTTGACTGCTTCTGCCTCCAATAGATTTCCTAAGCACTAGTGTTTTAAGGAACGGCTTAAAAAGAGAATCCTAATGTGATTTCTTTATAATGGGTGTGTTCCTTATCTTATCCTAGTGTCTAAACTCTTCTCCATGGCTGGACCCCCAAATAATATTCCTTTACGTGCTAAGGGGTATCTAGAGAGTGGGATAGGTTTAATAACTACCCTAACCTAACGCCTACCCTAACCCTAAACCCTACCCTAACCCTAACACGTACCCTAATCCTAACCCGTAACCTATATCGAGCCCTAAACCTAACACTAACCCTAACCCTAACCCTAACCCATACCCTACGCCGTACCCGAACCCCTCCCCGAACCCGTACACTAAACCGTACCCTAAGCCTAACCCTAAGCCTAACCCTAAACCTAGGCTACCCTTGACTGCTTCTGCCTCCAATAGATTTCCTAAGCACTAGTGTTTTAAGGAACAGCTTAAAAATAGAATCCTAATGTGATTTCTTTATAAAGGTTGTGTTCCTTATCTTATCCTAGTGTCTAAACTCTTCCCCATGGCTGGACCCCCAAATAATATTCCTATACGTGCTAAGGGGTATCTAGAGAGTGGGATAGGTTTAATAACTGCCCTAACCCTAACGCGTACCCTAACCCTAACCCCTACCCTAACCCTGACACGTACCCTAACCCTATCCCGTACCCTAAACTGAGCCCTAAAGCTAAAACTAACCCTAACCCTAACCCTAACCCATACCCTACGCCGTACCCGAACCCCTACACGAACCCGTACCTTAAGCCGTACCCTAACCCTAACCCTAAGCCTAACCCTAACCCTAAGCTACCCTTGACTGCTTCTGCCTCCAATAGATTTCCTAAGCACTAGTGTTTTAAGGAACAGCTTAAAAAGAGAATCCTAATGTGATTTCTTTATAATGGGTGTGTTCCTTATCTTATCCTAGTGTCTAAACTCTTCTCCATGGCTGGACGCCCAAATAATATTCCCTTACATTCTAAGGGGTATGTAGAGAGTGGAATAGGTTTAATTACTACCCTAACCCTAACGCGTACCCTAACCTTTACGCGTACCCTAACCCTAACACGTATCCTAATCCTAACCCGTACCCTAAACCAAGCCCTAATCCTAACACTAACCCTAACCCTAACCCTAACCCTAACCCCTACCCTAACCCTAACACGTACCCTAATCCTAACCCGTACCCTAAACCGAGCCCTAACCCTAACACTAACCCTAATCCTAACCCTAACCCATACCCTACGCCGTACCCGATCCCCTCCCCGTACCCGTACCCTAAACCTAACCCTAAGCCTAACCCTAACCCTAGGCTACCCTTGACTGCTTCTGCCTCCAATAGATTTCCTAAGCACTAGTGTTTTAAGGAACAGCTGAAAAAGAGAATCCTAATGTGATTTCTTTATAATGGGTGTGTTCCTTATCTTATCCTAGTGTCTAAACTCTTCTCCATGGCTGGACCCCCAAATAATATTCCTTTACGTTCTAAGGGGTATGTAGAGAGTGGGATAGGTTTAATAACTACCCTAACCCTAACGCGTACCCTAACCCTAACGCGTACCCTAACCCTAACACGTACCCTAATCCTAACCCGTACACTAACCCGAGCCCTAATCCTAACACTAACCCTAAACCTAACCCATACCCTACGCCGTATCCGAACCCCTCCCCGAACCCGTACCCTAAGCCGTACCCTAAGCCTAACCCTAAGCCTAACCCTAACCCTACGCTACCCTTGACTGCTTCTGCCTCCAATAGATTTTCTAAGCACTAGTGTTTTAAGGAACGGCTTATAAAGAGAATCCTAATGTGATTTCTTTGTAATGGGTGTGTTCCTTATCTTATCCTTGTGTCTAAACTCTTCTCCATGGCTGGACCCCCAAATAATATTCCTTTACGTGCTAAGGGGTATCTAGAGAGTGGGATAGGTTTAATAACTACCCTAACCCTAACGCGTTCCCTAACCCTAACCCCTACCCTAACCCTAACACGTACCCTAATCCTAACCCGTACCCTAAACCGAGCCCTAACCCTAAAACTAACCCTAACCCTAACCCTAACCCATACCCTACGCCGTACCCGAACCCCTCCCCGAACCCGTACCCTAAGCCGTACCCTAACCCTAACCCTAAGCCTAACCCTAACCCTAGGCTACCCTTGACGGCTTCTGCCTCCAATAGATTTTCTAAGCACTAATGTTTTAAGGAACGGCTTAAAAATAGAATCCTAATGTGATTTCTTTATAATGGGTGTGTTCCTTATCTTATCCTAGTGTCTAAACTCTTCTCCATGGCTGGACCCCCAAATAATATTCCTTTACGTGCTAAGGGGTATCTAGAGAGTGGGATAGGTTTAATAACTAACCTAACCCTAACGCGTACCCTAACTCTAACCCCTACCCTAACCCTAACACGTACCCTAATCCTAACCCGTACCCTAAACCGAGCCCTAACCTTAACACTAACCCTAACCCTAACCCTAACACATACCCTATTCTGTACCCGAACCCCTCCCCGAACCCGTACCCTAAGCCGTACCCTAAGCCTAACCCTAAGCCTAATCCTAACCCTAGGCTTCCCTTGACTGCTTCTGCCTCCAATAGATTTCCTAATCACTAGTGTTTTAAGGAACAGCTTAAAAATAGAATCCTAATGTGATTTCTTTATATTGGGTGTGTTCCTTATCTTATCCTAGTGTCTAGACTCTTCTCCATGGCTGGACCCCCAAATAATATTCCTTTACGTGCTAAGGGGTATCTAGACAGTGCGATAGGTTTAATAACTACCCTAACCCTAACGCGTACCCTAACCGTAACCCCTACCCTAACCCTAACACGTACCCTAATCCGAACCCGTACCCTAAACCGAGCCCTAACCCTAACACTAACCCTAACCCTAACCCTAACCCATACCCTACGCCGTACACGAACCCCTCCCCGAAACCGTACCCTAAGCCGTACCCTAAGCCTAACCCTAACCCTAGGCTACCCTTGACTGCTTCTGCCTCCAATAGATTTCCTAAGCACTAGTGTTTTAAGGAACAGCTTAAAAAGAGAATCCTAATGTGATTTCTTTATAATGGGTGTGTTCCTTATCTTATCCTAGTGTCTAAACTCTTCTCCATGGCTGGACCCCCAAATAATATTCCCTTACATTCTAAGGGGTATGTAGAGAGTGGAATAGGTTTAATTACTACCCTAACCCTAACGCGTACCCTAACCTTTACGCGTACCCTAACCCTAACACGTATCCTAATCCTAACCCGTACCCTAAACCAAGCCCTAATCCTAACACTAACCCTAACCCTAACCCTAACCCATACCCTACGCCGTAACCGAACCCCTCCCCCAACCCGTACCCTAAGCCGTACCCTAAGCCTAACCCTAAGCCTAACCCTAACCCTACGCTACCCTTGACTGCTTCTGCCTCCAATAGATTTTCTAAGCACTAGTGTTTTAAGGAACGGCTTAAAAATAGAATCCTAATGTGATTTCTTTATAATGGGTGTGTTCCTTATCTTATCCTAGTGTCTAAACTCTTCTCCATGGCTGGACCCCCAAATAATATTCCTTTACGTGCTAAGGGGTATCTAGAGAGTGGGATAGGTTTAATAACTACCCTAACCCTAACGCGTACCCTAACTCTAACCCCTACACTAACCCTAACACGTACCCTAATCCTAACCCGTACCCTAAACCGAGCCCTAACCTTAACACTAACCCTAACCCTAACCCTAACACATACCCTACGCTGTACCCGAACCCCTCCCCGAACCCATACCCTAAGCCGTACCCTAAGCCTAACCCTAAGCCTAACCCTAACCCTAGGCTTCCCTTGACTGCTTCTGCCTCCAAAAGATTTCCTAAGCACTAGTGTTTTAAGGAACAGCTTAAAAAGAGAATCCTAATGTGATTTCTTTATAATGGGTGTGTTCCTTATCTTATCCTAGTGTCTAGACTCTTCTCCATGGCTGGACCCCCAAATAATATTCCTTTACGTGCTAAGGGGTATCTAGACAGTGCGATAGGTTTAATAACTACCCTAACCCTAACGCGTACCCTAACCGTAACCCCTACCCTAACCCTAACACGTACCCTAATCCGAACCCGTACCCTAAACTGAGCCCTAACCCTAACACTAACCCTAACCCTAACCCTAACCCATACCCTACGCCGTACACGAACCCCTTCCCGAAACCGTACCCTAAGCCGTACCCTAAGCCTAACCCTAACCCTAGGCTACCCTTGACTGCTTCTGCCTCCAATAGATTTCCTAAGCACTAGTGTTTTAAGGAACACCTTAAAAAGAGAATCCTAATGTGATTTCTTTATAATGGGTGTGTTCCTTATCTTATCCTAGTGTCTAAACTCTTCTCCATGGCTGGACCCCCAAATAATATTCCTTTACGTGCTAAGGGGTATCTAGATAGTGGGATAGGTTTAATAACTACCCTAACCCTAACGCGTACCCTAACCCTAACCCCTACCCTAACCCTAACACGTACCCTAATCCTAACCCGTACCCTAAACCGACCCCTAACCCTAACACTAACCCTAACCCTAACCCTAACCCATACCCTACGCCGTACCCGCACCCCTCCCCGAACCCGTACCCTAAGCCGTACCCTAAGCCTAACCCTAAGCCTAACCCTAACCCTAGGCTACCCTTGACTGCTTCTGCCTCCAATAGATTTCCTAAGCACTAGTGTTTTAAGGAACAGCTGAAAAAGAGAATCCTAATGTGATTTCTTTATAATGGGTGTGTTCCTTATCTTATCCTAGTGTCTAAACTCTTCTCCATGGCTGGACCCCCAAATAATATTCCTTTACGTGCTAAGGGGTATCTAGAGAGTGGGATAGGTTTAATAACTACCCTAAACCTAATGCGTACCCTAACCCTAACCCCTACCCTAACCCTAACACGTACCCTAATCCTAACCCGTACCCTAAACCGAGCCCTAACCCTAACACTAACCCTAATCCTAACCCTAACCCATACCCTACGGCGTACCCGAACCCCTCCCCGTACCCGTACCCTAACCCTAACCCTAAGCCTAACCCTAACCCTAGGCTACCCTTGACTGCTTCTGCCTCCAATAGATTTCCTAAGCACTAGTGTTTTAAGGAACAGCTGAAAAAGAGAATCCTAATGTGATTTCTTTATAATGGGTGTGTTCCTTATCTTATCCTAGTGTCTAAACTTTTCTCCATGGCTGGACCCCCAAATAATATTCCTTTACGTGCTAAGGGGTATCTAGAGAGTGGGATAGGTTTAATAACTACCCTAACCCTAACGCGTACCCTAACCCTAACCCCTACCCTAACCCTAACATGAACCCTAATCCTAACCCGTACCCTAAACCGAGCCCTAACCCTAACACTAACCCTAACCCTAATCCTAACCCATACCCTACGCCGTACCCGAGCCCCTCCCCGAACCTGTAACCTAAGCCGTACCGTAACCCGAACCCTAAGCCTAACCCTAACCCTAGGCTACCCTTGACTGCTTCTGCCTCCAATAGATTTCCTAAGCACTAGTGTTTTAAGGAACGGCTTAAAAAGAGAATCCTAATGTGATTTCTTTATAATGGGTGTGTTCCTTATCTTATCCTAGTGTCTAAACTCTTCTCCATGGCTGGACCCCCAAATAATATTCCTTTACGTGCTAAGGGGTATCTAGAGAGTGGGATAGGTTTAATAACTACCCTAACCTAACGCCTACCCTAACCCTAAACCCTACCCTAACCCTAACACGTACCCTAATCCTAACCCGTAACCTATATCGAGCCCTAAACCTAACACTAACCCTAACCCTAACCCTAACCCATACCCTACGCCGTACCCGAACCCCTCCCCGAACCCGTACACTAAACCGTACCCTAAGCCTAACCCTAAGCCTAACCCTAAACCTAGGCTACCCTTGACTGCTTCTGCCTCCAATAGATTTCCTAAGCACTAGTGTTTTAAGGAACAGCTTAAAAATAGAATCCTAATGTGATTTCTTTATAAAGGTTGTGTTCCTTATCTTATCCTAGTGTCTAAACTCTTCCCCATGGCTGGACCCCCAAATAATATTCCTATACGTGCTAAGGGGTATCTAGAGAGTGGGATAGGTTTAATAACTGCCCTAACCCTAACGCGTACCCTAACCCTAACCCCTACCCTAACCCTGACACGTACCCTAACCCTATCCCGTACCCTAAACTGAGCCCTAAAGCTAAAACTAACCCTAACCCTAACCCTAACCCATACCCTACGCCGTACCCGAACCCCTACACGAACCCGTACCTTAAGCCGTACCCTAACCCTAACCCTAAGCCTAACCCTAACCCTAAGCTACCCTTGACTGCTTCTGCCTCCAATAGATTTCCTAAGCACTAGTGTTTTAAGGAACAGCTTAAAAAGAGAATCCTAATGTGATTTCTTTATAATGGGTGTGTTCCTTATCTTATCCTAGTGTCTAAACTCTTCTCCATGGCTGGACGCCCAAATAATATTCCCTTACATTCTAAGGGGTATGTAGAGAGTGGAATAGGTTTAATTACTACCCTAACCCTAACGCGTACCCTAACCTTTACGCGTACCCTAACCCTAACACGTATCCTAATCCTAACCCGTACCCTAAACCAAGCCCTAATCCTAACACTAACCCTAACCCTAACCCTAACCCTAACCCCTACCCTAACCCTAACACGTACCCTAATCCTAACCCGTACCCTAAACCGAGCCCTAACCCTAACACTAACCCTAATCCTAACCCTAACCCATACCCTACGCCGTACCCGATCCCCTCCCCGTACCCGTACCCTAAACCTAACCCTAAGCCTAACCCTAACCCTAGGCTACCCTTGACTGCTTCTGCCTCCAATAGATTTCCTAAGCACTAGTGTTTTAAGGAACAGCTGAAAAAGAGAATCCTAATGTGATTTCTTTATAATGGGTGTGTTCCTTATCTTATCCTAGTGTCTAAACTCTTCTCCATGGCTGGACCCCCAAATAATATTCCTTTACGTTCTAAGGGGTATGTAGAGAGTGGGATAGGTTTAATAACTACCCTAACCCTAACGCGTACCCTAACCCTAACGCGTACCCTAACCCTAACACGTACCCTAATCCTAACCCGTACACTAACCCGAGCCCTAATCCTAACACTAACCCTAAACCTAACCCATACCCTACGCCGTATCCGAACCCCTCCCCGAACCCGTACCCTAAGCCGTACCCTAAGCCTAACCCTAAGCCTAACCCTAACCCTACGCTACCCTTGACTGCTTCTGCCTCCAATAGATTTTCTAAGCACTAGTGTTTTAAGGAACGGCTTATAAAGAGAATCCTAATGTGATTTCTTTGTAATGGGTGTGTTCCTTATCTTATCCTTGTGTCTAAACTCTTCTCCATGGCTGGACCCCCAAATAATATTCCTTTACGTGCTAAGGGGTATCTAGAGAGTGGGATAGGTTTAATAACTACCCTAACCCTAACGCGTTCCCTAACCCTAACCCCTACCCTAACCCTAACACGTACCCTAATCCTAACCCGTACCCTAAACCGAGCCCTAACCCTAAAACTAACCCTAACCCTAACCCTAACCCATACCCTACGCCGTACCCGAACCCCTCCCCGAACCCGTACCCTAAGCCGTACCCTAACCCTAACCCTAAGCCTAACCCTAACCCTAGGCTACCCTTGACGGCTTCTGCCTCCAATAGATTTTCTAAGCACTAATGTTTTAAGGAACGGCTTAAAAATAGAATCCTAATGTGATTTCTTTATAATGGGTGTGTTCCTTATCTTATCCTAGTGTCTAAACTCTTCTCCATGGCTGGACCCCCAAATAATATTCCTTTACGTGCTAAGGGGTATCTAGAGAGTGGGATAGGTTTAATAACTAACCTAACCCTAACGCGTACCCTAACTCTAACCCCTACCCTAACCCTAACACGTACCCTAATCCTAACCCGTACCCTAAACCGAGCCCTAACCTTAACACTAACCCTAACCCTAACCCTAACACATACCCTATTCTGTACCCGAACCCCTCCCCGAACCCGTACCCTAAGCCGTACCCTAAGCCTAACCCTAAGCCTAATCCTAACCCTAGGCTTCCCTTGACTGCTTCTGCCTCCAATAGATTTCCTAATCACTAGTGTTTTAAGGAACAGCTTAAAAATAGAATCCTAATGTGATTTCTTTATATTGGGTGTGTTCCTTATCTTATCCTAGTGTCTAGACTCTTCTCCATGGCTGGACCCCCAAATAATATTCCTTTACGTGCTAAGGGGTATCTAGACAGTGCGATAGGTTTAATAACTACCCTAACCCTAACGCGTACCCTAACCGTAACCCCTACCCTAACCCTAACACGTACCCTAATCCGAACCCGTACCCTAAACCGAGCCCTAACCCTAACACTAACCCTAACCCTAACCCTAACCCATACCCTACACCGTACACGAACCCCTCCCCGAAACCGTACCCTAAGCCGTACCCTAACCCTAACCCTAAGCCTAACCCTAACCCTAGGCTACCCTTGACTGCTTCTGCCTCCAATAGATTTCCTAAGCACTAGTGTTTTAAGGAACAGCTTAAAAAGAGAATCCTAATGTGATTTCTTTAAAATGGGTGTGTTCCTTATCTTATCCTAGTGTCTAAACTCTTCTCCATGGCTGGACCCCCAAATAATATTCCTTTACGTGCTAAGGGGTATCTAGAGAGTGGGATAGGTTTAATAACTACCCTAAACCTAACACGTACCCTAACCCTAACCCCTACCCTAAACCTAACACGTACCCTAATCCTAACCCGTACCCTAAACCGAGCCCTAACCCTAACACTAACCCTAACCCTAACCCATAACCTATGCCGTACCCGAACCCCTCCCCGAACCCGTACCCTAAGCCGTACCCTAAACCTAACCCTAAGCCTAACCCTAACCTTAGGCTACCCTTGACTGCTTCTGCCTCCAATAGATTTCCTAAGCACTAGTGTTTTAAGGAACAGCTTAAAAAGAGAATCCTACTGTGATTTCTTTATAATAGGTGTGTTCCTTATCTTATCCTAGTGTCTAAACTCTTCTGCATGGCTGGACCTCCAAATAATATTCCTTTACATGCTAAGGGGTATCTAGAGAGTGGGATAGGTTTAATAACTACCCTAACCCTAATGCGTACCCTAACCCTAACCCCTACCCTAACCCTAACACGTACCCTAATCCTAACCCGTACCCTAAACCGAGCCCTAAAGCTAACACTAACCCTAACCCTAACCCTAACCCATACCCTACGCCGTACCTGAACCCCTACACGAACCCGTACCCTAAGCCGTACCCTAACCCTAACCCTAAGCCTAACCCTAACCCTAGGCTACCCTTGACTGCTTCTGCCTCCAATAGATTTCCTAAGCACTAGTGTTTTAAGGAACAGCTTAAAAAGAGAATCCTAATATGATTTCTTTATAATGGGTGTGTTCCCTATCTTATCCTAGTGTCTAAACTCTTCTCCATGGCTGGACCCCCAAATAATATTCCTTTACGTGCTAAGGGGTATCTAGAGAGTGGGATAGGTTTAATAACTACCCTAAACCTAACGCGTACCCTAACCCTAACCCCTACCCTAACCCTAACACGTACCCTAATCCTAACCCGTACCCTAAACCGAGCCCTAACCCTAACACTAACCCTAATCCTAACCCTAACCCATACCCTACGCCGTACCCGATCCCCTCCCCGTACCCGTACCCTAACCCTAACCCTAAGCCTAACCCTAACCCTAGGCTACCCTTGACTGCTTCTGCCTCCAATAGATTTCCTAAGCACTAGTGTTTTAAGGAACAGCTGAAAAAGAGAATCCTAATGTGATTTCTTTATAATGGGTGTGTTCCTTATCTTATCCTAGTGTCTAAACTCTTCTCCATGGCTGGACCCCCAAATAATATTCCTTTACGTTCTAAGGGGTATGTAGAGAGTGGGATAGGTTTAATAACTACCCTAACCCTAACGCGTACCCTAACCCTAACGCGTACCCTAACCCTAACACGTACCCTAATCCTAACCCGTACACTAACCCGAGCCCTAATCCTAACACTAACCCTAAACCTAACCCATACCCTACGCCGTATCCGAACCCCTCCCCGAACCCGTACCTAAGCCGTACCCTAAGCCTAACCCTAAGCCTAACCCTAACCCTACGCTACCCTTGACTGCTTCTGCCTCCAATAGATTTTCTAAGCACTAGTGTTTTAAGGAACGGCTTATAAAGAGAATCCTAATGTGATTTCTTTGTAATGGGTGTGTTCCTTATCTTATCCTTGTGTCTAAACTCTTCTCCATGGCTGGACCCCCAAATAATATTCCTTTACGTGCTAAGGGGTATCTAGAGAGTGGGATAGGTTTAATAACTACCCTAACCCTAACGCGTTCCCTAACCCTAACCCCTACCCTAACCCTAACACGTACCCTAATCCTAACCCGTACCCTAAACCGAGCCCTAACCCTAAAACTAACCCTAACCCTAACCCTAACCCATACCCTACGCCGTACCCGAACCCCTCCCCGAACCCGTACCCTAAGCCGTACCCTAACCCTAACCCTAAGCCTAACCCTAACCCTAGGCTACCCTTGACGGCTTCTGCCTCCAATAGATTTTCTAAGCACTAATGTTTTAAGGAACGGCTTAAAAATAGAATCCTAATGTGATTTCTTTATAATGGGTGTGTTCCTTATCTTATCCTAGTGTCTAAACTCTTCTCCATGGCTGGACCCCCAAATAATATTCCTTTACGTGCTAAGGGGTATCTAGAGAGTTGGATAGGTTTAATAACTACCCTAACCCTAAAGCGTACCCTAACCCTAACCCCTACCCTAACCCTAACACGTACCCTAATCCTAACCCGTACCCTAAACCGGTCCCTAACCCTAACACTAACCCTAACCCTAACCATAACCCATACCCTACGCCGTACCCGAACCCCTCCCCGAACCCGTACCCTAAGCCGTACCCTAACCCTAACCCTAAGCCTAACCCTAACCCTACGCTACCCTTCACTGCTTCTGCCTCCAATAGATTTTCTAAGCACTAATGTTTTAAGGAACGGCTTAAAAAGAGAATCCTAATGTGATTTCTTTATAATGGGTGTGTTCCTTATCTTATCCTAGTGTCTAGACTCTTCTCCATGGCTGGACCCCCAAATAATATTCCTTTACGTGCTAAGGGGTATCTAGAGAGTGGGATAGGTTTAATAACTACCCTAACCCTAACGCGTACCCTAACCCTAACCCCTACCCTAAACCTAACACGTACCCTAAACCGAGCCCTAACCCTAACACTAACCCTAACCCTAACCCATACCCTACGCCGTACCCGAACCCCTCCCCGAACCCGTACCCTAAGCTGTACCCTAAACCTAACCCTAAGCCTAACCCTAACCTTAGGCTACCCTTGACTGCTTCTGCCTCCAATAGATTTCCTAAGCACTAGTGTTTTAAGGAACAGCTTAAAAAGAGAATCCTAATGTGATTTCTTTATAATAGGTGTGTTCCTTATCTTATCCTAGTGTCTAAACTCTTCTCCATGGCTGGACCCCCAAATAATATTCCTTTACGTGCTAAGGGGTATCTAGAGAGTGGGATAGGTTTAATAACTACCCTAACCCTAATGCGTACCCTAACCCTAACCCCTACCCTAACCCTAACACGTACCCTAATCCTAACCCGTACCCTAAACCGAGCCCTTAAGCTAACACTAACCCTAACCCTAACCCTAACCCATACCCTACGCAGTCCCTGAACCCCTACACGAACCCGTACCCTAAGGCGTACCCTAACCCTAACCCTAAGCCTAACCCTAACCCTAGGCTACCCTTGACTGCTTCTGCCTCCAATAGATTTCCTAAGCACTAGTGTTTTAAGGAACAGCTTAAAAAGAGAATCCTAATGTGATTTCTTTATAATGGGTGTGTTCCTTATCTTATCCTAGTGTCTAAACTCTTCTCCATGGCTGGACCCCCAAATAATATTCCTTTACGTGCTAAGGGGTATCTAGAGAGTGGGATAGGTTTAATAACTACCCTAAACCTAACGCGTACCCTAACCCTAACCCCTACCCTAACCGTAACACGTACCCTAATCTTAACCCGTACCCTAAACCGAGCCCTAACCCTAACACTAACCCTAATCCTAACCCTAACCCATACCCTACGGCGTACCCGAACCCCTCCCCGTACCCGTACCCTAACCCTAACCCTAAGCCTAACCCTAACCCTAGGCTACCCTTGACTGCTTCTGCCTCCAATAGATTTCCTAAGCACTAGTGTTTTAAGGAACAGCTGAAAAAGAGAATCCTAAAGTGATTTCTTTATAATGGGTGTGTTCCTTATCTCATCCTAGTGTCTAAACTCTTCTCCATGGCTGGACCCCCAAATAATATTCCTTTACGTTCTAAGGGGTATGTAGAGAGTGGGATAGGTTTAATAACTACCCTAACCCTAACGCGTACCCTAACCCTAACGCGTACCCTAACCCTAACACGTATCCTAATCCTAACCCGTACCCTAAACCGAGCCCTAATCCTAACCCTAACCCTAACCCTAACCCTAACCCTAACCCTAGGCTACCCTTGACTGCTTCTGCCTCCAATAGATTTTCTAAGCACTAATGTTTTAAGGAACGGCTTAAAAATAGAATCCTAATGTGATTTCTTTATAATGGGTGTGTTCCTTATCTTATCCTAGTGTCTAAACTCTTCTCCATGGCTGGACCCCCAAATAATATTCCTTTACGTGCTAAGGGGTATCTAGAGAGTGGGATAGGTTTAATAACTACCCTAACCCTAACGCGTACCCTAACTCTAACCCCTACACTAACCCTAACACGTACCCTAATCCTAACCCGTACCCTAAACCGAGCCCTAACCTTAACACTAACCCTAACCCTAACCCTAACACATACCCTACGCTGTACCCGAACCCCTCCCCGAACCCGTACCCTAAGCCGTACCCTAAGCCTAACCCTAAGCCTAACCCTAACCCTAGGCTTCCCTTGACTGCTTCTGCCTCCAAAAGATTTCCTAAGCACTAGTGTTTTAAGGAACAGCTTAAAAAGAGAATCCTAATGTGATTTCTTTATAATGGGTGTGTTCCTTATCTTATCCTAGTGTCTAGACTCTTCTCCATGGCTGGACCCCCAAATAATATTCCTTTACGTGCTAAGGGGTATCTAGACAGTGCGATAGGTTTAATAACTACCCTAACCCTAACGCGTACCCTAACCGTAACCCCTACCCTAACCCTAACACGTACCCTAATCCGAACCCGTACCCTAAACCGAGCCCTAACCCTAACACTAACCCTAACCCTAACCCTAACCCATACCCTACGCCGTACACGAACCCCTCCCCGAAACCGTACCCTAAGCCGTACCCTAAGCCTAACCCTAACCCTAGGCTACCCTTGACTGCTTCTGCCTCCAATAGATTTCCTAAGCACTAGTGTTTTAAGGAACAGCTTAAAAAGAGAATCCTAATGTGATTTCTTTATAATGGGTGTGTTCCTTATCTTATCCTAGTGTCTAAACTCTTCTCCATGGCTGGACCCCCAAATAATATTCCTTTACGTGCTAAGGGGTATCTAGAGAGTGGGATAGGTTTAATAACTACCCTAAACCTAATGCGTACCCTAACCCTAACCCCTACCCTAACCCTAACACGTACCCTAATCCTAACCCGTACCCTAAACCGAGCCCTAACCCTAACACTAACCCTAATCCTAACCCTAACCCATACCCTACGGCGTACCCGAACCCCTCCCCGTACCCGTACCCTAACCCTAACCCTAATCCTAACCCATACCCTACGCCGTACCCGAGCCCCTCCCCGAACCTGTAACCTAAGCCGTACCGTAACCCGAACCCTAAGCCTAACCCTAACCCTAGGCTACCCTTGACTGCTTCTGCCTCCAATAGATTTCCTAAGCACTAGTGTTTTAAGGAACGGCTTAAAAAGAGAATCCTAATGTGATTTCTTTATAATGGGTGTGTTCCTTATCTTATCCTAGTGTCTAAACTCTTCTCCATGGCTGGACCCCCAAATAATATTCCTTTACGTGCTAAGGGGTATCTAGAGAGTGGGATAGGTTTAATAACTACCCTAACCTAACGCCTACCCTAACCCTAAACCCTACCCTAACCCTAACACGTACCCTAATCCTAACCCGTAACCTATATCGAGCCCTAAACCTAACACTAACCCTAACCCTAACCCTAACCCATACCCTACGCCGTACCCGAACCCCTCCCCGAACCCGTACACTAAACCGTACCCTAAGCCTAACCCTAAGCCTAACCCTAAACCTAGGCTACCCTTGACTGCTTCTGCCTCCAATAGATTTCCTAAGCACTAGTGTTTTAAGGAACAGCTTAAAAATAGAATCCTAATGTGATTTCTTTATAAAGGTTGTGTTCCTTATCTTATCCTAGTGTCTAAACTCTTCCCCATGGCTGGACCCCCAAATAATATTCCTATACGTGCTAAGGGGTATCTAGAGAGTGGGATAGGTTTAATAACTGCCCTAACCCTAACGCGTACCCTAACCCTAACCCCTACCCTAACCCTGACACGTACCCTAACCCTAACCCGTACCCTAAACTGAGCCCTAAAGCTAAAACTAACCCTAACCCTAACCCTAACCCATACCCTACGCCGTACCCGAACCCCTACACGAACCCGTACCTTAAGCCGTACCCTAACCCTAACCCTAAGCCTAACCCTAACCCTAAGCTACCCTTGACTGCTTCTGCCTCCAATAGATTTCCTAAGCACTAGTGTTTTAAGGAACAGCTTAAAAAGAGAATCCTAATGTGATTTCTTTATAATGGGTGTGTTCCTTATCTTATCCTAGTGTCTAAACTCTTCTCCATGGCTGGACCCCCAAATAATATTCCCTTACATTCTAAGGGGTATGTAGAGAGTGGAATAGGTTTAATTACTACCCTAACCCTAACGCGTACCCTAACCTTTACGCGTACCCTAACCCTAACACGTATCCTAATCCTAACCCGTACCCTAAACCAAGCCCTAATCCTAACACTAACCCTAACCCTAACCCTAACCCATACCCTACGCCGTAACCGAACCCCTCCCCCAACCCGTACCCTAAGCCGTACCCTAAGCCTAACCCTAAGCCTAACCCTAACCCTACGCTACCCTTGACTGCTTCTGCCTCCAATAGATTTTCTAAGCACTAGTGTTTTAAGGAACGGCTTAAAAATAGAATCCTAATGTGATTTCTTTATAATGGGTGTGTTCCTTATCTTATCCTAGTGTCTAAACTCTTCTCCATGGCTGGACCCCCAAATAATATTCCTTTACGTGCTAAGGGGTATCTAGAGAGTGGGATAGGTTTAATAACTACCCTAACCCTAACGCGTACCCTAACTCTAACCCCTACACTAACCCTAACACGTACCCTAATCCTAACCCGTACCCTAAACCGAGCCCTAACCTTAACACTAACCCTAACCCTAACCCTAACACATACCCTACGCTGTACCCGAACCCCTCCCCGAACCCATACCCTAAGCCGTACCCTAAGCCTAACCCTAAGCCTAACCCTAACCCTAGGCTTCCCTTGACTGCTTCTGCCTCCAAAAGATTTCCTAAGCACTAGTGTTTTAAGGAACAGCTTAAAAAGAGAATCCTAATGTGATTTCTTTATAATGGGTGTGTTCCTTATCTTATCCTAGTGTCTAGACTCTTCTCCATGGCTGGACCCCCAAATAATATTCCTTTACGTGCTAAGGGGTATCTAGACAGTGCGATAGGTTTAATAACTACCCTAACCCTAACGCGTACCCTAACCGTAACCCCTACCCTAACCCTAACACGTACCCTAATCCGAACCCGTACCCTAAACTGAGCCCTAACCCTAACACTAACCCTAACCCTAACCCTAACCCATACCCTACGCCGTACACGAACCCCTTCCCGAAACCGTACCCTAAGCCGTACCCTAAGCCTAACCCTAACCCTAGGCTACCCTTGACTGCTTCTGCCTCCAATAGATTTCCTAAGCACTAGTGTTTTAAGGAACACCTTAAAAAGAGAATCCTAATGTGATTTCTTTATAATGGGTGTGTTCCTTATCTTATCCTAGTGTCTAAACTCTTCTCCATGGCTGGACCCCCAAATAATATTCCTTTACGTGCTAAGGGGTATCTAGATAGTGGGATAGGTTTAATAACTACCCTAACCCTAACGCGTACCCTAACCCTAACCCCTACCCTAACCCTAACACGTACCCTAATCCTAACCCGTACCCTAAACCGAGCCCTAACCCTAACACTAACCCTAACCCTAACCCTAACCCATACCCTACGCCGTACCCGCACCCCTCCCCGAACCCGTACCCTAAGCCGTACCCTAAGCCTAACCCTAAGCCTAACCCTAACCCTAGGCTACCCTTGACTGCTTCTGCCTCCAATAGATTTCCTAAGCACTAGTGTTTTAAGGAACAGCTGAAAAAGAGAATCCTAATGTGATTTCTTTATAATGGGTGTGTTCCTTATCTTATCCTAGTGTCTAAACTCTTCTCCATGGCTGGACCCCCAAATAATATTCCTTTACGTGCTAAGGGGTATCTAGAGAGTGGGATAGGTTTAATAACTACCCTAAACCTAATGCGTACCCTAACCCTAACCCCTACCCTAACCCTAACACGTACCCTAATCCTAACCCGTACCCTAAACCGAGCCCTAACCCTAACACTAACCCTAATCCTAACCCTAACCCATACCCTACGGCGTACCCGAACCCCTCCCCGTACCCGTACCCTAACCCTAACCCTAAGCCTAACCCTAACCCTAGGCTACCCTTGACTGCTTCTGCCTCCAATAGATTTCCTAAGCACTAGTGTTTTAAGGAACAGCTGAAAAAGAGAATCCTAATGTGATTTCTTTATAATGGGTGTGTTCCTTATCTTATCCTAGTGTCTAAACTTTTCTCCATGGCTGGACCCCCAAATAATATTCCTTTACGTGCTAAGGGGTATCTAGAGAGTGGGATAGGTTTAATAACTACCCTAACCCTAACGCGTACCCTAACCCTAACCCCTACCCTAACCCTAACATGAACCCTAATCCTAACCCGTACCCTAAACCGAGCCCTAACCCTAACACTAACCCTAACCCTAATCCTAACCCATACCCTACGCCGTACCCGAGCCCCTCCCCGAACCTGTAACCTAAGCCGTACCGTAACCCGAACCCTAAGCCTAACCCTAACCCTAGGCTACCCTTGACTGCTTCTGCCTCCAATAGATTTCCTAAGCACTAGTGTTTTAAGGAACGGCTTAAAAAGAGAATCCTAATGTGATTTCTTTATAATGGGTGTGTTCCTTATCTTATCCTAGTGTCTAAACTCTTCTCCATGGCTGGACCCCCAAATAATATTCCTTTACGTGCTAAGGGGTATCTAGAGAGTGGGATAGGTTTAATAACTAACCTAACCCTAACGCGTACCCTAACTCTAACCCCTACCCTAACCCTAACACGTACCCTAATCCTAACCCGTACCCTAAACCGAGCCCTAACCTTAACACTAACCCTAACCCTAACCCTAACACATACCCTACTCTGTACCCGAACCCCTCCCCGAACCCGTACCCTAAGCCGTACCCTAAGCCTAACCCTAAGCCTAATCCTAACCCTAGGCTTCCCTTGACTGCTTCTGCCTCCAATAGATTTCCTAATCACTAGTGTTTTAAGGAACAGCTTAAAAATAGAATCCTAATGTGATTTCTTTATATTGGGTGTGTTCCTTATCTTATCCTAGTGTCTAGACTCTTCTCCATGGCTGGACCCCCAAATAATATTCCTTTACGTGCTAAGGGGTATCTAGACAGTGCGATAGGTTTAATAACTACCCTAACCCTAACGCGTACCCTAACCGTAACCCCTACCCTAACCCTAACACGTACCCTAATCCGAACCCGTACCCTAAACCGAGCCCTAACCCTAACACTAACCCTAACCCTAACCCTAACCCATACCCTACACCGTACACGAACCCCTCCCCGAAACCGTACCCTAAGCCGTACCCTAACCCTAACCCTAAGCCTAACCCTAACCCTAGGCTACCCTTGACTGCTTCTGCCTCCAATAGATTTCCTAAGCACTAGTGTTTTAAGGAACAGCTTAAAAAGAGAATCCTAATGTGATTTCTTTAAAATGGGTGTGTTCCTTATCTTATCCTAGTGTCTAAACTCTTCTCCATGGCTGGACCCCCAAATAATATTCCTTTACGTGCTAAGGGGTATCTAGAGAGTGGGATAGGTTTAATAACTACCCTAAACCTAACACGTACCCTAACCCTAACCCCTACCCTAAACCTAACACGTACCCTAATCCTAACCCGTACCCTAAACCGAGCCCTAAACCTAACACTAACCCTAACCCTAACCCATACCCTACGCCGTACCCGAACCCCTCCCCGAACCCGTACCCTAGGCCGTACCCTAAACCTAACCCTAAGCCTAACCCTAACCTTAGGCTACCCTTGACTGCTTCTGCCTCCAATAAATTTCCTAAGCACTAGTGTTTTAAGGAACAGCTTAAAAAGAGAATCCTAATGTGATTTCTTTATAATAGGTGTGTTCCTTATCTTATCCTAGTGTCTAAACTCTTCTGCATGGCTGGACCTCCAAATAATATTCCTTTACGTGCTAAGGGGTATCTAGAGAGTGGGACAGGTTTAATAACTACCCTAAACCTAATGCGTACCCTAACCCTAACCCCTACCCTAACCCTAACACGTACCCTAATCCTAACCCGTACCCTAAACCGAGACCTAAAGCTAACACTAACCCTAACCCTAACCCTAACCCATACCCTACGCCGTACCTGAACCCCTACACGAACCCGTACCCTAAGCCGTACCCTAACCCTAACCCTAAGCCTAACCCTAACCCTAGGCTACCCTTGACTGCTTCTGCCTCCAATAGATTTCCTAAGCACTAGTGTTTTAAGGAACAGCTTAAAAAGAGAATCCTAATATGATTTCTTTATAATGGGTGTGTTCCTTATCTTATCCTAGTGTCTAAACTCTTCTCCATGGCTGGACCCCCAAATAATATTCCTTTACGTGCTAAGGGGTATCTAGAGAGTGGGATAGGTTTAATAACTACCCTAAACCTAACGCGTACCCTAACCCTAACCCTAACCCTAACCCTAACCAAGCCCTAATCCTAACACTAACCCTAACCCTAACCCTAACCCATACCCTACGCCGTAACCGAACCCCTCCCCGAACCCGTACCCTAAGCCGTACCCTAAGCCTAACCCTAAGCCTAACCCTAACCCTACGCTACCCTTGACTGCTTCTGCCTCCAATAGATTTTCTAAGCACTAGTGTTTTAAGGAACGGCTTAAAAAGAGAATCCTAATGTGATTTCTTTATAATGGGTGTGTTCCTTATCTTATCCTAGTGTCTAAACTCTTCTCCATGGCTGGACGCCCAAATAATATTCCTTTACGTGCTAAGGGGTATCTAGAGAGTGGGATAGGTTTAATAACTACCCTAACCCTAACGCGTACCCTAACCCTAACCCCTACCCTAACCCTAACACGTACACTAATCCTAACCCGTACCCTAAACCGAGCCCTAACCCTAACACTAACCCTAACCCTAACCCTAACCCATACTCTACGCCGTACCCGAACCCCTCCCCGAACCCGTACCCTAAGCCGTACCCTAAGCCTAACCCTAAGCCTAACCCTAACCCTAGGCTACCCTTGACTGCTTCTGCCCCCAATAGATTTCCTAAGCACTAGTGTTTTAAGGAACAGCTTAAAAACAGAATCCTAATGTGATTTCTTTATAATGGGTGTGTTCCTTATCTTATCCTAGTGTCTAAACTCTTCTCCATGGCTGGACCCCCAAATAATATTCCTTTACGTGCTAAGGGGTATCTAGAGAGTTGGATAGGTTTAATAACTACCCTAACCCTAAAGCGTACCCTAACCCTAACCCCTACCCTAACCCTAACACGTACCCTAATCCTAACCCGTACCCTAAACCGGTCCCTAACCCTAACACTAACCCTAACCCTAACCATAACCCATACCCTACGCCGTACCCGAACCCCTCCCCGAACCCGTACCCTAAGCCGTACCCTAACCCTAACCCTAAGCCTAACCCTAACCCTACGCTACCCTTCACTGCTTCTGCCTCCAATAGATTTTCTAAGCACTAATGTTTTAAGGAACGGCTTAAAAAGAGAATCCTAATGTGATTTCTTTATAATGGGTGTGTTCCTTATCTTATCCTAGTGTCTAGACTCTTCTCCATGGCTGGACCCCCAAATAATATTCCTTTACGTGCTAAGGGGTATCTAGAGAGTGGGATAGGTTTAATAACTACCCTAACCCTAACGCGTACCCTAACCCTAACCCCTACCCTAAACCTAACACGTACCCTAATCCTAACCCGTACCCTAAACCGAGCCCTAACCCTAACACTAACCCTAACCCTAACCCATACCCTACGCCGTACCCGAACCCCTCCCCGAACCCGTACCCTAAGCTGTACCCTAAACCTAACCCTAAGCCTAACCCTAACCTTAGGCTACCCTTGACTGCTTCTGCCTCCAATAGATTTCCTAAGCACTAGTGTTTTAAGGAACAGCTTAAAAAGAGAATCCTAATGTGATTTCTTTATAATAGGTGTGTTCCTTATCTTATCCTAGTGTCTAAACTCTTCTCCATGGCTGGACCCCCAAATAATATTCCTTTACGTGCTAAGGGGTATCTAGAGAGTGGGATAGGTTTAATAACTACCCTAACCCTAATGCGTACCCTAACCCTAACCCCTACCCTAACCCTAACACGTATCCTAATCCTAACCCGTACCCTAAACCAAGCCCTAATCCTAACACTAACCCTAACCCTAACCCTAACCCATACCCTACGCCGTAACCGAACCCCTCCCCGAACCCGTACCCTAAGCCGTACCCTAAGCCTAACCCTAAGCCTAACCCTAACCCTACGCTACCCTTGACTGCTTCTGCCTCCAATAGATTTTCTAAGCACTAGTGTTTTAAGGAACGGCTTAAAAAGAGAATCCTAATGTGATTTCTTTATAATGGGTGTGTTCCTTATCTTATCCTAGTGTCTAAACTCTTCTCCATGGCTGGACCCCCAAATAATATTCCTTTACGTGCTAAGGGGTATCTAGAGAGTGGGATAGGTTTAATAACTACCCTAAACCTAATACGTACCCTAACCCTAACCCCTACCCTAACCGTAACACGTACCCTAATCTTAACCCGTACCCTAAACCGAGCCCTAACCCTAACACTAACCCTAATCCTAACCCTAACCCATACCCTACGGCGTACCCGAACCCCTCCCCGTACCCGTACCCTAACCCTAACCCTAAGCCTAACCCTAACCCTAGGCTACCCTTGACTGCTTCTGCCTCCAATAGATTTCCTAAGCACTAGTGTTTTAAGGAACAGCTGAAAAAGAGAATCCTAAAGTGATTTCTTTATAATGGGTGTGTTCCTTATCTCATCCTAGTGTCTAAACTCTTCTCCATGGCTGGACCCCCAAATAATATTCCTTTACGTTCTAAGGGGTATGTAGAGAGTGGGATAGGTTTAATAACTACCCTAACCCTAACGCGTACCCTAACCCTAACGCGTACCCTAACCCTAACACGTATCCTAATCCTAACCCGTACCCTAAACCGAGCCCTAATCCTAACCCTAACCCTAACCCTAACCCTAACCCTAACCCTAGGCTACCCTTGACTGCTTCTGCCTCCAATAGATTTTCTAAGCACTAATGTTTTAAGGAACGGCTTAAAAATAGAATCCTAATGTGATTTCTTTATAATGGGTGTGTTCCTTATCTTATCCTAGTGTCTAAACTCTTCTCCATGGCTGGACCCCCAAATAATATGCCTTTACGTGCTAAGGGGTATCTAGAGAGTGGGATAGGTTTAATAACTACCCTAACCCTAACGCGTACCCTAACTCTAACCCCTACACTAACCCTAACACGTACCCTAATCCTAACCCGTACCGTAAACCGAGCCCTAACCTTAACACTAACCCTAACCCTAACCCTAACACATACCCTATGCTGTACCCGAACCCCTCCCCGAACCCGTACCCTAAGCCGTACCCTAAGCCTAACCCTAAGCCTAACCCTAACCCTAGGCTTCCCTTGACTGCTTCTGCCTCCAAAAGATTTCCTAAGCACTAGTGTTTTAAGGAACAGCTTAAAAAGAGAATCCTAATGTGATTTCTTTATAATGGGTGTGTTCCTTATCTTATCCTAGTGTCTAGACTCTTCTCCATGGCTGGACCCCCAAATAATATTCCTTTACGTGCTAAGGGGTATCTGGACAGTGCGATAGGTTTAATAACTACCCTAACCCTAACGCGTACCCTAACCGTAACCCCTACCCTAACCCTAACACGTACCCTAATCCGAACCCGTACCCTAAACCGAGCCCTAACCCTAACACTAACCCTAACCCTAACCCTAACCCATACCCTACGCCGTACACGAACCCCTCCCCGAAACCGTACCCTAAGCCGTACCCTAAGCCTAACCCTAACCCTAGGCTACCCTTGACTGCTTCTGCCTCCAATAGATTTCCTAAGCACTAGTGTTTTAAGGAACAGCTTAAAAAGAGAATCCTAATGTGATTTCTTTATAATGGGTGTGTTCCTTATCTTATCCTAGTGTCTAAACTCTTCTCCATGGCTGGACCCCCAAATAAT
This sequence comes from Balaenoptera borealis, assembly GCF_965194805.1. Taxonomy (NCBI): domain Eukaryota; kingdom Metazoa; phylum Chordata; class Mammalia; order Artiodactyla; family Balaenopteridae; genus Balaenoptera; species Balaenoptera borealis. The sequence goes on from NW_028123596.1 coordinate 297,937, forward strand.
ATTCCTTTACGTGCTAAGGGGTATCTAGAGAGTGGGATAGGTTTAATAACTACCCTAAACCTAATGCGTACCCTAACCCTAACCCCTACCCTAACCCTAACACGTACCCTAATCCTAACCCGTACCCTAAACCGAGCCCTAACCCTAACACTAACCCTAATCCTAACCCTAACCCATACCCTACGGCGTACCCGAACCCCTCCCCGTACCCGTACCCTAACCCTAACCCTAAGCCTAACCCTAACCCTAGGCTACCCTTGACTGCTTCTGCCTCCAATAGATTTCCTAAGCACTAGTGTTTTAAGGAACAGCTGAAAAAGAGAATCCTAATGTGATTTCTTTATAATGGGTGTGTTCCTTATCTTATCCTAGTGTCTAAACTTTTCTCCATGGCTGGACCCCCAAATAATATTCCTTTACGTGCTAAGGGGTATCTAGAGAGTGGGATAGGTTTAATAACTACCCTAACCCTAACGCGTACCCTAACCCTAACCCCTACCCTAACCCTAACATGAACCCTAATCCTAACCCGTACCCTAAACCGAGCCCTAACCCTAACACTAACCCTAACCCTAATCCTAACCCATACCCTACGCCGTACCCGAGCCCCTCCCCGAACCTGTAACCTAAGCCGTACCGTAACCCGAACCCTAAGCCTAACCCTAACCCTAGGCTACCCTTGACTGCTTCTGCCTCCAATAGATTTCCTAAGCACTAGTGTTTTAAGGAACGGCTTAAAAAGAGAATCCTAATGTGATTTCTTTATAATGGGTGTGTTCCTTATCTTATCCTAGTGTCTAAACTCTTCTCCATGGCTGGACCCCCAAATAATATTCCTTTACGTGCTAAGGGGTATCTAGAGAGTGGGATAGGTTTAATAACTACCCTAACCTAACGCCTACCCTAACCCTAAACCCTACCCTAACCCTAACACGTACCCTAATCCTAACCCGTAACCTATATCGAGCCCTAAACCTAACACTAACCCTAACCCTAACCCTAACCCATACCCTACGCCGTACCCGAACCCCTCCCCGAACCCGTACACTAAACCGTACCCTAAGCCTAACCCTAAGCCTAACCCTAAACCTAGGCTACCCTTGACTGCTTCTGCCTCCAATAGATTTCCTAAGCACTAGTGTTTTAAGGAACAGCTTAAAAATAGAATCCTAATGTGATTTCTTTATAAAGGTTGTGTTCCTTATCTTATCCTAGTGTCTAAACTCTTCCCCATGGCTGGACCCCCAAATAATATTCCTATACGTGCTAAGGGGTATCTAGAGAGTGGGATAGGTTTAATAACTGCCCTAACCCTAACGCGTACCCTAACCCTAACCCCTACCCTAACCCTGACACGTACCCTAACCCTAACCCGTACCCTAAACTGAGCCCTAAAGCTAAAACTAACCCTAACCCTAACCCTAACCCATACCCTACGCCGTACCCGAACCCCTACACGAACCCGTACCTTAAGCCGTACCCTAACCCTAACCCTAAGCCTAACCCTAACCCTAAGCTACCCTTGACTGCTTCTGCCTCCAATAGATTTCCTAAGCACTAGTGTTTTAAGGAACAGCTTAAAAAGAGAATCCTAATGTGATTTCTTTATAATGGGTGTGTTCCTTATCTTATCCTAGTGTCTAAACTCTTCTCCATGGCTGGACCCCCAAATAATATTCCCTTACATTCTAAGGGGTATGTAGAGAGTGGAATAGGTTTAATTACTACCCTAACCCTAACGCGTACCCTAACCTTTACGCGTACCCTAACCCTAACACGTATCCTAATCCTAACCCGTACCCTAAACCAAGCCCTAATCCTAACACTAACCCTAACCCTAACCCTAACCCATACCCTACGCCGTAACCGAACCCCTCCCCCAACCCGTACCCTAAGCCGTACCCTAAGCCTAACCCTAAGCCTAACCCTAACCCTACGCTACCCTTGACTGCTTCTGCCTCCAATAGATTTTCTAAGCACTAGTGTTTTAAGGAACGGCTTAAAAATAGAATCCTAATGTGATTTCTTTATAATGGGTGTGTTCCTTATCTTATCCTAGTGTCTAAACTCTTCTCCATGGCTGGACCCCCAAATAATATTCCTTTACGTGCTAAGGGGTATCTAGAGAGTGGGATAGGTTTAATAACTACCCTAACCCTAACGCGTACCCTAACTCTAACCCCTACACTAACCCTAACACGTACCCTAATCCTAACCCGTACCCTAAACCGAGCCCTAACCTTAACACTAACCCTAACCCTAACCCTAACACATACCCTACGCTGTACCCGAACCCCTCCCCGAACCCATACCCTAAGCCGTACCCTAAGCCTAACCCTAAGCCTAACCCTAACCCTAGGCTTCCCTTGACTGCTTCTGCCTCCAAAAGATTTCCTAAGCACTAGTGTTTTAAGGAACAGCTTAAAAAGAGAATCCTAATGTGATTTCTTTATAATGGGTGTGTTCCTTATCTTATCCTAGTGTCTAGACTCTTCTCCATGGCTGGACCCCCAAATAATATTCCTTTACGTGCTAAGGGGTATCTAGACAGTGCGATAGGTTTAATAACTACCCTAACCCTAACGCGTACCCTAACCGTAACCCCTACCCTAACCCTAACACGTACCCTAATCCGAACCCGTACCCTAAACTGAGCCCTAACCCTAACACTAACCCTAACCCTAACCCTAACCCATACCCTACGCCGTACACGAACCCCTTCCCGAAACCGTACCCTAAGCCGTACCCTAAGCCTAACCCTAACCCTAGGCTACCCTTGACTGCTTCTGCCTCCAATAGATTTCCTAAGCACTAGTGTTTTAAGGAACACCTTAAAAAGAGAATCCTAATGTGATTTCTTTATAATGGGTGTGTTCCTTATCTTATCCTAGTGTCTAAACTCTTCTCCATGGCTGGACCCCCAAATAATATTCCTTTACGTGCTAAGGGGTATCTAGATAGTGGGATAGGTTTAATAACTACCCTAACCCTAACGCGTACCCTAACCCTAACCCCTACCCTAACCCTAACACGTACCCTAATCCTAACCCGTACCCTAAACCGAGCCCTAACCCTAACACTAACCCTAACCCTAACCCTAACCCATACCCTACGCCGTACCCGCACCCCTCCCCGAACCCGTACCCTAAGCCGTACCCTAAGCCTAACCCTAAGCCTAACCCTAACCCTAGGCTACCCTTGACTGCTTCTGCCTCCAATAGATTTCCTAAGCACTAGTGTTTTAAGGAACAGCTGAAAAAGAGAATCCTAATGTGATTTCTTTATAATGGGTGTGTTCCTTATCTTATCCTAGTGTCTAAACTCTTCTCCATGGCTGGACCCCCAAATAATATTCCTTTACGTGCTAAGGGGTATCTAGAGAGTGGGATAGGTTTAATAACTACCCTAAACCTAATGCGTACCCTAACCCTAACCCCTACCCTAACCCTAACACGTACCCTAATCCTAACCCGTACCCTAAACCGAGCCCTAACCCTAACACTAACCCTAATCCTAACCCTAACCCATACCCTACGGCGTACCCGAACCCCTCCCCGTACCCGTACCCTAACCCTAACCCTAAGCCTAACCCTAACCCTAGGCTACCCTTGACTGCTTCTGCCTCCAATAGATTTCCTAAGCACTAGTGTTTTAAGGAACAGCTGAAAAAGAGAATCCTAATGTGATTTCTTTATAATGGGTGTGTTCCTTATCTTATCCTAGTGTCTAAACTTTTCTCCATGGCTGGACCCCCAAATAATATTCCTTTACGTGCTAAGGGGTATCTAGAGAGTGGGATAGGTTTAATAACTACCCTAACCCTAACGCGTACCCTAACCCTAACCCCTACCCTAACCCTAACATGAACCCTAATCCTAACCCGTACCCTAAACCGAGCCCTAACCCTAACACTAACCCTAACCCTAATCCTAACCCATACCCTACGCCGTACCCGAGCCCCTCCCCGAACCTGTAACCTAAGCCGTACCGTAACCCGAACCCTAAGCCTAACCCTAACCCTAGGCTACCCTTGACTGCTTCTGCCTCCAATAGATTTCCTAAGCACTAGTGTTTTAAGGAACGGCTTAAAAAGAGAATCCTAATGTGATTTCTTTATAATGGGTGTGTTCCTTATCTTATCCTAGTGTCTAAACTCTTCTCCATGGCTGGACCCCCAAATAATATTCCTTTACGTGCTAAGGGGTATCTAGAGAGTGGGATAGGTTTAATAACTACCCTAACCTAACGCCTACCCTAACCCTAAACCCTACCCTAACCCTAACACGTACCCTAATCCTAACCCGTAACCTATATCGAGCCCTAAACCTAACACTAACCCTAACCCTAACCCTAACCCATACCCTACGCCGTACCCGAACCCCTCCCCGAACCCGTACACTAAACCGTACCCTAAGCCTAACCCTAAGCCTAACCCTAAACCTAGGCTACCCTTGACTGCTTCTGCCTCCAATAGATTTCCTAAGCACTAGTGTTTTAAGGAACAGCTTAAAAATAGAATCCTAATGTGATTTCTTTATAAAGGTTGTGTTCCTTATCTTATCCTAGTGTCTAAACTCTTCCCCATGGCTGGACCCCCAAATAATATTCCTATACGTGCTAAGGGGTATCTAGAGAGTGGGATAGGTTTAATAACTGCCCTAACCCTAACGCGTACCCTAACCCTAACCCCTACCCTAACCCTGACACGTACCCTAACCCTAACCCGTACCCTAAACTGAGCCCTAAAGCTAAAACTAACCCTAACCCTAACCCTAACCCATACCCTACGCCGTACCCGAACCCCTACACGAACCCGTACCTTAAGCCGTACCCTAACCCTAACCCTAAGCCTAACCCTAACCCTAAGCTACCCTTGACTGCTTCTGCCTCCAATAGATTTCCTAAGCACTAGTGTTTTAAGGAACAGCTTAAAAAGAGAATCCTAATGTGATTTCTTTATAATGGGTGTGTTCCTTATCTTATCCTAGTGTCTAAACTCTTCTCCATGGCTGGACCCCCAAATAATATTCCCTTACATTCTAAGGGGTATGTAGAGAGTGGAATAGGTTTAATTACTACCCTAACCCTAACGCGTACCCTAACCTTTACGCGTACCCTAACCCTAACACGTATCCTAATCCTAACCCGTACCCTAAACCAAGCCCTAATCCTAACACTAACCCTAACCCTAACCCTAACCCATACCCTACGCCGTAACCGAACCCCTCCCCCAACCCGTACCCTAAGCCGTACCCTAAGCCTAACCCTAAGCCTAACCCTAACCCTACGCTACCCTTGACTGCTTCTGCCTCCAATAGATTTTCTAAGCACTAGTGTTTTAAGGAACGGCTTAAAAATAGAATCCTAATGTGATTTCTTTATAATGGGTGTGTTCCTTATCTTATCCTAGTGTCTAAACTCTTCTCCATGGCTGGACCCCCAAATAATATTCCTTTACGTGCTAAGGGGTATCTAGAGAGTGGGATAGGTTTAATAACTACCCTAACCCTAACGCGTACCCTAACTCTAACCCCTACACTAACCCTAACACGTACCCTAATCCTAACCCGTACCCTAAACCGAGCCCTAACCTTAACACTAACCCTAACCCTAACCCTAACACATACCCTACGCTGTACCCGAACCCCTCCCCGAACCCATACCCTAAGCCGTACCCTAAGCCTAACCCTAAGCCTAACCCTAACCCTAGGCTTCCCTTGACTGCTTCTGCCTCCAAAAGATTTCCTAAGCACTAGTGTTTTAAGGAACAGCTTAAAAAGAGAATCCTAATGTGATTTCTTTATAATGGGTGTGTTCCTTATCTTATCCTAGTGTCTAGACTCTTCTCCATGGCTGGACCCCCAAATAATATTCCTTTACGTGCTAAGGGGTATCTAGACAGTGCGATAGGTTTAATAACTACCCTAACCCTAACGCGTACCCTAACCGTAACCCCTACCCTAACCCTAACACGTACCCTAATCCGAACCCGTACCCTAAACTGAGCCCTAACCCTAACACTAACCCTAACCCTAACCCTAACCCATACCCTACGCCGTACACGAACCCCTTCCCGAAACCGTACCCTAAGCCGTACCCTAAGCCTAAACCTAACCCTAGGCTACCCTTGACTGCTTCTGCCTCCAATAGATTTCCTAAGCACTAGTGTTTTAAGGAACACCTTAAAAAGAGAATCCTAATGTGATTTCTTTATAATGGGTGTGTTCCTTATCTTATCCTAGTGTCTAAACTCTTCTCCATGGCTGGACCCCCAAATAATATTCCTTTACGTGCTAAGGGGTATCTAGAGAGTGGGATAGGTTTAATAACTACCCTAAACCTAACGCGTACCCTAACCCTAACCCCTACCCTAACCCTAACACGTACCCTAATCCTAACCCGTACCCTAAACCGAGCCCTAACCCTAACACTAACCCTAATCCTAACCTTAACCCATACCCTACGGCGTACCCGAACCCCTCCCCGTACCCGTACCCTAACCCTAACCCTAAGCCTAACCCTAACCCTAGGCTACCCTTGACTGCTTCTGCCTCCAATAGATTTCCTAAGCACTAGTGTTTTAAGGAACAGCTGAAAAAGAGAATCCTAATGTGATTTCTTTATAATGGGTGTGTTCCTTATCTTATCCTAGTGTCTAAACTCTTCTCCATGGCTGGACCCCCAAATAATATTCCTTTACGTTCTAAGGGGTATGTAGAGAGTGGGATAGGTTTAATAACTACCCTAACCCTAACGCGTACCCTAACCCTAACGCGTACCCTAACCCTAACACGTATCCTAATCCTAACCCGTACCCTAAACCGAGCCCTAATCCTAACCCTAACCCTAACCCTAACCCTAACCCTAAACCTAACCCTAGGCTACCCTTGACTGCTTCTGCCTCCAATAGATTTTCTAAGCACTAATGTTTTAAGGAACGGCTTAAAAATAGAATCCTAATGTGAATTCTTTATAATTGGTGTGTTCCTTATCTTATCCTAGTGTCTAAACTCTTCTCCATGGCTGGACCCCCAAATAATATTCCTTTACGTGCTAAGGGGTATCTAGAGAGTGGGATAGGTTTAATAACTACCCTAACCCTAACGCGTACCCTAACTCTAACCCCTACACTAACCCTAACACGTACCCTAATCCTAACCCGTACCCTAAACCGAGCCCTAACCTTAACACTAACCCTAACCCTAACCCTAACACATACCCTACGCTGTACCCGAACCCCTCCCCGAACCCGTACCCTAAGCCGTACCCTAAGCCTAACCCTAAGCCTAACCCTAACCCTAGGCTTCCCTTGACTGCTTCTGCCTCCAAAAGATTTCCTAAGCACTAGTGTTTTAAGGAACAGCTTAAAAAGAGAATCCTAATGTGATTTCTTTATAATGGGTGTGTTCCTTATCTTATCCTAGTGTCTAGACTCTTCTCCTTGGCTGGACCCCCAAATAATATTCCTTTACGTGCTAAGGGGTATCTAGACAGTGCGATAGGTTTAATAACTAACCTAACCCTAACGCGTACCCTAACCGTAACCCCTACCCTAACCCTAACACGTACCCTAATCCGAACCCGTACCCTAAACCGAGCCCTAACCCTAACACGAACCCTAACCCTAACCCTAACCCATACCCTACGCCGTACACGAACCCCTCCCCGAAACCGTACCCTAAGCCGTACCCTAAGCCTAACCCTAACCCTAGGCTACCCTTGACTGCTTCTGCCTCCAATAGATTTCCTAAGCACTAGTGTTTTAAGGAACAGCTTAAAAAGAGAATCCTAATGTGATTTCTTTATAATGGGTGTGTTCCTTATCTTATCCTAGTGTCTAAACTCTTCTCCATGGCTGGACCCCCAAATAATATTCCTTTACGTGCTAAGGGGTATCTAGAGAGTGGGATAGGTTTAATAACTACCCTAAACCTAATGCGTACCCTAACCCTAACCCCTACCCTAACCCTAACACGTACCCTAATCCTAACCCGTACCCTAAACCGAGCCCTAACCCTAACACTAACCCTAATCCTAACCCTAACCCATACCCTACGGCGTACCCGAACCCCTCCCCGTACCCGTACCCTAACCCTAACCCTAAGCCTAACCCTAACCCTAGGCTACCCTTGACTGCTTCTGCCTCCAATAGATTTCCTAAGCACTAGTGTTTTAAGGAACAGCTGAAAAAGAGAATCCTAATGTGATTTCTTTATAATGGGTGTGTTCCTTATCTTATCCTAGTGTCTAAACTCTTCTCCATGGCTGGACCCCCAAATAATATTCCTTTACGTGCTAAGGGGTATCTAGAGAGTGGGATAGGTTTAATAACTACCCTAACCCTAACGCGTACCCTAACCCTAACCCCTACCCTAACCCTAACATGAACCCTAATCCTAACCCGTACCCTAAACCGAGCCCTAACCCTAACACTAACCCTAACCCTAATCCTAACCCATACCCTACGCCGTACCCGAGCCCCTCCCCGAACCTGTAACCTAAGCCGTACCGTAACCCTAACCCTAAGCCTAACCCTAACCCTAGGCTACCCTTGACTGCTTCTGCCTCCAATAGATTTCCTAAGCACTAGTGTTTTAAGGAACGGCTTAAAAAGAGAATCCTAATGTGATTTCTTTATAATGGGTGTGTTCCTTATCTTATCCTAGTGTCTAAACTCTTCTCCATGGCTGGACCCCCAAATAATATTCCTTTACGTGCTAAGGGGTATCTAGAGAGTGGGATAGGTTTAATAACTACCCTAACCTAACGCGTACCCTAACCCTAAACCCTACCCTAACCCTAACACGTACCCTAATCCTAACCCGTAACCTATACCGAGCCCTAAACCTAACACTAACCCTAACCCTAACCCTAACCCATACCCTACGCCGTACCCGAACCCCTCCCCGAACCCGTACACTAAGCCGTACCCTAAGCCTAACCCTAAGCCTAACCCTAAACCTAGGCTACCCTTGACTGCTTCTGCCTCCAATAGATTTCCTAAGCACTAGTGTTTTAAGGAACAGCTTAAAAATAGAATCCTAATGTGATTTCTTTATAAAGGGTGTGTTCCTTATCTTATCCTAGTGTCTAAACTCTTCCCCATGGCTGGACCCCCAAATAATATTCCTATACGTGCTAAGGGGTATCTAGAGAGTGGGATAGGTTTAATAACTACCCTAACCCTAACGCGTACCCTAACCCTAACCCCTACCCTAACCCTAACACGTACCCTAACCCTAACCCGTACCCTAAACTGAGCCCTAAAGCTAAAACTAACCCTAACCCTAACCCTAACCCATACCCTACGCCGTACCCGAACCCCTACACGAACCCGTACCTTAAGCCGTACCCTAACCCTAACCCTAAGCCTAACCCTAACCCTAAGCTACCCTTGACTGCTTCTGCCTCCAATAGATTTCCTAAGCACTAGTGTTTTAAGGAACAGCTTAAAAAGAGAATCCTAATGTGATTTCTTTATAATGGGTGTGTTCCTTATCTTATCCTAGTGTCTAAACTCTTCTCCATGGCTGGACCCCCAAATAATATTCCTTTACGTTCTAAGGGGTATGTAGAGAGTGGGATAGGTTTAATAACTACCCTAACCCTAACGCGTACCCTAACCCTAACGCGTACCCTAACCCTAACACGTATCCTAATCCTAACCCGTACCCTAAACCGAGCCCTAATCCTAACCCTAACCCTAACCCTAACCCTAACCCTAACCCTAGGCTACCCTTGACTGCTTCTGCCTCCAATAGATTTTCTAAGCACTAATGTTTTAAGGAACGGCTTAAAAATAGAATCCTAATGTGATTTCTTTATAATGGGTGTGTTCCTTATCTTATCCTAGTGTCTAAACTCTTCTCCATGGCTGGACCCCCAAATAATATTCCTTTACGTGCTAAGGGGTATCTAGAGAGTGGGATAGGTTTAATAACTACCCTAACCCTAACGCATACCCTAACTCTAACCCCTACACTAACCCTAACACGTACCCTAATCCTAACCCGTACCCTAAACCGAGCCCTAACCTTAACACTAATCCTAACCCTAACCCTAACACATACCCTACGCTGTACCCGAACCCCTCCCCGAACCCGTACCCTAAGCCGTACCCTAAGCCTAACCCTAAGCCTAACCCTAACCCTAGGCTTCCCTTGACTGCTTCTGCCTCCAAAAGATTTCCTAAGCACTAGTGTTTTAAGGAACAGCTTAAAAAGAGAATCCTAATGTGATTTCTTTATAATGGGTGTGTTCCTTATCTTATCCTAGTGTCTAGACTCTTCTCCATGGCTGGACCCCCAAATAATATTCCTTTACGTGCTAAGGGGTATCTAGACAGTGCGATAGGTTTAATAACTACCCTAAACCTAACGCGTACCCTAACCGTAACCCCTACCCTAACCCTAACACGTACCCTAATCCGAACCCGTACCCTAAACCGAGCCCTAACCCTAACACTAACCCTAACCCTAACCCTAACCCATACCCTACGCCGTACACGAACCCCTCCCCGAAACCGTACCCTAAGCCGTACCCTAAGCCTAACCCTAACCCTAGGCTACCCTTGACTGCTTCTGCCTCCAATAGATTTCCTAAGCACTAGTGTTTTAAGGAACACCTTAAAAAGAGAATCCTAATGTGATTTCTTTATAATGGGTGTGTTCCTTATCTTATCCTAGTGTCTAAACTCTTCTCCATGGCTGGACCCCCAAATAATATTCCTTTACGTGCTAAGGGGTATCTAGAGAGTGGGATAGGTTTAATAACTACCCTAAACCTAATGCGTACCCTAACCCTAACCCCTACCCTAACCCTAACACGTACCCTAATCCTAACCCGTACCCTAAACCGAGCCCTAACCCTAACACTAACCGTAATCCTAACCCTAACCCATACCCTACGGCGTACCCGAACCCCTCCCCGTACCCGTACCCTAACCCTAACCCTAAGCCTAACCCTAACCCTAGGCTACCCTTGACTGCTTCTGCCTCCAATAGATTTCCTAAGCACTAGTGTTTTAAGGAACAGCTGAAAAAGAGAATCCTAATGTGATTTCTTTATAATGGGTGTGTTCCTTATCTTATCCTAGTGTCTAAACTTTTCTCCATGGCTGGACCCCCAAATAATATTCCTTTACGTGCTAAGGGGTATCTAGAGAGTGGGATAGGTTTAATAACTACCCTAACCCTAACGCGTACCCTAACCCTAACCCCTACCCTAACCCTAACATGAACCCTAATCCTAACCCGTACCCTAAACCGAGCCCTAACCCTAACACTAACCCTAACCCTAATCCTAACCCATACCCTACGCCGTACCCGAGCCCCTCCCCGAACCTGTAACCTAAGCCGTACCGTAACCCTAACCCTAAGCCTAACCCTAACCCTAGGCTACCCTTGACTGCTTCTGCCTCCAATAGATTTCCTAAGCACTAGTGTTTTAAGGAACGGCTTAAAAAGAGAATCCTAATGTGATTTCTTTATAATGGGTGTGTTCCTTATCTTATCCTAGTGTCTAAACTCTTCTCCATGGCTGGACCCCCAAATAATATTCCTTTACGTGCTAAGGGGTATCTAGAGAGTGGGATAGGTTTAATAACTACCCTAACCTAACGCGTACCCTAACCCTAAACCCTACCCTAACCCTAACACGTACCCTAATCCTAACCCGTAACCTATATCGAGCCCTAAACCTAACACTAACCCTAACACTAACCCTAACCCATACCCTACGCCGTACGCGAACCCCTCCCCGAACCCGTACACTAAACCGTACCCTAAGCCTAACCCTAAGCCTAACCCTAAACCTAGGCTACCCTTGACTGCTTCTGCCTCCAATAGATTTCCTAAGCACTAGTGTTTTAAGGAACAGCTTAAAAATAGAATCCTAATGTGATTTCTTTATAAAGGTTGTGTTCCTTATCTTATCCTAGTGTCTAAACTCTTCCCCATGGCTGGACCCCCAAATAATATTCCTATACGTGCTAAGGGGTATCTAGAGAGTGGGATAGGTTTAATAACTACCCTAACCCTAACGCGTACCCTAACCCTAACCCCTACCCTAACCCTAACACGTACCCTAACCCTAACCCGTACCCTAAACTGAGCCCTAAAGCTAAAACTAACCCTAACCCTAACCCTAACCCATACCCTACGCCGTACCCGAACCCCTACACGAACCCGTACCTTAAGCCGTACCCTAACCCTAACCCTAAGCCTAACCCTAACCCTAAGCTACCCTTGACTGCTTCTGCCTCCAATAGATTTCCTAAGCACTAGTGTTTTAAGGAACAGCTTAAAAAGAGAATCCTAATGTGATTTCTTTATAATGGGTGTGTTCCTTATCTTATCCTAGTGTCTAAACTCTTCTCCATGGCTGGACCCCCAAATAATATTCCTTTACATTCTAAGGGGTATGTAGAGAGTTTAATAGGTTTAATTACTACCCTAACCCTAACGCGTACCCTAACCCTAACCCCTACCCTAACCCTAACACGTATCCTAATCCTAACCCGTACCCTAAACCAAGCCCTAATCCTAACACTAACCCTAACCCTAACCCTAACCCATACCCTACGCCGTAACCGAACCCCTCCCCGAACCCGTACCCTAAGCCGTACCCTAAGCCGTACCCTAAGCCTAACCCTAACCCTACGCTACCCTTGACTGCTTCTGCCTCCAATAGATTTTCTAAGCACTAGTGTTTTAAGGAACGGCTTAAAAAGAGAATCCTAATGTGATTTCTTTATAATGGGTGTGTTCCTTATCTTATCCTAGTGTCTAAACTCTTCTCCATGGCTGGACGCCCAAATAATATTCCTTTACGTGCTAAGGGGTATCTAGAGAGTGGGATAGGTTTAATAACTACCCTAACCCTAAAGCGTACCCTAACCCTAACCCCTACCCTAACCCTAACACGTACACTAATCCTAACCCGTACCCTAAACCGATCCCTAACCCTAACACTAACCCTAACCCTAACCATAACCCATACCCTACGCCGTACCCGAACCCCTCCCCGAACCCGTACCCTAAGCCGTACCCTAACCCTAACCCTAAGCCTAACCCTAACCCTACGCTACCCTTCACTGCTTCTGCCTCCAATAGATTTTCTAAGCACTAATGTTTTAAGGAACGGCTTAAAAAGAGAATCCTAATGTGATTTCTTTATAATGGGTGTGTTCCTTATCTTATCCTAGTGTCTAGACTCTTCTCCATGGCTGCACCCCCAAATAATATTCCTTTACGTGCTAAGGGGTATCTAGAGAGTGGGATAGGTTTAATAACTACCCTAACCCTAACGCGTACCCTAACCCTAACCCCTACCCTAAACCTAACACGTACCCTAATCCTAACCCGTACCCTAAACCGAGCCCTAACCCTAACACTAACCCTAACCCTAACCCATACCCTACGCCGTACCCGAACCCCTCCCCGAACCCGTACCCTAAGCTGTACCCTAAACCTAACCCTAAGCCTAACCCTAACCTTAGGCTACCCTTGACTGCTTCTGCCTCCAATAGATTTCCTAAGCACTAGTGTTTTAAGGAACAGCTTAAAAAGAGAATCCTAATGTGATTTCTTTATAATAGGTGTGTTCCTTATCTTATCCTAGTGTCTAAACTCTTCTCCATGGCTGGACCTCCAAATAATATTCCTTTACCTGCTAAGGGGTATCTAGAGAGTGGGATAGGTTTAATAACTACCCTAACCCTAATGCGTACCCTAACCCTAACCCCTACCCTAACCCTAACACGTACCCTAATCCTAACCCGTACCCTAAACCGAGCCCTTAAGCTAACACTAACCCTAACCCTAACCCTAACCCATACCCTACGCAGTCCCTGAACCCCTACACGAACCCGTACCCTAAGGCGTACCCTAACCCTAACCCTAACCCTAACCCTAACCCTAACCCGTACCCTAAACCGAGCCCTAACCCTAACACTAACCCTAATCCTAACCCTAACCCATACCCTACGCTGTACCCGAACCCCTCCCCGAACCCGTACCCTAAGCCGTACCCTAAGCCTAACCCTAAGCCTAACCCTAACCCTAGGCTTCCGTTGACTGCTTCTGCCTCCAAAAGATTTCCTAAGCACTAGTGTTTTAAGGAACAGCTTAAAAAGAGAATCCTAATGTGATTTCTTTATAATGGGTGTGTTCCTTATCTTATCCTAGTGTCTAAACTCTTCTCCATGGCTGGACCCCCAAATAATATTCCTTTACGTGCTAAGGGGTATCTAGACAGTGCGATAGGTTTAATAACTACCCTAAACCTAACGCGTACCCTAACCGTAACCCCTACCCTAACCCTAACACGTACCCTAATCCGAACCCGTACCCTAAACCGATCCCTAACCCTAACACTAACCCTAACCCTAACCCTAACCCATACCCTACGCCGTACACGAACCCCTCCCCGAAACCGTACCCTAAGCCGTACCCTAAGCCTAACCCTAACCCTAGGCTACCCTTGACTGCTTCTGCCTCCAATAGATTTCCTAAGCACTAGTGTTTTAAGGAACAGCTTAAAAAGAGAATCCTAATGTGATTTCTTTATAATGGGTGTGTTCCTTATCTTATCCTAGTGTCTAAACTCTTCTCCATGGCTGGACCCCCAAATAATATTCCTTTACGTGCTAAGGGGTATCTAGAGAGTGGGATAGGTTTAATAACTACCCTAAACCTAATGCGTACCCTAACCCTAACCCCTACCCTAACCCTAACACGTACCCTAATCCTAACCCGTACCCTAAACCGAGCCCTAACCCTAACACTAACCCTAATCCTAACCCTAACCCATACCCTACGGCGTACCCGAACCCCTCCCCGTACCCGTACCCTAACCCTAACCCTAAGCCTAACCCTAACCCTAGGCTACCCTTGACTGCTTCTGCCTCCAATAGATTTCCTAAGCACTAGTGTTTTAAGGAACGGCTTAAAAAGAGAATCCTAATGTGATTTCTTTATAATGGGTGTGTTCCTTATCTTATCCTAGTGTCTAAACTCTTCTCCATGGCTGGACCCCCAAATAATATTCCTTTACGTGCTAAGGGGTATCTAGAGAGTGGGATAGGTTTAATAACTACCCTAACCTAACGCGTACCCTAACCCTAATCCCTACCCTAACCCTAACACGTACTCTAATCCTAACCCGTAACCTATATCGAGCCCTAAACCTAACACTAACCCTAACCCTAACCCTAACCCATACCCTACGCCGTACGCGAACCCCTCCCCGAACCCGTACACTAAACCGTACCCTAAGCCTAACCCTAAGCCTAACCCTAAACCTAGGCTACCCTTGACTGCTTCTGCCTCCAATAGATTTCCTAAGCACTAGTGTTTTAAGGAACAGCTTAAAAATAGAATCCTAATGTGATTTCTTTATAAAGGTTGTGTTCCTTATCTTATCCTAGTGTCTAAACTCTTCCCCATGGCTGGACCCCCAAATAATATTCCTATACGTGCTAAGGGGTATCTAGAGAGTGGGATAGGTTTAATAACTACCCTAACCCTAACGCGTACCCTAACCCTAACCCCTACCCTAACCCTAACACGTACCCTAACCCTAACCCGTACCCTAAACCGAGCCCTAACCTTAACACTAACCCTAACCCTAACCCTAACACATACCCTACGCTGTACCCGAACCCCTCCCCGAACCCGTACCCTAAGCCGTACCCTAAGCCTAACCCTAAGCCTAACCCTAACCCTAGGCTTCCCTTGACTGCTTCTGCCTCCAAAAGATTTCCTAAGCACTACTGTTTTAAGGAACAGCTTAAAAAGAGAATCCTAATGTGATTTCTTTATAATGGGTGTGTTCCTTATCTTATCCTAGTGTCTAGACTCTTCTCCATGGCTGGACCCCCAAATAATATTCGTTTACGTGCTAAGGGGTATCTAGACAGTGCGATAGGTTTAATAACTACCCTAACCCTAACGCGTACCCTAACCGTAACCCCTACCCTAACCCTAACACGTACCCTAATCCGAACCCGTACCCTAAACCGAGCCCTAACCCTAACACTAACCCTAACCCTAACCCTAACCCATACCCTACGCCGTACACGAACCCCTCCCCGAAACCGTACCCTAAGCCGTACCCTAAGCCTAACCCTAACCCTAGGCTACCCTTGACTGCTTCTGCCTCCAATAGATTTCCTAAGCACTAGTGCTTTAAGCAACAGCTTAAAAAGAGAATCCTAATGTGATTTCTTTATAATGGGTGTGTTCCTTATCTTATCCTAGTGTCTAAACTCTTCTCCATGGCTGGACCCCCAAATAATATTCGCTTACGTGCTAAGGGGTATCTAGAGAGTGGGATAGGTTTACTAACTACCCTAACCCTAACGCGTACCCTAACCCTAACCCCTACCCTAACCCTAACACGTACCCTAATCCGAACCCGTACCCTAAACCGAGCCCTAACCCTAACACTAACCCTAACCCTAACCCTAACCCATACCCTACGCCGTACCCGAACCCCTCCCCGAACCCGTACCCTAAGCCGTACCCTAACCCTAACCCTAAGCCTAACCCTAACCCTAGGCTACCCTTGACTGCTTCTGCCTCCAATAGATTTCCTAAGCAGTAGTGTTTTAAGGAACAGCTTAAAAAGAGAATCCTAATGTGATTTCTTTATAATGGGTGTGTTCCTTATTTATCCTAGTGTCTAAACTCTTCTCCATGGCTGGACCCCTAAATAATATTCCTTTACGTGCTAAGGGGTATCTAGATAGTGGGATAGGTTTAATAACTACCCTAACCCTAACGCGTACCCTAACCCTAACCCCTACCCTAACCCTAACACGTACCCTAATCCTAACCCGTACCCTAAACCGAGCCCTAACCCTAACACTAACCCTAACCCTAACCCTAACCCATACCCTACGCCGTACCCGCACCCCTCCCCGAACCCGTACCCTAAGCCGTACCCTAAGCCTAACCCTAAGCCTAACCCTAACCCTAGGCTACCCTTGACTGCTTCTGCCTCCAATAGATTTCCTAAGCACTAGTGTTTTAAGGAACAGCTGAAAAAGAGAATCCTAATGTGATTTCTTTATAATGGGTGTGTTCCTTATCTTATCCTAGTGTCTAAACTCTTCTCCATGGCTGGACCCCCAAATAATATTCCTTTACGTTCTAAGGGGTATGTAGAGAGTGGGATAGGTTTAATAACTACCCTAACCCTAACGCGTAACCTAACCCTAACGCGTACCCTAACCCTAACACGTATCCTAATCCTAACCCGTACCCTAAACCGAGCCCTAATCCTAACCCTAACCCTAACCCTAACCCATACCCTACGCCGTACCCGAACCCCTCCCCGAACCCGTACCCTAAGCCGTACCCTAAGCCTAACCCTAAGCCTAACCCTAACCCTACGCTACCCTTGACTGCTTCTGCCTCCAATAGATTTTCTAAACACTAGTGTTTTAAGGAACGGCTTAAAAAGAGAATCCTAATGTGATTTCTTTATAATGGGTGTGTTCCTTATCTTATCCTTGTCTCTAAACTGTTCTCCATGGCTGGACCCCCAAATAATATTCCTTTACGTGCTAAGGGGTATCTAGAGAGTGGGATAGGTTTAATAACTACCCTAACCCTAACGCGTTCCCTAACCCTAACCCCTACCCTAACCCTAACACGTACCGTAATCCTAACCCGTACCCTAAACCGAGCACTAACCCTAACACTAACCCTAACCCTAACCCTAACCCATACCCTACGCCGTACCCGCACCCCTCCCCGAACCCGTACCCTAAGCCGTTCCCTAAGCCTAACCCTAAGCCTAACCCTAACCCTAGGCTACCCTTGACTGCTTCTGCCTCCAATAGATTTCCTAAGCACTAGTGTTTTAAGGAACAGCTTAAAAAGAGAATCCTAATGTGATTTCTTTATAATGGGTGTGTTCCTTATCTTATCCTAGTGTCTAGACTCTTCTCCATGGCTGGACCCCCAAATAATATTCCTTTACGTGCTAAGGGGTATCTAGACAGTGCGATAGGTTTAATAACTACCCTACCCCTAACACGTACCCTAACTCTAACCCCTACCCTAACCCTAACACGTACCCTAATCCGAACCCGTACCCTAAACCGAGCCCTAACCCTAACACTAACCCTAACCCTAACCCTAACCCTAACCCATACCCTACGCCGTACCCGAACCCCTCCCCGAACCCATACCCTAAGCCGTACCCTAACCCTAACCCTAAGCCTAACCCTAACCCTAGGCTACCCTTGACTGCTTCTGCCTCCAATAGATTTCCTAAGAAGTAGTGTTTTAAGGAACAGCTTAAAAAGAGAATCCTAATGTGATTTCTTTATAATGGGTGTGTTCCTTATTTATCCTAGTGTCTAAACTCTTCTCCATGGCTGGACCCCCAAATAATATTCCTTTACGTGCTAAGGGGTATCTAGAGAGTGGGATAGGTTTAATAACTACCCTAACCCTAACGCGTACCCTAACCCTAACCCCTACCCTAACCCTAACACGTACCCTAATCCTAACCCGTACCCTAAACCGAGCCCTAACCCTAACACTAACCCTAACACTAACCCTAACCCATACCCTACGCCGTACCCGCACCCCTACCCGAACCCGTACACTAAGCCGTACCCTAAGCCTAACCCTAAGCCTAACCCTAACCCTAGGCTACCCTTGACTGCTTCTGCCTCCAATAGATTTCCTAAGCACTAGTGTTTTAAGGAACAGCTTAAAAAGAGAATCCTAATGTGATTTCTTTATAATGGGTGTGTTCCTTATCTTATCCTAGTGTCTAAACTCTTCTCCATGGCTGAACCCCCAAATAATATTCCTTTACGTGCTAAGGGATATCTAGAGAGTGGGATAGGTTTACTAACTACCCTAACCCTAACCCCTACCCTAACCCTAACACGTACCCTAATCCTAATCCGTACCCTAAACCGACCCCTAACCTTAACACTAACCCTAACCCTAACCCTAACACATACCCTACGCTGTACCCGAACCTCTCCCCGAACCCGTACCCTAAGCCGTACCCTAACCCTAACCCTAAGCCTAACCCTAACCCTAGGCTACCCTTGACTGCTTCTGCCTCCAATAGATTTCCTAAGCACTAGTGTTTTAAGGAACAGCTTAAAAAGAGAATCCTAATGTGATTTCTTTATAATGGGTGTGTTCCTTATCTTATCCTAGTGTCTAGACTCTTCTCCATGGCTGGACCCCCA
This sequence comes from Balaenoptera borealis, assembly GCF_965194805.1. Taxonomy (NCBI): domain Eukaryota; kingdom Metazoa; phylum Chordata; class Mammalia; order Artiodactyla; family Balaenopteridae; genus Balaenoptera; species Balaenoptera borealis. Next base: position 317,162 of record NW_028123596.1, read on the forward strand.
AATAATATTCCCTTACGTGCTAAGGGGTATCTAGACAGTGCGATAGGTTTAATAACTACCCTAACCCTAACGCGTACCCTAACCGTAACCCCTACCCTAACCCTAACACGTACCCTAATCCGAACCCGTACCCTAAACCGAGCCCTAACCCTAACACGAACCCTAACCCTAACCCTAACCCATACCCTACGCCGTACACGAACCCCTCCCCGAAACCGTACCCTAAGCCGTACCCTAACCCTAACCCTAAGACTAACCCTAACCCTAGGCTACCCTTGACTGCTGCTGCCTCCAATATATTTCCTAAGCACTAGTGCTTTAAGGAACAGCTTAAAAAGAGAATCCAAATGTGATTTCTTTATAATGGGTGTGTTCCTTATCTTATCCTAGTGTCTAAACTCTTCTCCATGGCTGGACCCCCAAATAATATTCCCTTACGTGCTAAGGGGTATCTAGAGAGTGGGATAGGTTTACTAACTACCCTAACCCTAACACGTACCCTAACCCTAACCCCTACCCTAACCCTAACACGTACCCTAATCCTAACCCGTACCCTAAACCGAGCCCTAACCCTAACACTAACCCTAACCCTAACCCTAACCCATACCCTACGCCGTACCCGAACCAATCCCCTAACCCGTACCCTAAGCCGTACCCTAAGCCTAACCCTAAGCCTAACCCTAACCCTACGCTACCCTTGACTGCTTCTGCCTCCAATACATTTCCTAAGCAGTAGTGTTTTAAGGAACAGCTTAAAAAGAGAATCCTAATGTGATTTCTTTATAATGGGTGTGTTCCTTATCTTATCCTAGTGTCTAGACTCTTCTCCATGGCTGGACCCCCAAATAATATTCCTTTACGTGCTAAGGGGTATCTAGAGAGTGGGATAGGTTTAATAACTACCCTAACCCTAACGCGTACCCTAACCCTAACCCCTACCCTAACCCTAACACGTACCCTAATCCTAACCCGTACCCTAAACCGAGCCCTAACCCTAACACTAACCCTAACCCTAACCCTAACCCATACCCTACGCCGTAACCGCACCCCTCCCCGAACCCGTACCCTAAGCCGTACCCTAAGCCTAACCCTAAACCTAGGCTACCCTTGACTGCTTCTGCCTCCAATAGATTTCCTAAGCACTAGTGTTTTAAGGAACAGCTTAAAAAGAGAATCCTAATGTGATTTCTTTATAATGGGTGTGTTCCTTATCTTATCCTAGTGTCTAAACTCTTCTCCATGGCTGGACCCCCAAATAATATTCCTTTACGTGCTAAGGGGTATCTAGAGAGTGGGATAGGTTTACTATCTACCCTAACCCTAACGCGTACCCTAACCCTAACCCCTACCCTAACCCTAAAACGTACCCTAATCCTAACCCGTACCCTAAACCGAGCCCTAACCCTAACACTAACCCTAACCCATACCCTACGCCGTAACCGAACCCCTCCGCGAACCCGTACCCTAAGCCGTACCCTAACCCTAACCCTAAGCCTAACCCTAACCCTAGGCTACCCTTGACTGCTTCTGCCTCCAATAGATTTCCTAAGCAGTAGTGTTTTAAGGAACAGCTTAAAAAGAGAATCCTAATGTGATTTCTTTATAATGGGTGTGTTCCTTATCTTATCCTAGTGTCTAGACTCTTCTCCATGGCTGGACCACCAAATAATATTCCTTTACGTGCTAAGGGGTATCTAGACAGTGCGATAGGTTTAATAACTACCCTAACCCTAACGCGTACCCTAACCGTAACCCCTACCCTAACCCTAACATGTACCCTAATCCGAACCCGTACCCTAAACCGAGCCCTAACCCTAACCCTAACCCTAACGCTAACCCTAACCCATACACTACGCCGTACCCGAACCCCTCCCCGAACCCGTACCCTAAGCCGTACCCTAACCCTAACCCTAAGCCTAACCCTAACCCTAGGCTACCCTTGACTGCTTCTGCCTCCAATAGATTTCCTAAGCAGTAGTGTTTTAAGGAACAGCTTAAAAAGAGAATCCTAATGTGATTTCTTTATAATGGGTGTGTTCCTTATTTATCCTAGTGTCTAAACTCTTCTCCATGGCTGGACCCCCAAATAATATTCCTTTACGTGCTAAAGGGTATCTAGAGAGTGGGATAGGTTTAATAACTACCCTAACCCTAACGCGTACCCTAACCCTAACCCCTACCCTAACCCTAACACGTACCCTAATCCTAACCCGTACCCTAAACCGAGCCCTAACCCAAACACTAACCCTAACCCTAACCCTAACCCTTACCCTACGCCTTAATCGAACCCCTCCCCGAACCCGTACCCTAAGCCGTACCCTAACCCTAATCCTAAGCCTAACCCTAACCCTAGGCTACCCTTGAGTGCTTCTGCCTCCAATAGATTTCCTAAGCACTAGTGTTTTAAGGAACAGCTTAAAAAGAGAATCCTAATGTGATTTCTTTATAATGGGTGTGTTCCTTATCTTATCCTAGTGTCTAAACTCTTCTCCATGGCTGAACCCCCAAATAATATTCCTTTACGTGCTAAGGGGTATCTAGAGAGTGGGATAGGTTTACTAACTACCCTAACCCTAACCCCTACCCTAACCCTAACACGTACCCTAATCCTAACCCGTACCCTAAACCGAGCCCTAACCCTAACACTAACCCTAACCCTAACCCTAACCCATACCCTACGCCGTACCCGAACCCCTCTCCGAACCCGTATCCTAAGCCGTACCCTAACCCTAACCCTAAGCCTAACCCTAACCCTAGGCTACCCTTGACTGCTTCTGCCTCCAATAGATTTCCTAAGCAGTAGTGTTTTAAGGAACAGCTTAAAAAGGGAATCCTAATGTGATTTCTTTATAATGGGTGTGTTCCTTATTTATCCTAGTGTCTAAACTCTTCTCCATGGCTGGACCCCCAAATAATATTCCTTTACGTGCTAAGGGGTATCTAGAGAGTGGGATAGGTTTAATAACTACCCTAACCCTAACGCGTACCCTAACCGTAACCCCTACCCTAACCCTAACACGTACCCTAATCCGAACCCGTACCCTAAACCGAGCCCTAACCCTAACACTAACCCTAACCCTAACCCTAACCCATACCCTACGCCGTACCCGCACCCCTCCCCGAACCCGTACCCTAAGCCGTACCCTAAGCCTAACCCTAAGCCTAACCCTAACCCTAGGCTACACTTGACTGCTTCTGCCTCCAATAGATTTCCTAAGCAGTAGTGCTTTAAGGAACAGGTTAAAAAGAGAATCCTAATGTGATTTCTTTATAATGGGTGTGTTCCTTATCTTATCCTAGTGTCTAAACTCTTCTCCATGGCTGGACCCCCAAATAATATTCCCTTACGTGCTAAGGGGTTTCTAGAGAGTGGGATAGGTTTACTAACTACCCTAACCCTAACGCGTACCCTAACCCTAACCCCTACCCTAACCCTAACACGTACCCTAATCCTAATCCGTACCCTAAACCGAGCCCTAACACTAACACTAACCCTAACCCTAACCCATACCCTACGCCATACCCGAACCCCTCCCCGAAACCGTACCCTAAGCCGTACCCTAACCCTAACCCTAAGCCTAACCCTAACCTTAGGCTACCCTTGACTGCTTCTGCCTCCAATAGATTTCCTAAGCACTAATGTTTTAAGGAACAGCTTAAAAAGAGAATCCTAATGTGATTTCTTTATAATAGGTGTGTTCCTTATTTTATCCTAGTGTCTAAACTCTTCTCCATGGCTGGACCTCCAAATAATATACCTTTACGTGCTAAGCGGTATCTAGAGAGTGGGATAGGTTTAATAACTACCCTAACCCTAACGCGTACCCTAACCCTAACCCCTACCCTAACCCTAACACGTACCCTAATCCTAACCCGTACCCTAAACCGAGCCCTAAAGCTAACACTAACCCTAACCCTAACCCTAACCCATACCCTACGCCGTACCTGAACCCCTACACGAACCCGTACCCTAAGCCGTACCCTAAGCCTAACCCTAAGCCTAACCCTAACCCTAGGCTACCCTTGACGGCTTCTGCCTCCAATAGATTTCCTAAGCACTAGTGTTTTAAGGAACAGCTTAAAAAGAGAATCCTAATGTGATTTCTTTATAATGGGTGTGTTCCTTATCTTATCCTAGTGTCTAAACTCTTCTCCATGGCTGGACCCCCAAATAATATTCCTTTACGTGCTAAGGGGTATCTAGAGAGTGGGATAGGTTTAATAACTACCCTAAACCTAACACGTACCCTAACCCTAACCCCTACCCTCAACCTAACACGTACCCTAATCCTAACCCGTACCCTAAACCGAGCCCTAACCCTAACACTAACCCTAACCCTAACCCATAACCTATGCCGTACCCGAACCCCTCCCCGAACCCGTACCCTAAGCCGTACCCTAAACCTAACCCTAAGCCTAACCCTAACCTTAGGCTACCCTTGACTGCTTCTGCCTCCAATAGATTTCCTAAGCACTAGTGTTTTAAGGAACAGCTTAAAAAGAGAATCCTACTGTGATTTCTTTATAATAGGTGTGTTCCTTATCTTATCCTAGTGTCTAAACTCTTCTGCATGGCTGGACCTCCAAATAATATTCCTTTACATGCTAAGGGGTATCTAGAGAGTGGGATAGGTTTAATAACTACCCTAACCCTAATGCGTACCCTAACCCTAACCCCTACCCTAACCCTAACACGTACCCTAATCCTAACCCGTACCCTAAACCGAGCCCTAAAGCTAACACTAACCCTAACCCTAACCCTAACCCATACCCTACGCCGTACCTGAACCCCTACACGAACCCGTACCCTAAGCCGTACGCTAACCCTAACCCTAACCCTAACCCTAACCCTAGGCTACCCTTGACTGCTTCTGCCTCCAATAGATTTTCTAAGCACTAATGTTTTAAGGAACGGCTTAAAAATAGAATCCTAATGTGATTTCTTTATAATGGGTGTGTTCCTTATCTTATCCTAGTGTCTAAACTCTTCTCCATGGCTGGACCCCCAAATAATATTCCTTTACGTGCTAAGGGGTATCTAGATAGTGGGATAGGTTTAATAACTACCCTAACCCTAACGCATACCCTAACTCTAACCCCTACACTAACCCTAACACGTACCCTAATCCTAACCCGTACCCTAAACCGAGCCCTAACCTTAACACTAACCCTAACCCTAACCCTAACACATACCCTACGCTGTACCCGAACCCCTCCCCGAACCCGTACCCTAAGCCGTACCCTAAGCCTAACCCTAAGCCTAACCCTAACCCTAGGCTTCCCTTGACTGCTTCTGCCTCCAAAAGATTTCCTAAGCACTAGTGTTTTAAGGAACAGCTTAAAAAGAGAATCCTAATGTGATTTCTTTATAATGGGTGTGTTCCTTATCTTATCCTAGTGTCTAAACTCTTCTCCATGGCTGGACCCCCAAATAATATTCCTTTACGTGCTAAGGGGTATCTAGACAGTGCGATAGGTTTAATAACTACCCTAAACCTAACGCGTACCCTAACCGTAACCCCTACCCTAACCCTAACACGTACCCTAATCCGAACCCGTACCCTAAACCGATCCCTAACCCTAACACTAACCCTAACCCTAACCCTAACCCATACCCTACGCCGTACACGAACCCCTCCCCGAAACCGTACCCTAAGCCGTACCCTAAGCCTAACCCTAACCCTAGGCTACCCTTGACTGCTTCTGCCTCCAATAGATTTCCTAAGCACTAGTGTTTTAAGGAACAGCTTAAAAAGAGAATCCTAATATGATTTCTTTATAATGGGTGTGTTCCTTATCTTATCCTAGTGTCTAAACTCTTCTCCATGGCTGGACCCCCAAATAATATTCCTTTACGTGCTAAGGGGTATCTAGAGAGTGGGATAGGTTTAATAACTACCCTAAACCTAATGCGTACCCTAACCCTAACCCCTACCCTAACCCTAACACGTACCCTAATCCTAACCCGTACCCTAAACCGAGCCCTAACCCTAACACTAACCCTAATCCTAACCCTAACCCATACCCTACGGCGTACCCGAACCCCTCCCCGTACCCGTACCCTAACCCTAACCCTAAGCCTAACCCTAACCCTAGGCTACCCTTGACTGCTTCTGCCTCCAATAGATTTCCTAAGCACTAGTGTTTTAAGGAACGGCTTAAAAAGAGAATCCTAATGTGATTTCTTTATAATGGGTGTGTTCCTTATCTTATCCTAGTGTCTAAACTCTTCTCCATGGCTGGACCCCCAAATAATATTCCTTTACGTGCTAAGGGGTATCTAGAGAGTGGGATAGGTTTAATAACTACCCTAACCTAACGCGTACCCTAACCCTAAACCCTACCCTAACCCTAACACGTACCCTAATCCTAACCCGTAACCTATATCGAGCCCTAAACCTAACACTAACCCTAACCCTAACCCTAACCCATACCCTACGCCGTACGCGAACCCCTCCCCGAACCCGTACACTAAACCGTACCCTAAGCCTAACCCTAAGCCTAACCCTAAACCTAGGCTACCCTTGACTGCTTCTGCCTCCAATAGATTTCCTAAGCACTAGTGTTTTAAGGAACAGCTTAAAAATAGAATCCTAATGTGATTTCTTTATAAAGGTTGTGTTCCTTATCTTATCCTAGTGTCTAAACTCTTCCCCATGGCTGGACCCCCAAATAATATTCCGATACGTGCTAAGGGGTATCTAGAGAGTGGGATAGGTTTAATAACTACCCTAACCCTAACGCGTACCCTAACCCTAACCCCTACCCTAACCCTAACACGTACCCTAACCCTAACCCGTACCCTAAACCGAGCCCTAACCTTAACACTAACCCTAACCCTAACCCTAACACATACCCTACGCTGTACCCGAACCCCTCCCCGAACCCGTACCCTAAGCCGTACCCTAAGCCTAACCCTAAGCCTAACCCTAACCCTAGGCTTCCCTTGACTGCTTCTGCCTCCAAAAGATTTCCTAAGCACTAGTGTTTTAAGGAACAGCTTAAAAAGAGAATCCTAATGTGATTTCTTTATAATGGGTGTGTTCCTTATCTTATCCTAGTGTCTAGACTCTTCTCCATGGCTGGACCCCCAAATAATATTCGTTTACGTGCTAAGGGGTATCTAGACAGTGCGATAGGTTTAATAACTACCCTAACCCTAACGCGTACCCTAACCGTAACCCCTACCCTAACCCTAACACGTACCCTAATCCGAACCCGTACCCTAAACCGAGCCCTAACCCTAACACTAACCCTAACCCTAACCCTAACCCATACCCTACGCCGTACACGAACCCCTCCCCGAAACCGTACCCTAAGCCGTACCCTAAGCCTAACCCTAACCCTAGGCTACCCTTGACTGCTTCTGCCTCCAATAGATTTCCTAAGCACTAGTGTTTTAAGGAACAGCTTAAAAAGAGAATCCTAATGTGATTTCTTTATAATGGGTGTGTTCCTTATCTTATCCTAGTGTCTAAACTCTTCTCCATGGCTGGACCCCCAAATAATATTCCTTTACGTGCTAAGGGGTATCTAGAGAGTGGGATAGGTTTAATAACTACCCTAAACCTAATGCGTACCCTAACCCTAACCCCTACCCTAACCCTAACACGTACCCTAATCCTAACCCGTACCCTAAACCGAGCCCTAACCCTAACACTAACCCTAATCCTAACCCTAACCCATACCCTACGGCGTACCCGAACCCCTCCCCGTACCCGTACCCTAACCCTAACCCTAATCCTAACCCATACCCTACGCCGTACCCGAGCCCCTCCCCGAACCTGTAACCTAAGCCGTACCGTAACCCGAACCCTAAGCCTAACCCTAACCCTAGGCTACCCTTGACTGCTTCTGCCTCCAATAGATTTCCTAAGCACTAGTGTTTTAAGGAACGGCTTAAAAAGAGAATCCTAATGTGATTTCTTTATAATGGGTGTGTTCCTTATCTTATCCTAGTGTCTAAACTCTTCTCCATGGCTGGACCCCCAAATAATATTCCTTTACGTGCTAAGGGGTATCTAGAGAGTGGGATAGGTTTAATAACTACCCTAACCTAACGCCTACCCTAACCCTAACCCCTACCCTAACCCTGACACGTACCCTAACCCTAACCCGTACCCTAAACTGAGCCCTAAAGCTAAAACTAACCCTAACCCTAACCCTAACCCATACCCTACGCCGTACCCGAACCCCTCCCCGAACCCGTACACTAAACCGTACCCTAAGCCTAACCCTAAGCCTAACCCTAAACCTAGGCTACCCTTGACTGCTTCTGCCTCCAATAGATTTCCTAAGCACTAGTGTTTTAAGGAACAGCTTAAAAATAGAATCCTAATGTGATTTCTTTATAAAGGTTGTGTTCCTTATCTTATCCTAGTGTCTAAACTCTTCCCCATGGCTGGACCCCCAAATAATATTCCTATACGTGCTAAGGGGTATCTAGAGAGTGGGATAGGTTTAATAACTGCCCTAACCCTAACGCGTACCCTAACCCTAACCCCTACCCTAACCCTGACACGTACCCTAACCCTAACCCGTACCCTAAACTGAGCCCTAAAGCTAAAACTAACCCTAACCCTAACCCTAACCCATACCCTACGCCGTACCCGAACCCCTACACGAACCCGTACCTTAAGCCGTACCCTAACCCTAACCCTAAGCCTAACCCTAACCCTAAGCTACCCTTGACTGCTTCTGCCTCCAATAGATTTCCTAAGCACTAGTGTTTTAAGGAACAGCTTAAAAAGAGAATCCTAATGTGATTTCTTTATAATGGGTGTGTTCCTTATCTTATCCTAGTGTCTAAACTCTTCTCCATGGCTGGACCCCCAAATAATATTCCCTTACATTCTAAGGGGTATGTAGAGAGTGGAATAGGTTTAATTACTACCCTAACCCTAACGCGTACCCTAACCTTTACGCGTACCCTAACCCTAACACGTATCCTAATCCTAACCCGTACCCTAAACCAAGCCCTAATCCTAACACTAACCCTAACCCTAACCCTAACCCATACCCTACGCCGTAACCGAACCCCTCCCCCAACCCGTACCCTAAGCCGTACCCTAAGCCTAACCCTAAGCCTAACCCTAACCCTACGCTACCCTTGACTGCTTCTGCCTCCAATAGATTTTCTAAGCACTAGTGTTTTAAGGAACGGCTTAAAAATAGAATCCTAATGTGATTTCTTTATAATGGGTGTGTTCCTTATCTTATCCTAGTGTCTAAACTCTTCTCCATGGCTGGACCCCCAAATAATATTCCTTTACGTGCTAAGGGGTATCTAGAGAGTGGGATAGGTTTAATAACTACCCTAACCCTAATGCGTACCCTAACTCTAACCCCTACACTAACCCTAACACGTACCCTAATCCTAACCCGTACCCTAAACCGAGCCCTAACCTTAACACTAACCCTAACCCTAACCCTAACACATACCCTACGCTGTACCCGAACCCCTCCCCGAACCCATACCCTAAGCCGTACCCTAAGCCTAACCCTAAGCCTAACCCTAACCCTAGGCTTCCCTTGACTGCTTCTGCCTCCAAAAGATTTCCTAAGCACTAGTGTTTTAAGGAACAGCTTAAAAAGAGAATCCTAATGTGATTTCTTTATAATGGGTGTGTTCCTTATCTTATCCTAGTGTCTAGACTCTTCTCCATGGCTGGACCCCCAAATAATATTCCTTTACGTGCTAAGGGGTATCTAGACAGTGCGATAGGTTTAATAACTACCCTAACCCTAACGCGTACCCTAACCGTAACCCCTACCCTAACCCTAACACGTACCCTAATCCGAACCCGTACCCTAAACTGAGCCCTAACCCTAACACTAACCCTAACCCTAACCCTAACCCATACCCTACGCCGTACACGAACCCCTTCCCGAAACCGTACCCTAAGCCGTACCCTAAGCCTAACCCTAACCCTAGGCTACCCTTGACTGCTTCTGCCTCCAATAGATTTCCTAAGCACTAGTGTTTTAAGGAACACCTTAAAAAGAGAATCCTAATGTGATTTCTTTATAATGGGTGTGTTCCTTATCTTATCCTAGTGTCTAAACTCTTCTCCATGGCTGGACCCCCAAATAATATTCCTTTACGTGCTAAGGGGTATCTAGAGAGTGGGATAGGTTTAATAACTACCCTAACCCTAACGCGTACCCTAACCCTAACCCCTACCCTAACCCTAACACGTACCCTAATCCTAACCCGTACCCTAAACCGAGCCCTAACCCTAACACTAACCCTAACCCTAACCCTAACCCATACCCTACGCCGTACCCGCACCCCTCCCCGAACCCGTACCCTAAGCCGTACCCTAAGCCTAACCCTAAGCCTAACCCTAACCCTAGGCTACCCTTGACTGCTTCTGCCTCCAATAGATTTCCTAAGCACTAGTGTTTTAAGGAACAGCTGAAAAAGAGAATCCTAATGTGATTTCTTTATAATGGGTGTGTTCCTTATCTTATCCTAGTGTCTAAACTCTTCTCCATGGCTGGACCCCCAAATAATATTCCTTTACGTGCTAAGGGGTATCTAGAGAGTGGGATAGGTTTAATAACTACCCTAAACCTAATGCGTACCCTAACCCTAACCCCTACCCTAACCCTAACACGTACCCTAATCCTAACCCGTACCCTAAACCGAGCCCTAACCCTAACACTAACCCTAATCCTAACCCTAACCCATACCCTACGGCGTACCCGAACCCCTCCCCGTACCCGTACCCTAACCCTAACCCTAAGCCTAACCCTAACCCTAGGCTACCCTTGACTGCTTCTGCCTCCAATAGATTTCCTAAGCACTAGTGTTTTAAGGAACAGCTGAAAAAGAGAATCCTAATGTGATTTCTTTATAATGGGTGTGTTCCTTATCTTATCCTAGTGTCTAAACTTTTCTCCATGGCTGGACCCCCAAATAATATTCCTTTACGTGCTAAGGGGTATCTAGAGAGTGGGATAGGTTTAATAACTACCCTAACCCTAACGCGTACCCTAACCCTAACCCCTACCCTAACCCTAACATGAACCCTAATCCTAACCCGTACCCTAAACCGAGCCCTAACCCTAACACTAACCCTAACCCTAATCCTAACCCATACCCTACGCCGTACCCGAGCCCCTCCCCGAACCTGTAACCTAAGCCGTACCGTAACCCGAACCCTAAGCCTAACCCTAACCCTAGGCTACCCTTGACTGCTTCTGCCTCCAATAGATTTCCTAAGCACTAGTGTTTTAAGGAACGGCTTAAAAAGAGAATCCTAATGTGATTTCTTTATAATGGGTGTGTTCCTTATCTTATCCTAGTGTCTAAACTCTTCTCCATGGCTGGACCCCCAAATAATATTCCTTTACGTGCTAAGGGGTATCTAGAGAGTGGGATAGGTTTAATAACTACCCTAACCTAACGCCTACCCTAACCCTAAACCCTACCCTAACCCTAACACGTACCCTAATCCTAACCCGTAACCTATATCGAGCCCTAAACCTAACACTAACCCTAACCCTAACCCTAACCCATACCCTACGCCGTACCCGAACCCCTCCCCGAACCCGTACACTAAACCGTACCCTAAGCCTAACCCTAAGCCTAACCCTAAACCTAGGCTACCCTTGACTGCTTCTGCCTCCAATAGATTTCCTAAGCACTAGTGTTTTAAGGAACAGCTTAAAAATAGAATCCTAATGTGATTTCTTTATAAAGGTTGTGTTCCTTATCTTATCCTAGTGTCTAAACTCTTCCCCATGGCTGGACCCCCAAATAATATTCCTATACGTGCTAAGGGGTATCTAGAGAGTGGGATAGGTTTAATAACTGCCCTAACCCTAACGCGTACCCTAACCCTAACCCCTACCCTAACCCTGACACGTACCCTAACCCTAACCCGTACCCTAAACTGAGCCCTAAAGCTAAAACTAACCCTAACCCTAACCCTAACCCATACCCTACGCCGTACCCGAACCCCTACACGAACCCGTACCTTAAGCCGTACCCTAACCCTAACCCTAAGCCTAACCCTAACCCTAAGCTACCCTTGACTGCTTCTGCCTCCAATAGATTTCCTAAGCACTAGTGTTTTAAGGAACAGCTTAAAAAGAGAATCCTAATGTGATTTCTTTATAATGGGTGTGTTCCTTATCTTATCCTAGTGTCTAAACTCTTCTCCATGGCTGGACCCCCAAATAATATTCCCTTACATTCTAAGGGGTATGTAGAGAGTGGAATAGGTTTAATTACTACCCTAACCCTAACGCGTACCCTAACCTTTACGCGTACCCTAACCCTAACACGTATCCTAATCCTAACCCGTACCCTAAACCAAGCCCTAATCCTAACACTAACCCTAACCCTAACCCTAACCCATACCCTACGCCGTAACCGAACCCCTCCCCCAACCCGTACCCTAAGCCGTACCCTAAGCCTAACCCTAAGCCTAACCCTAACCCTACGCTACCCTTGACTGCTTCTGCCTCCAATAGATTTTCTAAGCACTAGTGTTTTAAGGAACGGCTTAAAAATAGAATCCTAATGTGATTTCTTTATAATGGGTGTGTTCCTTATCTTATCCTAGTGTCTAAACTCTTCTCCATGGCTGGACCCCCAAATAATATTCCTTTACGTGCTAAGGGGTATCTAGAGAGTGGGATAGGTTTAATAACTACCCTAACCCTAACGCGTACCCTAACTCTAACCCCTACACTAACCCTAACACGTACCCTAATCCTAACCCGTACCCTAAACCGAGCCCTAACCTTAACACTAACCCTAACCCTAACCCTAACACATACCCTACGCTGTACCCGAACCCCTCCCCGAACCCATACCCTAAGCCGTACCCTAAGCCTAACCCTAAGCCTAACCCTAACCCTAGGCTTCCCTTGACTGCTTCTGCCTCCAAAAGATTTCCTAAGCACTAGTGTTTTAAGGAACAGCTTAAAAAGAGAATCCTAATGTGATTTCTTTATAATGGGTGTGTTCCTTATCTTATCCTAGTGTCTAGACTCTTCTCCATGGCTGGACCCCCAAATAATATTCCTTTACGTGCTAAGGGGTATCTAGACAGTGCGATAGGTTTAATAACTACCCTAACCCTAACGCGTACCCTAACCGTAACCCCTACCCTAACCCTAACACGTACCCTAATCCGAACCCGTACCCTAAACTGAGCCCTAACCCTAACACTAACCCTAACCCTAACCCTAACCCATACCCTACGCCGTACACGAACCCCTTCCCGAAACCGTACCCTAAGCCGTACCCTAAGCCTAACCCTAACCCTAGGCTACCCTTGACTGCTTCTGCCTCCAATAGATTTCCTAAGCACTAGTGTTTTAAGGAACACCTTAAAAAGAGAATCCTAATGTGATTTCTTTATAATGGGTGTGTTCCTTATCTTATCCTAGTGTCTAAACTCTTCTCCATGGCTGGACCCCCAAATAATATTCCTTTACGTGCTAAGGGGTATCTAGAGAGTGGGATAGGTTTAATAACTACCCTAAACCTAACGCGTACCCTAAACCTAACCCCTACCCTAACCCTAACACGTACCCTAATCCTAACCCGTACCCTAAACCGAGCCCTAACCCTAACACTAACCCTAATCCTAACCTTAACCCATACCCTACGGCGTACCCGAACCCCTCCCCGTACCCGTACCCTAACCCTAACCCTAAGCCTAACCCTAACCCTAGGCTACCCTTGACTGCTTCTGCCTCCAATAGATTTCCTAAGCACTAGTGTTTTAAGGAACAGCTGAAAAAGAGAATCCTAATGTGATTTCTTTATAATGGGTGTGTTCCTTATCTTATCCTAGTGTCTAAACTCTTCTCCATGGCTGGACCCCCAAATAATATTCCTTTACGTTCTAAGGGGTATGTAGAGAGTGGGATAGGTTTAATAACTACCCTAACACTAACGCGTACCCTAACCCTAACGCGTACCCTAACCCTAACACGTATCCTAATCCTAACCCGTACCCTAAACCGAGCCCTAATCCTAACCCTAACCCTAACCCTAACCCTAACCCTAACCCTAACCCTAGGCTACCCTTGACTGCTTCTGCCTCCAGTAGATTTTCTAAGCACTAATGTTTTAAGGAACGGCTTAAAAATAGAATCCTAATGTGAATTCTTTATAATTGGTGTGTTCCTTATCTTATCCTAGTGTCTAAACTCTTCTCCATGGCTGGACCCCCAAATAATATTCCTTTACGTGCTAAGGGGTATCTAGAGAGTGGGATAGGTTTAATAACTACCCTAACCCTAACGCGTACCCTAACTCTAACCCCTACACTAACCCTAACACGTACCCTAATCCTAACCCGTACCCTAAACCGAGCCCTAACCTTAACACTAACCCTAACCCTAACCCTAACACATACCCTACGCTGTACCCGAACCCCTCCCCGAACCCGTACCCTAAGCCGTACCCTAAGCCTAACCCTAAGCCTAACCCTAACCCTAGGCTTCCCTTGACTGCTTCTGCCTCCAAAAGATTTCCTAAGCACTAGTGTTTTAAGGAACAGCTTAAAAAGAGAATCCTAATGTGATTTCTTTATAATGGGTGTGTTCCTTATCTTATCCTAGTGTCTAGACTCTTCTCCTTGGCTGGACCCCCAAATAATATTCCTTTACGTGCTAAGGGGTATCTAGACAGTGCGATAGGTTTAATAACTAACCTAACCCTAACGCGTACCCTAACCGTAACCCCTACCCTAACCCTAACACGTACCCTAATCCGAACCCGTACCCTAAACCGAGCCCTAACCCTAACACGAACCCTAACCCTAACCCTAACCCATACCCTACGCCGTACACGAACCCCTCCCCGAAACCGTACCCTAAGCCGTACCCTAAGCCTAACCCTAACCCTAGGCTACCCTTGACTGCTTCTGCCTCCAATAGATTTCCTAAGCACTAGTGTTTTAAGGAACAGCTTAAAAAGAGAATCCTAATGTGATTTCTTTATAATGGGTGTGTTCCTTATCTTATCCTAGTGTCTAAACTCTTCTCCATGGCTGGACCCCCAAATAATATTCCTTTACGTGCTAAGGGGTATCTAGAGAGTGGGATAGGTTTAATAACTACCCTAAACCTAATGCGTACCCTAACCCTAACCCCTACCCTAACCCTAACACGTACCCTAATCCTAACCCGTACCCTAAACCGAGCCCTAACCCTAACACTAACCCTAATCCTAACCCTAACCCATACCCTACGGCGTACCCGAACCCCTCCCCGTACCCGTACCCTAACCCTAACCCTAAGCCTAACCCTAACCCTAGGCTACCCTTGACTGCTTCTGCCTCCAATAGATTTCCTAAGCACTAGTGTTTTAAGGAACAGCTGAAAAAGAGAATCCTAATGTGATTTCTTTATAATGGGTGTGTTCCTTATCTTATCCTAGTGTCTAAACTTTTCTCCATGGCTGGACCCCCAAATAATATTCCTTTACGTGCTAAGGGGTATCTAGAGAGTGGGATAGGTTTAATAACTACCCTAACCCTAACGCGTACCCTAACCCTAACCCCTACCCTAACCCTAACATGAACCCTAATCCTAACCCGTACCCTAAACCGAGCCCTAACCCTAACACTAACCCTAACCCTAATCCTAACCCATACCCTACGCCGTACCCGAGCCCCTCCCCGAACCTGTAACCTAAGCCGTACCGTAACCCTAACCCTAAGCCTAACCCTAACCCTAGGCTACCCTTGACTGCTTCTGCCTCCAATAGATTTCCTAAGCACTAGTGTTTTAAGGAACGGCTTAAAAAGAGAATCCTAATGTGATTTCTTTATAATGGGTGTGTTCCTTATCTTATCCTAGTGTCTAAACTCTTCTCCATGGCTGGACCCCCAAATAATATTCCTTTACGTGCTAAGGGGTATCTAGAGAGTGGGATAGGTTTAATAACTACCCTAACCTAACGCGTACCCTAACCCTAAACCCTACCCTAACCCTAACACGTACCCTAATCCTAACCCGTAACCTATACCGAGCCCTAAACCTAACACTAACCCTAACCCTAACCCTAACCCATACGCTACGCCGTACCCGAACCCCTCCCCGAACCCGTACACTAAGCCGTACCCTAAGCCTAACCCTAAGCCTAACCCTAAACCTAGGCTACCCTTGACTGCTTCTGCCTCCAATAGATTTCCTAAGCACTAGTGTTTTAAGGAACAGCTTAAAAATAGAATCCTAATGTGATTTCTTTATAAAGGGTGTGTTCCTTATCTTATCCTAGTGTCTAAACTCTTCCCCATGGCTGGACCCCCAAATAATATTCCTATACGTGCTAAGGGGTATCTAGAGAGTGGGATAGGTTTAATAACTACCCTAACCCTAACGCGTACCCTAACCCTAACCCCTACCCTAACCCTAACACGTACCCTAACCCTAACCCGTACCCTAAACTGAGCCCTAAAGCTAAAACTAACCCTAACCCTAACCCTAACCCATACCCTACGCCGTACCCGAACCCCTACACGAACCCGTACCTTAAGCCGTACCCTAACCCTAACCCTAAGCCTAACCCTAACCCTAAGCTACCCTTGACTGCTTCTGCCTCCAATAGATTTCCTAAGCACTAGTGTTTTAAGGAACAGCTTAAAAAGAGAATCCTAATGTGATTTCTTTATAATGGGTGTGTTCCTTATCTTATCCTAGTGTCTAAACTCTTCTCCATGGCTGGACCCCCAAATAATATTCCTTTACATTCTAAGGGGTATGTAGGGAGTGGAATAGGTTTAATTACTACCCTAACCCTAACGCGTACCCTAACCCTAACCCCTACCCTAACCCTAACACGTATCCTAATCCTAACCCGTACCCTAAACCAAGCCCTAATCCTAACACTAACCCTAACCCTAACCCTAACCCATACCCTACGCCGTAACCGAACCCCTCCCCGAACCTGTACCCTAAGCCGTACCCTAAGCCTAACCCTAAGCCTAACCCTAACCCTACGCTACCCTTGACTGCTTCTGCCTCCAATAGATTTTCTAAGCACTAGTGTTTTAAGGAACGGCTTAAAAAGAGAATCCTAAAGTGATTTCTTTATAATGGGTGTGTTCCTTATCTTATCCTAGTGTCTAAACTCTTCTCCATGGCTGGACGCCCAAATAATATTCCTTTACGTGCTAAGGGGTATCTAGAGAGTGGGATAGGTTTAATAACTACCCTAACCCTAACGCGTACCCTAACCCTAAACCCTACCCTAACCCTAACACGTACACTAATCCTAACCCGTACCCTAAACCGAGCCCTAACCCTAACACTAACCCTAACCCTAACCCTAACCCATACCCTACGCCATACCCGAACCCCTCCCCGAACCCGTACCCTAAGCCGTACCCTAAGCCTAACCCTAAGCCTAACCCTAACCCTAGGCTACCCTTGACTGCTTCTGCCTCCAATAGATTTCCTAAGCACTAGTGTTTTAAGGAACAGCTTAAAAACAGAATCCTAATGTGATTTCTTTATAATGGGTGTGTTCCTTATCTTATCCTAGTGTCTAAACTCTTCTCCATGGCTGGACCCCCAAATAATATTCCTTTACGTGCTAAGGGGTATCTAGAGAGTTGGATAGGTTTAATAACTACCCTAACCCTAAAGCGTACCCTAACCCTAACCCCTACCCTAACCCTAACACGTACCCTAATCCTAACCCGTACCCTAAACCGATCCCTAACCCTAACACTAACCCTAACCCTAACCATAACCCATACCCTACGCCGTACCCGAACCCCTCCCCGAACCCGTACCCTAAGCCGTACCCTAACCCTAACCCTAAGCCTAACCCTAACCCTACGCTACCCTTCACTGCTTCTGCCTCCAATAGATTTTCTAAGCACTAATGTTTTAAGGAACGGCTTAAAAAGAGAATCCTAATGTGATTTCTTTATAATGGGTGTGTTCCTTATCTTATCCTAGTGTCTAGACTCTTCTCCATGGCTGGACCCCCAAATAATATTCCTTTACGTGCTAAGGGGTATCTAGAGAGTGGGATAGGTTTAATAACTACCCTAACCCTAACGCGTACCCTAACCCTAACCCCTACCCTAAACCTAACACGTACCCTAATCCTAACCCGTACCCTAAACCGAGCCCTAACCCTAACACTAACCCTAACCCTAACCCATACCCTACGCCGTACCCGAACCCCTCCCCGAACCCGTACCCTAAGCTGTACCCTAAACCTAACCCTAAGCCTAACCCTAACCTTAGGCTACCCTTGACTGCTTCTGCCTCCAATAGATTTCCTAAGCACTAGTGTTTTAAGGAACAGCTTAAAAAGAGAATCCTAATGTGATTTCTTTATAATAGGTGTGTTCCTTATCTTATCCTAGTGTCTAAACTCTTCTCCATGGCTGGACCTCCAAATAATATTCCTTTACCTGCTAAGGGGTATCTAGAGAGTGGGATAGGTTTAATAACTACCCTAACCCTAATGCGTACCCTAACCCTAACCCCTACCCTAACCCTAACACGTACCCTAATCCTAACCCGTACCCTAAACCGAGCCCTTAAGCTAACACTAACCCTAACCCTAACCCTAACCCATACCCTACGCAGTCCCTGAACCCCTACACGAACCCGTACCCTAAGGCGTACCCTAACCCTAACTCTAAGCCTAACCCTAACCCTAGGCTACCCTTGACTGCTTCTGCCTCCAATAGATTTCCTAAGCACTAGTGTTTTAAGGAACAGCTTAAAAAGAGAATCCTAATGTGATTTCTTTATAATGGGTGTGTTCCTTATCTTATCCTAGTGTCTAAACTCTTCTCCATGGCTGGACCCCCAAATAATATTCCTTTACGTGCTAAGGGGTATCTAGAGAGTGGGATAGGTTTAATAACTACCCTAAACCTAACGCGTACCCTAACCCTAACCCCTACCCTAACCCTAACACGTACCCTAATCCTAACCCGTACCCTAAACCGAGCCCTAACCCTAACACTAACCCTAATCCTAACCCTAACCCATACCCTACGGCGTACCCGAACCCCTCCCCGTACCCGTACCCTAACCCTAACCCTAAGCCTAACCCTAACCCTAGGCTACCCTTGACTGCTTCTGCCTCCAATAGATTTCCTAAGCACTAGTGTTTTAAGGAACAGCTGAAAAAGAGAATCCTAATGTGATTTCTTTATAATGGGTGTGTTCCTTATCTCATCCTAGTGTCTAAACTCTTCTCCATGGCTGGACCCCCAAATAATATTCCTTTACGTTCTAAGGGGTATGTAGAGAGTGGGATAGGTTTAATAACTACCCTAACCCTAACGCGTACCCTAACCCTAACGCGTACCCTAACCCTAACACGTATCCTAATCCTAACCCGTACCCTAAACCGAGCCCTAATCCTAACCCTAACCCTAACCCTAACCCTAACCCTAACCCTAGGCTACCCTTGACTGCTTCTGCCTCCAATAGATTTTCTAAGCACTAATGTTTTAAGGAACGGCTTAAAAATAGAATCCTAATGTGATTTCTTTATAATGGGTGTGTTCCTTATCTTATCCTAGTGTCTAAACTCTTCTCCATGGCTGGACCCCCAAATAATATTCCTTTACGTGCTAAGGGGTATCTAGAGAGTGGGATAGGTTTAATAACTACCCTAACCCTAACGCATACCCTAACTCTAACCCCTACACTAACCCTAACACGTACCCTAATCCTAACCCGTACCCTAAACCGAGCCCTAACCTTAACACTAATCCTAACCCTAACCCTAACACATACCCTACGCTGTACCCGAACCCCTCCCCGAACCCGTACCCTAAGCCGTACCCTAAGCCTAACCCTAAGCCTAACCCTAACCCTAGGCTTCCCTTGACTGCTTCTGCCTCCAAAAGATTTCCTAAGCACTAGTGTTTTAAGGAACAGCTTAAAAAGAGAATCCTAATGTGATTTCTTTATAATGGGTGTGTTCCTTATCTTATCCTAGTGTCTAGACTCTTCTCCATGGCTGGACCCCCAAATAATATTCCTTTACGTGCTAAGGGGTATCTAGACAGTGCGATAGGTTTAATAACTACCCTAAAACTAACGCGTACCCTAACCGTAACCCCTACCCTAACCCTAACACGTACCCTAATCCGAACCCGTACCCTAAACCGAGCCCTAACCCTAACACTAACCCTAACCCTAACCCTAACCCATACCCTACGCCGTACACGAACCCCTCCCCGAAACCGTACCCTAAGCCGTACCCTAAGCCTAACCCTAACCCTAGGCTACCCTTGACTGCTTCTGCCTCCAATAGATTTCCTAAGCACTAGTGTTTTAAGGAACACCTTAAAAAGAGAATCCTAATGTGATTTCTTTATAATGGGTGTGTTCCTTATCTTATCCTAGTGTCTAAACTCTTCTCCATGGCTGGACCCCCAAATAATATTCCTTTACGTGCTAAGGGGTATCTAGAGAGTGGGATAGGTTTAATAACTACCCTAAACCTAATGCGTACCCTAACCCTAACCCCTACCCTAACCCTAACACGTACCCTAATCCTAACCCGTACCCTAAACCGAGCCCTAACCCTAACACTAACCGTAATCCTAACCCTAACCCATACCCTACGGCGTACCCGAACCCCTCCCCGTACCCGTACCCTAACCCTAACCCTAAGCCTAACCCTAACCCTAGGCTACCCTTGACTGCTTCTGCCTCCAATAGATTTCCTAAGCACTAGTGTTTTAAGGAACAGCTGAAAAAGAGAATCCTAATGTGATTTCTTTATAATGGGTGTGTTCCTTATCTTATCCTAGTGTCTAAACTTTTCTCCATGGCTGGACCCCCAAATAATATTCCTTTACGTGCTAAGGGGTATCTAGAGAGTGGGATAGGTTTAATAACTACCCTAACCCTAACGCGTACCCTAACCCTAACCCCTACCCTAACCCTAACATGAACCCTAATCCTAACCCGTACCCTAAACCGAGCCCTAACCCTAACACTAACCCTAACCCTAATCCTAACCCATACCCTACGCCGTACCCGAGCCCCTCCCAGAACCTGTAACCTAAGCCGTACCGTAACCCTAACCCTAAGCCTAACCCTAACCCTAGGCTACCCTTGACTGCTTCTGCCTCCAATAGATTTCCTAAGCACTAGTGTTTTAAGGAACGGCTTAAAAAGAGAATCCTAATGTGATTTCTTTATAATGGGTGTGTTCCTTATCTTATCCTAGTGTCTAAACTCTTCTCCATGGCTGGACCCCCAAATAATATTCCTTTACGTGCTAAGGGGTATCTAGAGAGTGGGATAGGTTTAATAACTACCCTAACCTAACGCGTACCCTAACCCTAAACCCTACCCTAACCCTAACACGTACCCTAATCCTAACCCGTAACCTATATCGAGCCCTAAACCTAACACTAACCCTAACCCTAACCCTAACCCATACCCTACGCCGTACGCGAACCCCTCCCCGAACCCGTACACTAAACCGTACCCTAAGCCTAACCCTAAGCCTAACCCTAAACCTAGGCTACCCTTGACTGCTTCTGCCTCCAATAGATTTCCTAAGCACTAGTGTTTTAAGGAACGGCTTAAAAATAGAATCCTAATGTGATTTCTTTATAATGGGTGTGTTCCTTATCTTATCCTAGTGTCTAAACTCTTCCCCATGGCTGGACCCCCAAATAATATTCCTATACGTGCTAAGGGGTATCTAGAGAGTGGGATAGGTTTAATAACTGCCCTAACCCTAACGCGTACCCTAACCCTAACCCCTACCCTAACCCTGACACGTACCCTAACCCTAACCCGTACCCTAAACTGAGCCCTAAAGCTAAAACTAACCCTAACCCTAACCCTAACCCATACCCTACGCCGTACCCGAACCCCTACACGAACCCGTACCTTAAGCCGTACCCTAACCCTAACCCTAAGCCTAACCCTAACCCTAAGCTACCCTTGACTGCTTCTGCCTCCAATAGATTTCCTAAGCACTAGTGTTTTAAGGAACAGCTTAAAAAGAGAATCCTAATGTGATTTCTTTATAATGGGTGTGTTCCTTATCTTATCCTAGTGTCTAAACTCTTCTCCATGGCTGGACCCCCAAATAATATTCCTTTACATTCTAAGGGGTATGTAGAGAGTTTAATAGGTTTAATTACTACCCTAACCCTAACGCGTACCCTAACCCTAACCCCTACCCTAACCCTAACACGTATCCTAATCCTAACCCGTACCCTAAACCAAGCCCTAATCCTAACACTAACCCTAACCCTAACCCTAACCCATACCCTACGCCGTAACCGAACCCCTCCCCGAACCCGTACCCTAAGCCGTACCCTAAGCCTAACCCTAAGCCTAACCCTAACCCTACGCTACCCTTGACTGCTTCTGCCTCCAATAGATTTTCTAAGCACTAGTGTTTTAAGGAACGGCTTAAAAAGAGAATCCTAATGTGATTTCTTTATAATGGGTGTGTTCCTTATCTTATCCTAGTGTCTAAACTCTTCTCCATGGCTGGACGCCCAAATAATATTCCTTTACGTGCTAAGGGGTATCTAGAGAGTGGGATAGGTTTAATAACTACCCTAAACCTAAAGCGTACCCTAACCCTAACCCCTACCCTAACCCTAACATGTACACTAATCCTAACCCGTACCCTAAACCGATCCCTAACCCTAACACTAACCCTAACCCTAACCATAACCCATACCCTACGCCGTACCCGAACCCCTCCCCGAACCCGTACCCTAAGCCGTACCCTAACCCTAACCCTAAGCCTAACCCTAACCCTACGCTACCCTTCACTGCTTCTGCCTCCAATAGATTTTCTAAGCACTAATGTTTTAAGGAACGGCTTAAAAAGAGAATCCTAATGTGATTTCTTTATAATGGGTGTGTTCCTTATCTTATCCTAGTGTCTAGACTCTTCTCCATGGCTGGACCCCCAAATAATATTCCTTTACGTGCTAAGGGGTATCTAGAGAGTGGGATAGGTTTAATAACTACCCTAACCCTAACGCGTACCCTAACCCTAACCCCTACCCTAAACCTAACACGTACCCTAATCCTAACCCGTACCCTAAACCGAGCCCTAACCCTAACACTAACCCTAACCCTAACCCATACCCTACGCCGTACCCGAACCCCTCCCCGAACCCGTACCCTAAGCTGTACCCTAAACCTAACCCTAAGCCTAACCCTAACCTTAGGCTACCCTTGACTGCTTCTGCCTCCAATAGATTTCCTAAGCACTAGTGTTTTAAGGAACAGCTTAAAAAGAGAATCCTAATGTGATTTCTTTATAATAGGTGTGTTCCTTATCTTATCCTAGTGTCTAAACTCTTCTCCATGGCTGGACCTCCAAATAATATTCCTTTACCTGCTAAGGGGTATCTAGAGAGTGGGATAGGTTTAATAACTACCCTAACCCTAATGCGTACCCTAACCCTAACCCCTACCCTAACCCTAACACGTACCCTAATCCTAACCCGTACCCTAAACCGAGCCCTTAAGCTAACACTAACCCTAACCCTAACCCTAACCCATACCCTACGCAGTCCCTGAACCCCTACACGAACCCGTACCCTAAGGCGTACCCTAACCCTAACCCTAACCCTAACCCTAACCCTAACCCGTACCCTAAACCGAGCCCTAACCCTAACACTAACCCTAATCCTAACCCTAACCCATACCCTACGCTGTACCCGAACCCCTCCCCGAACCCGTACCCTAAGCCGTACCCTAAGCCTAACCATAAGCCTAACCCTAACCCTAGGCTTCCCTTGACTGCTTCTGCCTCCAAAAGATTTCCTAAGCACTAGTGTTTTAAGGAACAGCTTAAAAAGAGAATCCTAATGTGATTTCTTTATAATGGGTGTGTTCCTTATCTTATCCTAGTGTCTAAACTCTTCTCCATGGCTGGACCCCCAAATAATATTCCTTTACGTGCTAAGGGGTATCTAGACAGTGCGATAGGTTTAATAACTACCCTAAACCTAACGCGTACCCTAACCGTAACCCCTACCCTAACCCTAACACGTACCCTAATCCGAACCCGTACCCTAAACCGATCCCTAACCCTAACACTAACCCTAACCCTAACCCTAACCCATACCCTACGCCGTACACGAACCCCTCCCCGAAACCGTACCCTAAGCCGTACCCTAAGCCTAACCCTAACCCTAGGCTACCCTTGACTGCTTCTGCCTCCAATAGATTTCCTAAGCACTAGTGTTTTAAGGAACAGCTTAAAAAGAGAATCCTAATGTGATTTCTTTATAATGGGTGTGTTCCTTATCTTATCCTAGTGTCTAAACTCTTCTCCATGGCTGGACCCCCAAATAATATTCCTTTACGTGCTAAGGGGTATCTAGAGAGTGGGATAGGTTTAATAACTACCCTAAACCTAATGCGTACCCTAACCCTAACCCCTACCCTAACCCTAACACGTACCCTAATCCTAACCCGTACCCTAAACCGAGCCCTAACCCTAACACTAACCCTAATCCTAACCCTAACCCATACCCTACGGCGTACCCGAACCCCTCCCCGTACCCGTACCCTAACCCTAACCCTAAGCCTAACCCTAACCCTAGGCTACCCTTGACTGCTTCTGCCTCCAATAGATTTCCTAAGCACTAGTGTTTTAAGGAACGGCTTAAAAAGAGAATCCTAATGTGATTTCTTTATAATGGGTGTGTTCCTTATCTTATCCTAGTGTCTAAACTCTTCTCCATGGCTGGACCCCCAAATAATATTCCTTTACGTGCTAAGGGGTATCTAGAGAGTGGGATAGGTTTAATAACTACCCTAACCTAACGCGTACCCTAACCCTAAACCCTACCCTAACCCTAACACGTACTCTAATCCTAACCCGTAACCTATATCGAGCCCTAAACCTAACACTAACCCTAACCCTAACCCTAACCCATACCCTACGCCGTACGCGAACCCCTCCCCGAACCCGTACACTAAACCGTACCCTAAGCCTAACCCTAAGCCTAACCCTAAACCTAGGCTACCCTTGACTGCTTCTGCCTCCAATAGATTTCCTAAGCACTAGTGTTTTAAGGAACAGCTTAAAAATAGAATCCTAATGTGATTTCTTTATAAAGGTTGTGTTCCTTATCTTATCCTAGTGTCTAAACTCTTCCCCATGGCTGGACCCCCAAATAATATTCCTATACGTGCTAAGGGGTATCTAGAGAGTGGGATAGGTTTAATAACTACCCTAACCCTAACGCGTACCCTAACCCTAACCCCTACCCTAACCCTAACACGTACCCTAACCCTAACCCGTACCCTAAACCGAGCCCTAACCTTAACACTAACCCTAACCCTAACCCTAACACATACCCTACGCTGTACCCGAACCCCTCCCCGAACCCGTACCCTAAGCCGTACCCTAAGCCTAACCCTAAGCCTAACCCTAACCCTAGGCTTCCCTTGACTGCTTCTGCCTCCAAAAGATTTCCTAAGCACTACTGTTTTAAGGAACAGCTTAAAAAGAGAATCCTAATGTGATTTCTTTATAATGGGTGTGTTCCTTATCTTATCCTAGTGTCTAGACTCTTCTCCATGGCTGGACCCCCAAATAATATTCGTTTACGTGCTAAGGGGTATCTAGACAGTGCGATAGGTTTAATAACTACCCTAACCCTAACGCGTACCCTAACCGTAACCCCTACCCTAACCCTAACACGTACCCTAATCCGAACCCGTACCCTAAACCGAGCCCTAACCCTAACACTAACCCTAACCCTAACCCTAACCCATACCCTACGCCGTACACGAACCCCTCCCCGAAACCGTACCCTAAGCCGTACCCTAAGCCTAACCCTAACCCTAGGCTACCCTTGACTGCTTCTGCCTCCAATAGATTTCCTAAGCACTAGTGCTTTAAGCAACAGCTTAAAAAGAGAATCCTAATGTGATTTCTTTATAATGGGTGTGTTCCTTATCTTATCCTAGTGTCTAAACTCTTCTCCATGGCTGGACCCCCAAATAATATTCGCTTACGTGCTAAGGGGTATCTAGAGAGTGGGATAGGTTTACTAACTACCCTAACCCTAACGCGTACCCTAACCCTAACCCCTACCCTAACCCTAACACGTACCCTAATCCGAACCCGTACCCTAAACCGAGCCCTAACCCTAACACTAACCCTAACCCTAACCCTAACCCATACCCTATGCCGTACCCGAACCCCTCCCCGAACCCGTACCCTAAGCCGTACCCTAACCCTAACCCTAAGCCTAACCCTAACCCTAGGCTACCCTTGACTGCTTCTGCCTCCAATAGATTTCCTAAGCAGTAGTGTTTTAAGGAACAGCTTAAAAAGAGAATCCTAATGTGATTTCTTTATAATGGGTGTGTTCCTTATTTATCCTAGTGTCTAAACTCTTCTCCATGGCTGGACCCCTAAATAATATTCCTTTACGTGCTAAGGGGTATCTAGATAGTGGGATAGGTTTAATAACTACCCTAACCCTAACGCGTACCCTAACCCAAACCCCTACCCTAACCCTAACACGTACCCTAATCCTAACCCGTACCCTAAACCGAGCCCTAACCCTAACACTAACCCTAACCCTAACCCTAACCCATACCCTACGCCGTACCCGCACCCCTCCCCGAACCCGTACCCTAAGCCGTACCCTAAGCCTAACCCTAAGCCTAACCCTAACCCTAGGCTACCCTTGACTGCTTCTGCCTCCAATAGATTTCCTAAGCACTAGTGTTTTAAGGAACAGCTGAAAAAGAGAATCCTAATGTGATTTCTTTATAATGGGTGTGTTCCTTATCTTATCCTAGTGTCTAAACTCTTCTCCATGGCTGGACCCCCAAATAATATTCCTTTACGTTCTAAGGGGTATGTAGAGAGTGGGATAGGTTTAATAACTACCCTAACCCTAACGCGTAACCTAACCCTAACGCGTACCCTAACCCTAACACGTATCCTAATCCTAACCCGTACCCTAAACCGAGCCCTAATCCTAACCCTAACCCTAACCCTAACCCATACCCTACGCCGTACCCGAACCCCTCCCCGAACCCGTACCCTAAGCCGTACCCTAAGCCTAACCCTAAGCCTAACCCTAACCCTACGCTACCCTTGACTGCTTCTGCCTCCAATAGATTTTCTAAACACTAGTGTTTTAAGGAACGGCTTAAAAAGAGAATCCTAATGTGATTTCTTTATAATGGGTGTGTTCCTTATCTTATCCTTGTCTCTAAACTGTTCTCCATGGCTGGACCCCCAAATAATATTCCTTTACGTGCTAAGGGGTATCTAGAGAGTGGGATAGGTTTAATAACTACCCTAACCCTAACGCGTTCCCTAACCCTAACCCCTACCCTAACCCTAACACGTACCGTAATCCTAACCCGTACCCTAAACCGAGCACTAACCCTAACACTAACCCTAACCCTAACCCTAACCCATACCCTACGCCGTACCCGCACCCCTCCCCGAACCCGTACCCTAAGCCGTTCCCTAAGCCTAACCCTAAGCCTAACCCTAACCCTAGGCTACCCTTGACTGCTTCTGCCTCCAATAGATTTCCTAAGCACTAGTGTTTTAAGGAACAGCTTAAAAAGAGAATCCTAATGTGATTTCTTTATAATGGGTGTGTTCCTTATCTTATCCTAGTGTCTAAACTCTTCTCCATGGCTGGACCCCCAAATAATATTCCTTTACGTGCTAACGGGTATCTAGAGAGTGGGATAGGTTTAATAACTACCCTACCCCTAACACGTACCCTAACTCTAACCCCTACCCTAACCCTAACACGTACCCTAATCCGAACCCGTACCCTAAACCGAGCCCTAACCCTAACACTAACCCTAACCCTAACCCTAACCCTAACCCATACCCTACGCCGTACCCGAACCCCTCCCCGAACCCATACCCTAAGCCGTACCCTAACCCTAACCCTAAGCCTAACCCTAACCCTAGGCTACCCTTGACTGCTTCTGCCTCCAATAGATTTCCTAAGAAGTAGTGTTTTAAGGAACAGCTTAAAAAGAGAATCCTAATGTGATTTCTTTATAATGGGTGTGTTCCTTATTTATCCTAGTGTCTAAACTCTTCTCCATGGCTGGACCCCCAAATAATATTCCTTTACGTGCTAAGGGGTATCTAGAGAGTGGGATAGGTTTAATAACTACCCTAACCCTAACGCGTACCCTAACCCTAACCCCTACCCTAACCCTAACACGTACCCTAATCCTAACCCGTACCCTAAACCGAGCCCTAACCCTAACACTAACCCTAACACTAACCCTAACCCATACCCTACGCCGTACCCGCACCCCTACCCGAACCCGTACACTAAGCCGTACCCTAAGCCTAACCCTAAGCCTAACCCTAACCCTAGGCTACCCTTGACTGCTTCTGCCTCCAATAGATTTCCTAAGCACTAGTGTTTTAAGGAACAGCTTAAAAAGAGAATCCTAATGTGATTTCTTTATAATGGGTGTGTTCCTTATCTTATCCTAGTGTCTAAACTCTTCTCCATGGCTGAACCCCCAAATAATATTCCTTTACGTGCTAAGGGATATCTAGAGAGTGGGATAGGTTTACTAACTACCCTAACCCTAACCCCTACCCTAACCCTAACACGTACCCTAATCCTAATCCGTACCCTAAACCGACCCCTAACCTTAACACTAACCCTAACCCTAACCCTAACACATACCCTACGCTGTACCCGAACCCCTCCCCGAACCCGTACCCTAAGCCGTACCCTAACCCTAACCCTAAGCCTAACCCTAACCCTAGGCTACCCTTGACTGCTTCTGCCTCCAATAGATTTCCTAAGCACTAGTGTTTTAAGGAACAGCTTAAAAAGAGAATCCTAATGTGATTTCTTTATAATGGGTGTGTTCCTTATCTTATCCTAGTGTCTAGACTCTTCTCCATGGCTGGACCCCCAAATAATATTCCCTTACGTGCTAAGGGGTATCTAGACAGTGCGATAGGTTTAATAACTACCCTAACCCTAACGCGTACCCTAACCGTAACCCCTACCCTAACCCTAACACGTACCCTAATCCGAACCCGTACCCTAAACCGAGCCCTAACCCTAACACGAACCCTAACCCTAACCCTAACCCATACCCTACGCCGTACACGAACCCCTCCCCGAAAACGTACCCTAAGCCGTACCCTAACCCTAACCCTAAGACTAACCCTAACCCTAGGCTACCCTTGACTGCTGCTGCCTCCAATATATTTCCTAAGCACTAGTGCTTTAAGGAACAGCTTAAAAAGAGAATCCAAATGTGATTTCTTTATAATGGGTGTGTTCCTTATCTTATCCTAGTGTCTAAACTCTTCTCCATGGCTGGACCCCCAAATAATATTCCCTTACGTGCTAAGGGGTATCTAGAGAGTGGGATAGGTTTACTAACTACCCTAACCCTAACACGTACCCTAACCCTAACCCCTACCCTAACCCTAACACGTACCCTAATCCTAACCCGTACCCTAAACCGAGCCCTAACCCTAACACTAACCCTAACCCTAACCCTAACCCATACCCTACGCCGTACCCGAACCAATCCCCTAACCCGTACCCTAAGCCGTACCCTAAGCCTAACCCTAAGCCTAACCCTAACCCTACGCTACCCTTGACTGCTTCTGCCTCCAATACATTTCCTAAGCAGTAGTGTTTTAAGGAACAGCTTAAAAAGAGAATCCTAATGTGATTTCTTTATAATGGGTGTGTTCCTTATCTTATCCTAGTGTCTAGACTCTTCTCCATGGCTGGACCCCCAAATAATATTCCTTTACGTGCTAAGGGGTATCTAGAGAGTGGGATAGGTTTAATAACTACCCTAACCCTAACGCGTACCCTAACCCTAACCCCTACCCTAACCCTAACACGTACCCTAATCCTAACCCGTACCCTAAACCGAGCCCTAACCCTAACACTAACCCTAACCCTAACCCTAACCCATACCCTACGCCGTAACCGCACCCCTCCCCGAACCCGTACCCTAAGCCGTACCCTAAGCCTAACCCTAAACCTAGGCTACCCTTGACTGCTTCTGCCTCCAATAGATTTCCTAAGCACTAGTGTTTTAAGGAACAGCTTAAAAAGAGAATCCTAATGTGATTTCTTTATAATGGGTGTGTTCCTTATCTTATCCTAGTGTCTAAACTCTTCTCCATGGCTGGACCCCCAAATAATATTCCTTTACGTGCTAAGGGGTATCTAGAGAGTGGGATAGGTTTACTATCTACCCTAACCCTAACGCGTACCCTAACCCTAACCCCTACCCTAACCCTAAAACGTACCCTAATCCTAACCCGTACCCTAAACCGAGCCCTAACCCTAACACTAACCCTAACCCATACCCTACGCCGTAACCGAACCCCTCCGCGAACCCGTACCCTAAGCCGTACCCTAACCCTAACCCTAAGCCTAACCCTAACCCTAGGCTACCCTTGACTGCTTCTGCCTCCAATAGATTTCCTAAGCAGTAGTGTTTTAAGGAACAGCTTAAAAAGAGAATCCTAATGTGATTTCTTTATAATGGGTGTGTTCCTTATCTTATCCTAGTGTCTAGACTCTTCTCCATGGCTGGACCACCAAATAATATTCCTTTACGTGCTAAGGGGTATCTAGACAGTGCGATAGGTTTAATAACTACCCTAACCCTAACGCGTACCCTAACCGTAACCCCTACCCTAACCCTAACATGTACCCTAATCCGAACCCGTACCCTAAACCGAGCCCTAACCCTAACCCTAACCCTAACGCTAACCCTAACCCATACACTACGCCGTACCCGAACCCCTCCCCGAACCCGTACCCTAAGCCGTACCCTAACCCTAACCCTAAGCCTAACCCTAACCCTAGGCTACCCTTGACTGCTTCTGCCTCCAATAGATTTCCTAAGCAGTAGTGTTTTAAGGAACAGCTTAAAAAGAGAATCCTAATGTGATTTCTTTATAATGGGTGTGTTCCTTATTTATCCTAGTGTCTAAACTCTTCTCCATGGCTGGACCCCCAAATAATATTCCTTTACGTGCTAAAGGGTATCTAGAGAGTGGGATAGGTTTAATAACTACCCTAACCCTAACGCGTACCCTAACCCTAACCCCTACCCTAACCCTAACACGTACCCTAATCCTAACCCGTACCCTAAACCGAGCCCTAACCCAAACACTAACCCTAACCCTAACCCTAACCCTTACCCTACGCCTTAATCGAACCCCTCCCCGAACCCGTACCCTAAGCCGTACCCTAACCCTAATCCTAAGCCTAACCCTAACCCTAGGCTACCCTTGACTGCTTCTGCCTCCAATAGATTTCCTAAGCACTAGTGTTTTAAGGAACAGCTTAAAAAGAGAATCCTAATGTGATTTCTTTATAATGGGTGTGTTCCTTATCTTATCCTAGTGTCTAAACTCTTCTCCATGGCTGAACCCCCAAATAATATTCCTTTACGTGCTAAGGGGTATCTAGAGAGTGGGATAGGTTTACTAACTACCCTAACCCTAACCCCTACCCTAACCCTAACACGTACCCTAATCCTAACCCGTACCCTAAACCGAGCCCTAACCCTAACACTAACCCTAACCCTAACCCTAACCCATACCCTACGCCGTACCCGAACCCCTCCCCGAACCCGTACCCTAAGCCGTACCCTAAGCCTAACCCTAAGCCTAACCCTAACCCTAGGCTACACTTGACTGCTTCTGCCTCCAATAGATTTCCTAAGCAGTAGTGCTTTAAGGAACAGGTTAAAAAGAGAATCCTAATGTGATTTCTTTATAATGGGTGTGTTCCTTATCTTATCCTAGTGTCTAAACTCTTCTCCATGGCTGGACCCCCAAATAATATTCCCTTACGTGCTAAGGGGTTTCTAGAGAGTGGGATAGGTTTACTAACTACCCTAACCCTAACGCGTACCCTAACCCTAACCCCTACCCTAACCCTAACACGTACCCTAATCCGAACCCGTACCCTAAACCGAGCCCTAACCCTAACACTAACCCTAACCCTAACCGTAACCCATACCCTAAGCCGTACCCGAACCCCTCCCCGAACCCGTACCCTAAGCCGTACCCTAACCCTAACCCTAAGCCTAACCCTAACCCTACGCTACCCTTGACTGCTTCTGCCTCCAATAGATATTCTAAGCACTAATGTTTTAAGGAACGGCTTAAAAAGAGAATCCTAATGTGATTTCTTTATAATGGGTGTGTTCCTTATCTTATCCTAGTGTCTAAACTCTTCTCCATGGCTGGATCCCCAAATAATATTCCTTTACGCTGTAAGGGGTATCTAGAGAGTGGGATAGTTTTAATAACTACCCTAACCCTAACGCGTACCCTAACCCTAACCCCTACCCTAACCCTAACACGTACCCTAATCCTAATCCGTACCCTAAACCGAGCCCTAACACTAACACTAACCCTAACCCTAACCCATACCCTACGCCGTACCCGAACCCCTCCCCGAAACCGTACCCTAAGCCGTACCCTAACCCTAACCCTAAGCCTAACCCTAACCTTAGGCTACCCTTGACTGCTTCTGCCTCCAATAGATTTCCTAAGCACTAATGTTTTAAGGAACAGCTTAAAAAGAGAATCCTAATGTGATTTCTTTATACTAGGTGTGTTCCTTATTTTATCCTAGTGTCTAAACTCTTCTCCATGGCTGGACCTCCAAATAATATACCTTTACGTGCTAAGCGGTATCTAGAGAGTGGGATAGGTTTAATAACTACCCTAACCCTAACGCGTACCCTAACCCTAACCCCTACCCTAACCCTAACACGTACCCTAATCCTAACCCGTACCCTAAACCGAGCCCTAAAGCTAACACTAACCCTAACCCTAACCCTAACCCATACCCTACGCCGTACCTGAACCCCTACACGAACCCGTACCCTAAGCCGTACCCTAAGCCTAACCCTAAGCCTAACCCTAACCCTAGGCTACCCTTGACTGCTTCTGCCTCCAATAGATTTCCTAAGCACTAGTGTTTTAAGGAACAGCTTAAAAAGAGAATCCTAATGTGATTTCTTTATAATGGGTGTGTTCCTTATCTTATCCTAGTGTCTAAACTCTTCTCCATGGCTGGACCCCCAAATAATATTCCTTTACGTGCTAAGGGGTATCTAGAGAGTGGGATAGGTTTAATAACTACCCTAAACCTAACACGTACCCTAACCCTAACCCCTACCCTCAACCTAACACGTACCCTAATCCTAACCCGTACCCTAAACCGAGCCCTAACCCTAACACTAACCCTAACCCTAACCCATAACCTATGCCGTACCCGAACCCCTCCCCGAACCCGTACCCTAAGCCGTACCCTAAACCTAACCCTAAGCCTAACCCTAACCTTAGGCTACCCTTGACTGCTTCTGCCTCCAATAGATTTCCTAAGCACTAGTGTTTTAAGGAACAGCTTAAAAAGAGAATCCTACTGTGATTTCTTTATAATAGGTGTGTTCCTTATCTTATCCTAGTGTCTAAACTCTTCTGCATGGCTGGACCTCCAAATAATATTCCTTTACATGCTAAGGGGTATCTAGAGAGTGGGATAGGTTTAATAACTACCCTAACCCTAATGCGTACCCTAACCCTAACCCCTACCCTAACCCTAACACGTACCCTAATCCTAACCCGTACCCTAAACCGAGCCCTAAAGCTAACACTAACCCTAACCCTAACCCTAACCCATACCCTACGCCGTACCTGAACCCCTACACGAACCCGTACCCTAAGCCGTACGCTAACCCTAACCCTAACCCTAACCCTAACCCTAGGCTACCCTTGACTGCTTCTGCCTCCAATAGATTTTCTAAGCACTAATGTTTTAAGGAACGGCTTAAAAATAGAATCCTAATGTGATTTCTTTATAATGGGTGTGTTCCTTATCTTATCCTAGTGTCTAAACTCTTCTCCATGGCTGGACCCCCAAATAATATTCCTTTACGTGCTAAGGGGTATCTAGAGAGTGGGATAGGTTTAATAACTACCCTAACCCTAACGCATACCCTAACTCTAACCCCTACACTAACCCTAACACGTACCCTAATCCTAACCCGTACCCTAAACCGAGCCCTAACCTTAACACTAACCCTAACCCTAACCCTAACACATACCCTACGCTGTACCCGAACCCCTCCCCGAACCCGTACCCTAAGCCGTACCCTAAGCCTAACCCTAAGCCTAACCCTAACCCTAGGCTTCCCTTGACTGCTTCTGCCTCCAAAAGATTTCCTAAGCACTAGTGTTTTAAGGAACAGCTTAAAAAGAGAATCCTAATGTGATTTCTTTATAATGGGTGTGTTCCTTATCTTATCCTAGTGTCTAAACTCTTCTCCATGGCTGGACCCCCAAATAATATTCCTTTACGTGCTAAGGGGTATCTAGACAGTGCGATAGGTTTAATAACTACCCTAAACCTAACGCGTACCCTAACCGTAACCCCTACCCTAACCCTAACACGTACCCTAATCCGAACCCGTACCCTAAACCGATCCCTAACCCTAACACTAACCCTAACCCTAACCCTAACCCATACCCTACGCCGTACACGAACCCCTCCCCGAAACCGTACCCTAAGCCGTACCCTAAGCCTAACCCTAACCCTAGGCTACCCTTGACTGCTTCTGCCTCCAATAGATTTCCTAAGCACTAGTGTTTTAAGGAACAGCTTAAAAAGAGAATCCTAATGTGATTTCTTTATAATGGGTGTGTTCCTTATCTTATCCTAGTGTCTAAACTCTTCTCCATGGCTGGACCCCCAAATAATATTCCTTTACGTGCTAAGGGGTATCTAGAGAGTGGGATAGGTTTAATAACTACCCTAAACCTAATGCGTACCCTAACCCTAACCCCTACCCTAACCCTAACACGTACCCTAATCCTAACCCGTACCCTAAACCGAGCCCTAACCCTAACACTAACCCTAATCCTAACCCTAACCCATACCCTACGGCGTACCCGAACCCCTCCCCGTACCCGTACCCTAACCCTAACCCTAAGCCTAACCCTAACCCTAGGCTACCCTTGACTGCTTCTGCCTCCAATAGATTTCCTAAGCACTAGTGTTTTAAGGAACGGCTTAAAAAGAGAATCCTAATGTGATTTCTTTATAATGGGTGTGTTCCTTATCTTATCCTAGTGTCTAAACTCTTCTCCATGGCTGGACCCCCAAATAATATTCCTTTACGTGCTAAGGGGTATCTAGAGAGTGGGATAGGTTTAATAACTACCCTAACCTAACGCGTACCCTAACCCTAAACCCTACCCTAACCCTAACACGTACCCTAATCCTAACCCGTAACCTATATCGAGCCCTAAACCTAACACTAACCCTAACCCTAACCCTAACCCATACCCTACGCCGTACGCGAACCCCTCCCCGAACCCGTACACTAAACCGTACCCTAAGCCTAACCCTAAGCCTAACCCTAAACCTAGGCTACCCTTGACTGCTTCTGCCTCCAATAGATTTCCTAAGCACTAGTGTTTTAAGGAACAGCTTAAAAATAGAATCCTAATGTGATTTCTTTATAAAGGTTGTGTTCCTTATCTTATCCTAGTGTCTAAACTCTTCCCCATGGCTGGACCCCCAAATAATATTCCTATACGTGCTAAGGGGTATCTAGAGAGTGGGATAGGTTTAATAACTACCCTAACCCTAACGCGTACCCTAACCCTAACCCCTACCCTAACCCTAACACGTACCCTAACCCTAACCCGTACCCTAAACCGAGCCCTAACCTTAACACTAACCCTAACCCTAACCCTAACACATACCCTACGCTGTACCCGAACCCCTCCCCGAACCCGTACCCTAAGCCGTACCCTAAGCCTAACCCTAAGCCTAACCCTAACCCTAGGCTTCCCTTGACTGCTTCTGCCTCCAAAAGATTTCCTAAGCACTAGTGTTTTAAGGAACAGCTTAAAAAGAGAATCCTAATGTGATTTCTTTATAATGGGTGTGTTCCTTATCTTATCCTAGTGTCTAGACTCTTCTCCATGGCTGGACCCCCAAATAATATTCGTTTACGTGCTAAGGGGTATCTAGACAGTGCGATAGGTTTAATAACTACCCTAACCCTAACGCGTACCCTAACCGTAACCCCTACCCTAACCCTAACACGTACCCTAATCCGAACCCGTACCCTAAACCGAGCCCTAACCCTAACACTAACCCTAACCCTAACCCTAACCCATACCCTACGCCGTACACGAACCCCTCCCCGAAACCGTACCCTAAGCCGTACCCTAAGCCTAACCCTAACCCTAGGCTACCCTTGACTGCTTCTGCCTCCAATAGATTTCCTAAGCACTAGTGTTTTAAGGAACAGCTTAAAAAGAGAATCCTAATGTGATTTCTTTATAATGGGTGTGTTCCTTATCTTATCCTAGTGTCTAAACTCTTCTCCATGGCTGGACCCCCAAATAATATTCCTTTACGTGCTAAGGGGTATCTAGAGAGTGGGATAGGTTTAATAACTACCCTAAACCTAATGCGTACCCTAACCCTAACCCCTACCCTAACCCTAACACGTACCCTAATCCTAACCCGTACCCTAAACCGAGCCCTAACCCTAACACTAACCCTAATCCTAACCCTAACCCATACCCTACGGCGTACCCGAACCCCTCCCCGTACCCGTACCCTAACCCTAACCCTAATCCTAACCCATACCCTACGCCGTACCCGAGCCCCTCCCCGAACCTGTAACCTAAGCCGTACCGTAACCCGAACCCTAAGCCTAACCCTAACCCTAGGCTACCCTTGACTGCTTCTGCCTCCAATAGATTTCCTAAGCACTAGTGTTTTAAGGAACGGCTTAAAAAGAGAATCCTAATGTGATTTCTTTATAATGGGTGTGTTCCTTATCTTATCCTAGTGTCTAAACTCTTCTCCATGGCTGGACCCCCAAATAATATTCCTTTACGTGCTAAGGGGTATCTAGAGAGTGGGACAGGTTTAATAACTACCCTAACCTAACGCCTACCCTAACCCTAACCCCTACCCTAACCCTGACACGTACCCTAACCCTAACCCG
Organism: Balaenoptera borealis; assembly: GCF_965194805.1. Lineage (NCBI taxonomy): Eukaryota > Metazoa > Chordata > Mammalia > Artiodactyla > Balaenopteridae > Balaenoptera > Balaenoptera borealis. The sequence goes on from NW_028123596.1 coordinate 354,185, forward strand.
TACCCTAAACTGAGCCCTAAAGCTAAAACTAACCCTAACCCTAACCCTAACCCATACCCTACGCCGTACCCGAACCCCTCCCCGAACCCGTACACTAAACCGTACCCTAAGCCTAACCCTAAGCCTAACCCTAAACCTAGGCTACCCTTGACTGCTTCTGCCTCCAATAGATTTCCTAAGCACTAGTGTTTTAAGGAACAGCTTAAAAATAGAATCCTAATGTGATTTCTTTATAAAGGTTGTGTTCCTTATCTTATCCTAGTGTCTAAACTCTTCCCCATGGCTGGACCCCCAAATAATATTCCTATACGTGCTAAGGGGTATCTAGAGAGTGGGATAGGTTTAATAACTGCCCTAACCCTAACGCGTACCCTAACCCTAACCCCTACCCTAACCCTGACACGTACCCTAACCCTAACCCGTACCCTAAACTGAGCCCTAAAGCTAAAACTAACCCTAACCCTAACCCTAACCCATACCCTACGCCGTACCCGAACCCCTACACGAACCCGTACCTTAAGCCGTACCCTAACCCTAACCCTAAGCCTAACCCTAACCCTAAGCTACCCTTGACTGCTTCTGCCTCCAATAGATTTCCTAAGCACTAGTGTTTTAAGGAACAGCTTAAAAAGAGAATCCTAATGTGATTTCTTTATAATGGGTGTGTTCCTTATCTTATCCTAGTGTCTAAACTCTTCTCCATGGCTGGACCCCCAAATAATATTCCCTTACATTCTAAGGGGTATGTAGAGAGTGGAATAGGTTTAATTACTACCCTAACCCTAACGCGTACCCTAACCTTTACGCGTACCCTAACCCTAACACGTATCCTAATCCTAACCCGTACCCTAAACCAAGCCCTAATCCTAACACTAACCCTAACCCTAACCCTAACCCATACCCTACGCCGTAACCGAACCCCTCCCCCAACCCGTACCCTAAGCCGTACCCTAAGCCTAACCCTAAGCCTAACCCGAACCCTACGCTACCCTTGACTGCTTCTGCCTCCAATAGATTTTCTAAGCACTAGTGTTTTAAGGAACGGCTTAAAAATAGAATCCTAATGTGATTTCTTTATAATGGGTGTGTTCCTTATCTTATCCTAGTGTCTAAACTCTTCTCCATGGCTGGACCCCCAAATAATATTCCTTTACGTGCTAAGGGGTATCTAGAGAGTGGGATAGGTTTAATAACTACCCTAACCCTAACGCGTACCCTAACTCTAACCCCTACACTAACCCTAACACGTACCCTAATCCTAACCCGTACCCTAAACCGAGCCCTAACCTTAACACTAACCCTAACCCTAACCCTAACACATACCCTACGCTGTACCCGAACCCCTCCCCGAACCCATACCCTAAGCCGTACCCTAAGCCTAACCCTAAGCCTAACCCTAACCCTAGGCTTCCCTTGACTGCTTCTGCCTCCAAAAGATTTCCTAAGCACTAGTGTTTTAAGGAACAGCTTAAAAAGAGAATCCTAATGTGATTTCTTTATAATGGGTGTGTTCCTTATCTTATCCTAGTGTCTAGACTCTTCTCCATGGCTGGACCCCCAAATAATATTCCTTTACGTGCTAAGGGGTATCTAGACAGTGCGATAGGTTTAATAACTACCCTAACCCTAACGCGTACCCTAACCGTAACCCCTACCCTAACCCTAACACGTACCCTAATCCGAACCCGTACCCTAAACTGAGCCCTAACCCTAACACTAACCCTAACCCTAACCCTAACCCATACCCTACGCCGTACACGAACCCCTTCCCGAAACCGTACCCTAAGCCGTACCCTAAGCCTAACCCTAACCCTAGGCTACCCTTGACTGCTTCTGCCTCCAATAGATTTCCTAAGCACTAGTGTTTTAAGGAACACCTTAAAAAGAGAATCCTAATGTGATTTCTTTATAATGGGTGTGTTCCTTATCTTATCCTAGTGTCTAAACTCTTCTCCATGGCTGGACCCCCAAATAATATTCCTTTACGTGCTAAGGGGTATCTAGATAGTGGGATAGGTTTAATAACTACCCTAACCCTAACGCGTACCCTAACCCTAACCCCTACCCTAACCCTAACACGTACCCTAATCCTAACCCGTACCCTAAACCGAGCCCTAACCCTAACACTAACCCTAACCCTAACCCTAACCCATACCCTACGCCGTACCCGCACCCCTCCCCGAACCCGTACCCTAAGCCGTACCCTAAGCCTAACCCTAAGCCTAACCCTAACCCTAGGCTACCCTTGACTGCTTCTGCCTCCAATAGATTTCCTAAGCACTAGTGTTTTAAGGAACAGCTGAAAAAGAGAATCCTAATGTGATTTCTTTATAATGGGTGTGTTCCTTATCTTATCCTAGTGTCTAAACTCTTCTCCATGGCTGGACCCCCAAATAATATTCCTTTACGTGCTAAGGGGTATCTAGAGAGTGGGATAGGTTTAATAACTACCCTAAACCTAATGCGTACCCTAACCCTAACCCCTACCCTAACCCTAACACGTACCCTAATCCTAACCCGTACCCTAAACCGAGCCCTAACCCTAACACTAACCCTAATCCTAACCCTAACCCATACCCTACGGCGTACCCGAACCCCTCCCCGTACCCGTACCCTAACCCTAACCCTAAGCCTAACCCTAACCCTAGGCTACCCTTGACTGCTTCTGCCTCCAATAGATTTCCTAAGCACTAGTGTTTTAAGGAACAGCTGAAAAAGAGAATCCTAATGTGATTTCTTTATAATGGGTGTGTTCCTTATCTTATCCTAGTGTCTAAACTTTTCTCCATGGCTGGACCCCCAAATAATATTCCTTTACGTGCTAAGGGGTATCTAGAGAGTGGGATAGGTTTAATAACTACCCTAACCCTAACGCGTACCCTAACCCTAACCCCTACCCTAACCCTAACATGAACCCTAATCCTAACCCGTACCCTAAACCGAGCCCTAACCCTAACACTAACCCTAACCCTAATCCTAACCCATACCCTACGCCGTACCCGAGCCCCTCCCCGAACCTGTAACCTAAGCCGTACCGTAACCCGAACCCTAAGCCTAACCCTAACCCTAGGCTACCCTTGACTGCTTCTGCCTCCAATAGATTTCCTAAGCACTAGTGTTTTAAGGAACGGCTTAAAAAGAGAATCCTAATGTGATTTCTTTATAATGGGTGTGTTCCTTATCTTATCCTAGTGTCTAAACTCTTCTCCATGGCTGGACCCCCAAATAATATTCCTTTACGTGCTAAGGGGTATCTAGAGAGTGGGATAGGTTTAATAACTAACCTAACCCTAACGCGTACCGTAACTCTAACCCCTACCCTAACCCTAACACGTACCCTAATCCTAACCCGTACCCTAAACCGAGCCCTAACCTTAACACTAACCCTAACCCTAACCCTAACACATACCCTACTCTGTACCCGAACCCCTCCCCGAACCCGTACCCTAAGCCGTACCCTAAGCCTAACCCTAAGCCTAATCCTAACCCTAGGCTTCCCTTGACTGCTTCTGCCTCCAATAGATTTCCTAATCACTAGTGTTTTAAGGAACAGCTTAAAAATAGAATCCTAATGTGATTTCTTTATATTGGGTGTGTTCCTTATCTTATCCTAGTGTCTAGACTCTTCTCCATGGCTGGACCCCCAAATAATATTCCTTTACGTGCTAAGGGGTATCTAGACAGTGCGATAGGTTTAATAACTACCCTAACCCTAACGCGTACCCTAACCGTAACCCCTACCCTAACCCTAACACGTACCCTAATCCGAACCCGTACCCTAAACCGAGCCCTAACCCTAACACTAACCCTAACCCTAACCCTAACCCATACCCTACACCGTACACGAACCCCTCCCCGAAACCGTACCCTAAGCCGTACCCTAACCCTAACCCTAAGCCTAACCCTAACCCTAGGCTACCCTTGACTGCTTCTGCCTCCAATAGATTTCCTAAGCACTAGTGTTTTAAGGAACAGCTTAAAAGGGAATCCTAATGTGATTTCTTTAAAATGGGTGTGTTCCTTATCTTATCCTAGTGTCTAAACTCTTCTCCATGGCTGGACCCCCAAATAATATTCCTTTACGTGCTAAGGGGTATCTAGAGAGTGGGATAGGTTTAATAACTACCCTAAACCTAACACGTACCCTAACCCTAACCCCTACCCTAAACCTAACACGTACCCTAATCCTAACCCGTACCCTAAACCGAGCCCTAAACCTAACACTAACCCTAACCCTAACCCATACCCTACGCCGTACCCGAACCCCTCCCCGAACCCGTACCCTAGGCCGTACCCTAAACCTAACCCTAAGCCTAACCCTAACCTTAGGCTACCCTTGACTGCTTCTGCCTCCAATAGATTTCCTAAGCACTAGTGTTTTAAGGAACAGCTTAAAAAGAGAATCCTAATGTGATTTCTTTATAATAGGTGTGTTCCTTATCTTATCCTAGTGTCTAAACTCTTCTGCATGGCTGGACCTCCAAATAATATTCCTTTACGTGCTAAGGGGTATCTAGAGAGTGGGACAGGTTTAATAACTACCCTAAACCTAATGCGTACCCTAACCCTAACCCCTACCCTAACCCTAACACGTACCCTAATCCTAACCCGTACCCTAAACCGAGACCTAAAGCTAACCCTAACCCTAACCCTAACCCTAACCCATACCCTACGCCGTACCTGAACCCCTACACGAACCCGTACCCTAAGCCGTACCCTAACCCTAACCCTAAGCCTAACCCTAACCCTAGGCTACCCTTGACTGCTTCTGCCTCCAATAGATTTCCTAAGCACTAGTGTTTTAAGGAACAGCTTAAAAAGAGAATCCTAATATGATTTCTTTATAATGGGTGTGTTCCTTATCTTATCCTAGTGTCTAAACTCTTCTCCATGGCTGGACCCCCAAATAATATTCCTTTACGTGCTAAGGGGTATCTAGAGAGTGGGATAGGTTTAATAACTACCCTAAACCTAACGCGTACCCTAACCCTAACCCTAACCCTAACCCTAACCAAGCCCTAATCCTAACACTAACCCTAACCCTAACCCTAACCCATACCCTACGCCGTATCCGAACCCCTCCCCGAACCCGTACCCTAAGCCGTACCCTAAGCCTAACCCTAAGCCTAACCCTAACCCTACGCTACCCTTGACTGCTTCTGCCTCCAATAGATTTTCTAAGCACTAGTGTTTTAAGGAACGGCTTAAAAAGAGAATCCTAATGTGATTTCTTTATAATGGGTGTGTTCCTTATCTTATCCTAGTGTCTAAACTCTTCTCCATGGCTGGACGCCCAAATAATATTCCTTTACGTGCTAAGGGGTATCTAGAGAGTGGGATAGGTTTAATAACTACCCTAACCCTAACGCGTACCCTAACCCTAACCCCTACCCTAACCCTAACACGTACACTAATCCTAACCCGTACCCTAAACCGAGCCCTAACCCTAACACTAACCCTAACCCTAACCCTAACCCATACTCTACGCCGTACCCGAACCCCTCCCCGAACCCGTACCCTAAGCCGTACCCTAAGCCTAACCCTAAGCCTAACCCTAACCCTAGGCTACCCTTGACTGCTTCTGCCCCCAATAGATTTCCTAAGCACTAGTGTTTTAAGGAACAGCTTAAAAACAGAATCCTAATGTGATTTCTTTATAATGGGTGTGTTCCTTATCTTATCCTAGTGTCTAAACTCTTCTCCATGGCTGGACCCCCAAATAATATTCCTTTACGTGCTAAGGGGTATCTAGAGAGTTGGATAGGTTTAATAACTACCCTAACCCTAAAGCGTAACTAACCCTAACCCCTACCCTAACCCTAACACGTACCCTAATCCTAACCCGTACCCTAAACCGGTCCCTAACCCTAACACTAACCCTAACCCTAACCATAACCCATACCCTACGCCGTACCCGAACCCGTACCCTAAGCCGTACCCTAACCCTAACCCTAAGCCTAACCCTAACCCTACGCTACCCTTCACTGCTTCTGCCTCCAATAGATTTTCTAAGCACTAATGTTTTAAGGAACGGCTTAAAAAGAGAATCCTAATGTGATTTCTTTATAATGGGTGTGTTCCTTATCTTATCCTAGTGTCTAGACTCTTCTCCATGGCTGGACCCCCAAATAATATTCCTTTACGTGCTAAGGGGTATCTAGAGAGTGGGATAGGTTTAATAACTACCCTAACCCTAACGCGTACCCTAACCCTAACCCCTACCCTAAACCTAACACGTACCCTAATCCTAACCCGTACCCTAAACCGAGCCCTAACCCTAACACTAACCCTAACCCTAACCCATACCCTACGCCGTACCCGAACCCCTCCCCGAACCCGTACCCTAAGCTGTACCCTAAACCTAACCCTAAGCCTAACCCTAACCTTAGGCTACCCTTGACTGCTTCTGCCTCCAATAGATTTCCTAAGCACTAGTGTTTTAAGGAACAGATTAAAAAGAGAATCCTAATGTGATTTCTTTATAATAGGTGTGTTCCTTATCTTATCCTAGTGTCTAAACTCTTCTCCATGGCTGGACCCCCAAATAATATTCCTTTACGTGCTAAGGGGTATCTAGAGAGTGGGATAGGTTTAATAACTACCCTAACCCTAATGCGTACCCTAACCCTAACCCCTACCCTAACCCTAACACGTACCCTAATCCTAACCCGTACCCTAAACCGAGCCCTTAAGCTAACACTAACCCTAACCCTAACCCTAACCCATACCCTACGCAGTCCCTGAACCCCTACACGAACCCGTACCCTAAGGCGTACCCTAACCCTAACCCTAAGCCTAACCCTAACCCTAGGCTACCCTTGACTGCTTCTGCCTCCAATAGATTTCCTAAGCACTAGTGTTTTAAGGAACAGCTTAAAAAGAGAATCCTAATGTGATTTCTTTATAATGGGTGTGTTCCTTATCTTATCCTAGTGTCTAAACTCTTCTCCATGGCTGGACCCCCAAATAATATTCCTTTACGTGCTAAGGGGTATCTAGAGAGTGGGATAGGTTTAATAACTACCCTAAACCTAACGCGTACCCTAACCCTAACCCCTACCCTAACCGTAACACGTACCCTAATCTTAACCCGTACCCTAAACCGAGCCCTAACCCTAACACTAACCCTAATCCTAACCCTAACCCATACCCTACGGCGTACCCGAACCCCTCCCCGTACCCGTACCCTAACCCTAACCCTAAGCCTAACCCTAACCCTAGGCTACCCTTGACTGCTTCTGCCTCCAATAGATTTCTTAAGCAGTAGTGTTTTAAGGAACAGCTGAAAAAGAGAATCCTAAAGTGATTTCTTTATAATGGGTGTGTTCCTTATCTCATCCTAGTGTCTAAACTCTTCTCCATGGCTGGACCCCCAAATAATATTCCTTTACGTTCTAAGGGGTATGTAGAGAGTGGGATAGGTTTAATAACTACCCTAACCCTAACGCGTACCCTAACCCTAATGCGTACCCTAACCCTAACACGTATCCTAATCCTAACCCGTACCCTAAACCGAGCCCTAATCCTAACCCTAACCCTAACCCTAACCCTAACCCTAACCCTAGGCTACCCTTGACTGCTTCTGCCTCCAATAGATTTTCTAAGCACTAATGTTTTAAGGAACGGCTTAAAAATAGAATCCTAATGTGATTTCTTTATAATGGGTGTGTTCCTTATCTTATCCTAGTGTCTAAACTCTTCTCCATGGCTGGACCCCCAAATAATATTCCTTTACGTGCTAAGGGGTATCTAGAGAGTGGGATAGGTTTAATAACTACCCTAACCCTAACGCGTACCCTAACTCTAACCCCTACACTAACCCTAACACGTACCCTAATCCTAACCCGTACCCTAAACCGAGCCCTAACCTTAACACTAACCCTAACCCTAACCCTAACACATACCCTACGCTGTACCCGAACCCCTCCCCGAACCCGTACCCTAAGCCGTACCCTAAGCCTAACCCTAAGCCTAACCCTAACCCTAGGCTTCCCTTGACTGCTTCTGCCTCCAAAAGATTTCCTAAGCACTAGTGTTTTAAGGAACAGCTTAAAAAGAGAATCCTAATGTGATTTCTTTATAATGGGTGTGTTCCTTATCTTATCCTAGTGTCTAGACTCTTCTCCATGGCTGGACCCCCAAATAATATTCGTTTACGTGCTAAGGGGTATCTAGACAGTGCGATAGGTTTAATAACTACCCTAACCCTAACGCGTACCCTAACCGTAACCCCTACCCTAACCCTAACACGTACCCTAATCCGAACCCGTACCCTAAACCGAGCCCTAACCCTAACACTAACCCTAACCCTAACCCTAACCCATACCCTACGCCGTACACGAACCCCTCCCCGAAACCGTACCCTAAGCCGTACCCTAAGCCTAACCCTAACCCTAGGCTACCCTTGACTGCTTCTGCCTCCAATAGATTTCCTAAGCACTAGTGTTTTAAGGAACAGCTTAAAAAGAGAATCCTAATGTGATTTCTTTATAATGGGTGTGTTCCTTATCTTATCCTAGTGTCTAAACTCTTCTCCATGGCTGGACCCCCAAATAATATTCCTTTACGTGCTAAGGGGTATCTAGAGAGTGGGATAGGTTTAATAACTACCCTAAACCTAATGCGTACCCTAACCCTAACCCCTACCCTAACCCTAACACGTACCCTAATCCTAACCCGTACCCTAAACCGAGGCCTAACCCTAACACTAACCCTAATCCTAACCCTAACCCATACCCTACGGCGTACCCGAACCCCTCCCCGTACCCGTACCCTAACCCTAACCCTAAGCCTAACCCTAACCCTAGGCTACCCTTGACTGCTTCTGCCTCCAATAGATTTCCTAAGCACTAGTGTTTTAAGGAACAGCTGAAAAAGAGAATCCTAATGTGATTTCTTTATAATGGGTGTGTTCCTTATCTTATCCTAGTGTCTAAACTTTTCTCCATGGCTGGACCCCCAAATAATATTCCTTTACGTGCTAAGGGGTATCTAGAGAGTGGGATAGGTTTAATAACTACCCTAACCCTAACGCGTACCCTAACCCTAACCCCTACCCTAACCCTAACATGAACCCTAATCCTAACCCGTACCCTAAACCGAGCCCTAACCCTAACACTAACCCTAACCCTAATCCTAACCCATACCCTACGCCGTACCCGAGCCCCTCCCCGAACCTGTAACCTAAGCCGTACCGTAACCCGAACCCTAAGCCTAACCCTAACCCTAGGCTACCCTTGACTGCTTCTGCCTCCAATAGATTTCCTAAGCACTAGTGTTTTAAGGAACGGCTTAAAAAGAGAATCCTAATGTGATTTCTTTATAATGGGTGTGTTCCTTATCTTATCCTAGTGTCTAAACTCTTCTCCATGGCTGGACCCCCAAATAATATTCCTTTACGTGCTAAGGGGTATCTAGAGAGTGGGATAGGTTTAATAACTACCCTAACCTAACGCCTACCCTAACCCTAAACCCTACCCTAACCCTAACACGTACCCTAATCCTAACCCGTAACCTATATCGAGCCCTAAACCTAACACTAACCCTAACCCTAACCCTAACCCATACCCTACGCCGTACCCGAACCCCTCCCCGAACCCGTACACTAAACCGTACCCTAAGCCTAACCCTAAGCCTAACCCTAAACCTAGGCTACCCTTGACTGCTTCTGCCTCCAATAGATTTCCTAAGCACTAGTGTTTTAAGGAACAGCTTAAAAATAGAATCCTAATGTGATTTCTTTATAAAGGTTGTGTTCCTTATCTTATCCTAGTGTCTAAACTCTTCCCCATGGCTGGACCCCCAAATAATATTCCTATACGTGCTAAGGGGTATCTAGAGAGTGGGATAGGTTTAATAACTGCCCTAACCCTAACGCGTACCCTAACCCTAACCCCTACCCTAACCCTGACACGTACCCTAACCCTAACCCGTACCCTAAACTGAGCCCTAAAGCTAAAACTAACCCTAACCCTAACCCTAACCCATACCCTACGCCGTACCCGAACCCCTACACGAACCCGTACCTTAAGCCGTACCCTAACCCTAACCCTAAGCCTAACCCTAACCCTAAGCTACCCTTGACTGCTTCTGCCTCCAATAGATTTCCTAAGCACTAGTGTTTTAAGGAACAGCTTAAAAAGAGAATCCTAATGTGATTTCTTTATAATGGGTGTGTTCCTTATCTTATCCTAGTGTCTAAACTCTTCTCCATGGCTGGACCCCCAAATAATATTCCCTTACATTCTAAGGGGTATGTAGAGAGTGGAATAGGTTTAATTACTACCCTAACCCTAACGCGTACCCTAACCTTTACGCGTACCCTAACCCTAACACGTATCCTAATCCTAACCCGTACCCTAAACCAAGCCCTAATCCTAACACTAACCCTAAACCTAACCCTAACCCATACCCTACGCCGTAACCGAACCCCTCCCCCAACCCGTACCCTAAGCCGTACCCTAAGCCTAACCCTAAGCCTAACCCTAACCCTACGCTACCCTTGACTGCTTCTGCCTCCAATAGATTTTCTAAGCACTAGTGTTTTAAGGAACGGCTTAAAAATAGAATCCTAATGTGATTTCTTTATAATGGGTGTGTTCCTTATCTTATCCTAGTGTCTAAACTCTTCTCCATGGCTGGACCCCCAAATAATATTCCTTTACGTGCTAAGGGGTATCTAGAGAGTGGGATAGGTTTAATAACTACCCTAACCCTAACGCGTACCCTAACTCTAACCCCTACACTAACCCTAACACGTACCCTAATCCTAACCCGTACCCTAAACCGAGCCCTAACCTTAACACTAACCCTAACCCTAACCCTAACACATACCCTACGCTGTACCCGAACCCCTCCCCGAACCCATACCCTAAGCCGTACCCTAAGCCTAACCCTAAGCCTAACCCTAACCCTAGGCTTCCCTTGACTGCTTCTGCCTCCAAAAGATTTCCTAAGCACTAGTGTTTTAAGGAACAGCTTAAAAAGAGAATCCTAATGTGATTTCTTTATAATGGGTGTGTTCCTTATCTTATCCTAGTGTCTAGACTCTTCTCCATGGCTGGACCCCCAAATAATATTCCTTTACGTGCTAAGGGGTATCTAGACAGTGCGATAGGTTTAATAACTACCCTAACCCTAACGCGTACCCTAACCGTAACCCCTACCCTAACCCTAACACGTACCCTAATCCGAACCCGTACCCTAAACTGAGCCCTAACCCTAACACTAACCCTAACCCTAACCCTAACCCATACCCTACGCCGTACACGAACCCCTTCCCGAAACCGTACCCTAAGCCGTACCCTAAGCCTAACCCTAACCCTAGGCTACCCTTGACTGCTTCTGCCTCCAATAGATTTCCTAAGCACTAGTGTTTTAAGGAACACCTTAAAAAGAGAATCCTAATGTGATTTCTTTATAATGGGTGTGTTCCTTATCTTATCCTAGTGTCTAAACTCTTCTCCATGGCTGGACCCCCAAATAATATTCCTTTACGTGCTAAGGGGTATCTAGAGAGTGGGATAGGTTTAATAACTACCCTAAACCTAACGCGTACCCTAACCCTAACCCCTACCCTAACCCTAACACGTACCCTAATCCTAACCCGTACCCTAAACCGAGCCCTAACCCTAACACTAACCCTAATCCTAACCTTAACCCATACCCTACGGCGTACCCGAACCCCTCCCCGTACCCGTACCCTAACCCTAACCCTAAGCCTAACCCTAACCCTAGGCTACCCTTGACTGCTTCTGCCTCCAATAGATTTCCTAAGCACTAGTGTTTTAAGGAACAGCTGAAAAAGAGAATCCTAATGTGATTTCTTTATAATGGGTGTGTTCCTTATCTTATCCTAGTGTCTAAACTCTTCTCCATGGCTGGACCCCCAAATAATATTCCTTTACGTTCTAAGGGGTATGTAGAGAGTGGGATAGGTTTAATAACTACCCTAAACCTAACGCGTACCCTAACCCTAACGCGTACCCTAACCCTAACACGTATCCTAATCCTAACCCGTACCCTAAACCGAGCCCTAATCCTAACCCTAACCCTAACCCTAACCCTAACCCTAACCCTAACCCTAGGCTACCCTTGACTGCTTCTGCCTCCAATAGATTTTCTAAGCACTAATGTTTTAAGGAACGGCTTAAAAATAGAATCCTAATGTGAATTCTTTATAATTGGTGTGTTCCTTATCTTATCCTAGTGTCTAAACTCTTCTCCATGGCTGGACCCCCAAATAATATTCCTTTACGTGCTAAGGGGTATCTAGAGAGTGGGATAGGTTTAATAACTACCCTAACCCTAACGCGTACCCTAACTCTAACCCCTACACTAACCCTAACACGTACCCTAATCCTAACCCGTACCCTAAACCGAGCCCTAACCTTAACACTAACCCTAACCCTAACCCTAACACATACCCTACGCTGTACCCGAACCCCTCCCCGAACCCGTACCCTAAGCCGTACCCTAAGCCTAACCCTAAGCCTAACCCTAACCCTAGGCTTCCCTTGACTGCTTCTGCCTCCAAAAGATTTCCTAAGCACTAGTGTTTTAAGGAACAGCTTAAAAAGAGAATCCTAATGTGATTTCTTTATAATGGGTGTGTTCCTTATCTTATCCTAGTGTCTAGACTCTTCTCCTTGGCTGGACCCCCAAATAATATTCCTTTACGTGCTAAGGGGTATCTAGACAGTGCGATAGGTTTAATAACTAACCTAACCCTAACGCGTACCCTAACCGTAACCCCTACCCTAACCCTAACACGTACCCTAATCCGAACCCGTACCCTAAACCGAGCCCTAACCCTAACACTAACCCTAACCCTAACCCTAACCCATACCCTACGCCGTACACGAACCCCTCCCCGAAACCGTACCCTAAGCCGTACCCTAAGCCTAACCCTAACCCTAGGCTACCCTTGACTGCTTCTGCCTCCAATAGATTTCCTAAGCACTAGTGTTTTAAGGAACAGCTTAAAAAGAGAATCCTAATGTGATTTCTTTATAATGGGTGTGTTCCTTATCTTATCCTAGTGTCTAAACTCTTCTCCATGGCTGGACCCCCAAATAATATTCCTTTACGTGCTAAGGGGTATCTAGAGAGTGGGATAGGTTTAATAACTACCCTAAACCTAATGCGTACCCTAACCCTAACCCCTACCCTAACCCTAACACGTACCCTAATCCTAACCCGTACCCTAAACCGAGCCCTAACCCTAACACTAACCCTAATCCTAACCCTAACCCATACCCTACGGCGTACCCGAACCCCTCCCCGTACCCGTACCCTAACCCTAACCCTAATCCTAACCCATACCCTACGCCGTACCCGAGCCCCTCCCCGAACCTGTAACCTAAGCCGTACCGTAACCCGAACCCTAAGCCTAACCCTAACCCTAGGCTACCCTTGACTGCTTCTGCCTCCAATAGATTTCCTAAGCACTAGTGTTTTAAGGAACGGCTTAAAAAGAGAATCCTAATGTGATTTCTTTATAATGGGTGTGTTCCTTATCTTATCCTAGTGTCTAAACTCTTCTCCATGGCTGGACCCCCAAATAATATTCCTTTACGTGCTAAGGGGTATCTAGAGAGTGGGACAGGTTTAATAACTACCCTAACCTAACGCCTACCCTAACCCTAACCCCTACCCTAACCCTGACACGTACCCTAACCCTAACCCGTACCCTAAACTGAGCCCTAAAGCTAAAACTAACCCTAACCCTAACCCTAACCCATACCCTACGCCGTACCCGAACCCCTCCCCGAACCCGTACACTAAACCGTACCCTAAGCCTAACCCTAAGCCTAACCCTAAACCTAGGCTACCCTTGACTGCTTCTGCCTCCAATAGATTTCCTAAGCACTAGTGTTTTAAGGAACAGCTTAAAAATAGAATCCTAATGTGATTTCTTTATAAAGGTTGTGTTCCTTATCTTATCCTAGTGTCTAAACTCTTCCCCATGGCTGGACCCCCAAATAATATTCCTATACGTGCTAAGGGGTATCTAGAGAGTGGGATAGGTTTAATAACTGCCCTAACCCTAACGCGTACCCTAACCCTAACCCCTACCCTAACCCTGACACGTACCCTAACCCTAACCCGTACCCTAAACTGAGCCCTAAAGCTAAAACTAACCCTAACCCTAACCCTAACCCATACCCTACGCCGTACCCGAACCCCTACACGAACCCGTACCTTAAGCCGTACCCTAACCCTAACCCTAAGCCTAACCCTAACCCTAAGCTACCCTTGACTGCTTCTGCCTCCAATAGATTTCCTAAGCACTAGTGTTTTAAGGAACAGCTTAAAAAGAGAATCCTAATGTGATTTCTTTATAATGGGTGTGTTCCTTATCTTATCCTAGTGTCTAAACTCTTCTCCATGGCTGGACCCCCAAATAATATTCCCTTACATTCTAAGGGGTATGTAGAGAGTGGAATAGGTTTAATTACTACCCTAACCCTAACGCGTACCCTAACCTTTACGCGTACCCTAACCCTAACACGTATCCTAATCCTAACCCGTACCCTAAACCAAGCCCTAATCCTAACACTAACCCTAACCCTAACCCTAACCCATACCCTACGCCGTAACCGAACCCCTCCCCCAACCCGTACCCTAAGCCGTACCCTAAGCCTAACCCTAAGCCTAACCCGAACCCTACGCTACCCTTGACTGCTTCTGCCTCCAATAGATTTTCTAAGCACTAGTGTTTTAAGGAACGGCTTAAAAATAGAATCCTAATGTGATTTCTTTATAATGGGTGTGTTCCTTATCTTATCCTAGTGTCTAAACTCTTCTCCATGGCTGGACCCCCAAATAATATTCCTTTACGTGCTAAGGGGTATCTAGAGAGTGGGATAGGTTTAATAACTACCCTAACCCTAACGCGTACCCTAACTCTAACCCCTACACTAACCCTAACACGTACCCTAATCCTAACCCGTACCCTAAACCGAGCCCTAACCTTAACACTAACCCTAACCCTAACCCTAACACATACCCTACGCTGTACCCGAACCCCTCCCCGAACCCATACCCTAAGCCGTACCCTAAGCCTAACCCTAAGCCTAACCCTAACCCTAGGCTTCCCTTGACTGCTTCTGCCTCCAAAAGATTTCCTAAGCACTAGTGTTTTAAGGAACAGCTTAAAAAGAGAATCCTAATGTGATTTCTTTATAATGGGTGTGTTCCTTATCTTATCCTAGTGTCTAGACTCTTCTCCATGGCTGGACCCCCAAATAATATTCCTTTACGTGCTAAGGGGTATCTAGACAGTGCGATAGGTTTAATAACTACCCTAACCCTAACGCGTACCCTAACCGTAACCCCTACCCTAACCCTAACACGTACCCTAATCCGAACCCGTACCCTAAACTGAGCCCTAACCCTAACACTAACCCTAACCCTAACCCTAACCCATACCCTACGCCGTACACGAACCCCTTCCCGAAACCGTACCCTAAGCCGTACCCTAAGCCTAACCCTAACCCTAGGCTACCCTTGACTGCTTCTGCCTCCAATAGATTTCCTAAGCACTAGTGTTTTAAGGAACACCTTAAAAAGAGAATCCTAATGTGATTTCTTTATAATGGGTGTGTTCCTTATCTTATCCTAGTGTCTAAACTCTTCTCCATGGCTGGACCCCCAAATAATATTCCTTTACGTGCTAAGGGGTATCTAGATAGTGGGATAGGTTTAATAACTACCCTAACCCTAACGCGTACCCTAACCCTAACCCCTACCCTAACCCTAACACGTACCCTAATCCTAACCCGTACCCTAAACCGAGCCCTAACCCTAACACTAACCCTAACCCTAACCCTAACCCATACCCTACGCCGTACCCGCACCCCTCCCCGAACCCGTACCCTAAGCCGTACCCTAAGCCTAACCCTAAGCCTAACCCTAACCCTAGGCTACCCTTGACTGCTTCTGCCTCCAATAGATTTCCTAAGCACTAGTGTTTTAAGGAACAGCTGAAAAAGAGAATCCTAATGTGATTTCTTTATAATGGGTGTGTTCCTTATCTTATCCTAGTGTCTAAACTCTTCTCCATGGCTGGACCCCCAAATAATATTCCTTTACGTGCTAAGGGGTATCTAGAGAGTGGGATAGGTTTAATAACTACCCTAAACCTAATGCGTACCCTAACCCTAACCCCTACCCTAACCCTAACACGTACCCTAATCCTAACCCGTACCCTAAACCGAGCCCTAACCCTAACACTAACCCTAATCCTAACCCTAACCCATACCCTACGGCGTACCCGAACCCCTCCCCGTACCCGTACCCTAACCCTAACCCTAAGCCTAACCCTAACCCTAGGCTACCCTTGACTGCTTCTGCCTCCAATAGATTTCCTAAGCACTAGTGTTTTAAGGAACAGCTGAAAAAGAGAATCCTAATGTGATTTCTTTATAATGGGTGTGTTCCTTATCTTATCCTAGTGTCTAAACTTTTCTCCATGGCTGGACCCCCAAATAATATTCCTTTACGTGCTAAGGGGTATCTAGAGAGTGGGATAGGTTTAATAACTACCCTAACCCTAACGCGTACCCTAACCCTAACCCCTACCCTAACCCTAACATGAACCCTAATCCTAACCCGTACCCTAAACCGAGCCCTAACCCTAACACTAACCCTAACCCTAATCCTAACCCATACCCTACGCCGTACCCGAGCCCCTCCCCGAACCTGTAACCTAAGCCGTACCGTAACCCGAACCCTAAGCCTAACCCTAACCCTAGGCTACCCTTGACTGCTTCTGCCTCCAATAGATTTCCTAAGCACTAGTGTTTTAAGGAACGGCTTAAAAAGAGAATCCTAATGTGATTTCTTTATAATGGGTGTGTTCCTTATCTTATCCTAGTGTCTAAACTCTTCTCCATGGCTGGACCCCCAAATAATATTCCTTTACGTGCTAAGGGGTATCTAGAGAGTGGGATAGGTTTAATAACTAACCTAACCCTAACGCGTACCCTAACTCTAACCCCTACCCTAACCCTAACACGTACCCTAATCCTAACCCGTACCCTAAACCGAGCCCTAACCTTAACACTAACCCTAACCCTAACCCTAACACATACCCTACTCTGTACCCGAACCCCTCCCCGAACCCGTACCCTAAGCCGTACCCTAAGCCTAACCCTAAGCCTAATCCTAACCCTAGGCTTCCCTTGACTGCTTCTGCCTCCAATAGATTTCCTAATCACTAGTGTTTTAAGGAACAGCTTAAAAATAGAATCCTAATGTGATTTCTTTATATTGGGTGTGTTCCTTATCTTATCCTAGTGTCTAGACTCTTCTCCATGGCTGGACCCCCAAATAATATTCCTTTACGTGCTAAGGGGTATCTAGACAGTGCGATAGGTTTAATAACTACCCTAACCCTAACGCGTACCCTAACCGTAACCCCTACCCTAACCCTAACACGTACCCTAATCCGAACCCGTACCCTAAACCGAGCCCTAACCCTAACACTAACCCTAACCCTAACCCTAACCCATACCCTACACCGTACACGAACCCCTCCCCGAAACCGTACCCTAAGCCGTACCCTAACCCTAACCCTAAGCCTAACCCTAACCCTAGGCTACCCTTGACTGCTTCTGCCTCCAATAGATTTCCTAAGCACTAGTGTTTTAAGGAACAGCTTAAAAGGGAATCCTAATGTGATTTCTTTAAAATGGGTGTGTTCCTTATCTTATCCTAGTGTCTAAACTCTTCTCCATGGCTGGACCCCCAAATAATATTCCTTTACGTGCTAAGGGGTATCTAGAGAGTGGGATAGGTTTAATAACTACCCTAAACCTAACACGTACCCTAACCCTAACCCCTACCCTAAACCTAACACGTACCCTAATCCTAACCCGTACCCTAAACCGAGCCCTAAACCTAACACTAACCCTAACCCTAACCCATACCCTACGCCGTACCCGAACCCCTCCCCGAACCCGTACCCTAGGCCGTACCCTAAACCTAACCCTAAGCCTAACCCTAACCTTAGGCTACCCTTGACTGCTTCTGCCTCCAATAGATTTCCTAAGCACTAGTGTTTTAAGGAACAGCTTAAAAAGAGAATCCTAATGTGATTTCTTTATAATAGGTGTGTTCCTTATCTTATCCTAGTGTCTAAACTCTTCTGCATGGCTGGACCTCCAAATAATATTCCTTTACGTGCTAAGGGGTATCTAGAGAGTGGTACAGGTTTAATAACTACCCTAAACCTAATGCGTACCCTAACCCTAACCCCTACCCTAACCCTAACACGTACCCTAATCCTAACCCGTACCCTAAACCGAGACCTAAAGCTAACCCTAACCCTAACCCTAACCCTAACCCATACCCTACGCCGTACCTGAACCCCTACACGAACCCGTACCCTAAGCCGTACCCTAACCCTAACCCTAAGCCTAACCCTAACCCTAGGCTACCCTTGACTGCTTCTGCCTCCAATAGATTTCCTAAGCACTAGTGTTTTAAGGAACAGCTTAAAAAGAGAATCCTAATATGATTTCTTTATAATGGGTGTGTTCCTTATCTTATCCTAGTGTCTAAACTCTTCTCCATGGCTGGACCCCCAAATAATATTCCTTTACGTGCTAAGGGGTATCTAGAGAGTGGGATAGGTTTAATAACTACCCTAAACCTAACGCGTACCCTAACCCTAACCCTAACCCTAACCCTAACCAAGCCCTAATCCTAACACTAACCCTAACCCTAACCCTAACCCATACCCTACGCCGTATCCGAACCCCTCCCCGAACCCGTACCCTAAGCCGTACCCTAAGCCTAACCCTAAGCCTAACCCTAACCCTACGCTACCCTTGACTGCTTCTGCCTCCAATAGATTTTCTAAGCACTAGTGTTTTAAGGAACGGCTTAAAAAGAGAATCCTAATGTGATTTCTTTATAATGGGTGTGTTCCTTATCTTATCCTAGTGTCTAAACTCTTCTCCATGGCTGGACGCCCAAATAATATTCCTTTACGTGCTAAGGGGTATCTAGAGAGTGGGATAGGTTTAATAACTACCCTAACCCTAACGCGTACCCTAACCCTAACCCCTACCCTAACCCTAACACGTACACTAATCCTAACCCGTACCCTAAACCGAGCCCTAACCCTAACACTAACCCTAACCCTAACCCTAACCCATACTCTACGCCGTACCCGAACCCCTCCCCGAACCCGTACCCTAAGCCGTACCCTAAGCCTAACCCTAAGCCTAACCCTAACCCTAGGCTACCCTTGACTGCTTCTGCCCCCAATAGATTTCCTAAGCACTAGTGTTTTAAGGAACAGCTTAAAAACAGAATCCTAATGTGATTTCTTTATAATGGGTGTGTTCCTTATCTTATCCTAGTGTCTAAACTCTTCTCCATGGCTGGACCCCCAAATAATATTCCTTTACGTGCTAAGGGGTATCTAGAGAGTTGGATAGGTTTAATAACTACCCTAACCCTAAAGCGTAACTAACCCTAACCCCTACCCTAACCCTAACACGTACCCTAATCCTAACCCGTACCCTAAACCGGTCCCTAACCCTAACACTAACCCTAACCCTAACCATAACCCATACCCTACGCCGTACCCGAACCCGTACCCTAAGCCGTACCCTAACCCTAACCCTAAGCCTAACCCTAACCCTACGCTACCCTTCACTGCTTCTGCCTCCAATAGATTTTCTAAGCACTAATGTTTTAAGGAACGGCTTAAAAAGAGAATCCTAATGTGATTTCTTTATAATGGGTGTGTTCCTTATCTTATCCTAGTGTCTAGACTCTTCTCCATGGCTGGACCCCCAAATAATATTCCTTTACGTGCTAAGGGGTATCTAGAGAGTGGGATAGGTTTAATAACTACCCTAACCCTAACGCGTACCCTAACCCTAACCCCTACCCTAAACCTAACACGTACCCTAATCCTAACCCGTACCCTAAACCGAGCCCTAACCCTAACACTAACCCTAACCCTAACCCATACCCTACGCCGTACCCGAACCCCTCCCCGAACCCGTACCCTAAGCTGTACCCTAAACCTAACCCTAAGCCTAACCCTAACCTTAGGCTACCCTTGACTGCTTCTGCCTCCAATAGATTTCCTAAGCACTAGTGTTTTAAGGAACAGATTAAAAAGAGAATCCTAATGTGATTTCTTTATAATAGGTGTGTTCCTTATCTTATCCTAGTGTCTAAACTCTTCTCCATGGCTGGACCCCCAAATAATATTCCTTTACGTGCTAAGGGGTATCTAGAGAGTGGGATAGGTTTAATAACTACCCTAACCCTAATGCGTACCCTAACCCTAACCCCTACCCTAACCCTAACACGTACCCTAATCCTAACCCGTACCCTAAACCGAGCCCTTAAGCTAACACTAACCCTAACCCTAACCCTAACCCATACCCTACGCAGTCCCTGAACCCCTACACGAACCCGTACCCTAAGGCGTACCCTAACCCTAACCCTAAGCCTAACCCTAACCCTAGGCTACCCTTGACTGCTTCTGCCTCCAATAGATTTCCTAAGCACTAGTGTTTTAAGGAACAGCTTAAAAAGAGAATCCTAATGTGATTTCTTTATAATGGGTGTGTTCCTTATCTTATCCTAGTGTCTAAACTCTTCTCCATGGCTGGACCCCCAAATAATATTCCTTTACGTGCTAAGGGGTATCTAGAGAGTGGGATAGGTTTAATAACTACCCTAAACCTAACGCGTACCCTAACCCTAACCCCTACCCTAACCGTAACACGTACCCTAATCTTAACCCGTACCCTAAACCGAGCCCTAACCCTAACACTAACCCTAATCCTAACCCTAACCCATACCCTACGGCGTACCCGAACCCCTCCCCGTACCCGTACCCTAACCCTAACCCTAAGCCTAACCCTAACCCTAGGCTACCCTTGACTGCTTCTGCCTCCAATAGATTTCTTAAGCAGTAGTGTTTTAAGGAACAGCTGAAAAAGAGAATCCTAAAGTGATTTCTTTATAATGGGTGTGTTCCTTATCTCATCCTAGTGTCTAAACTCTTCTCCATGGCTGGACCCCCAAATAATATTCCTTTACGTTCTAAGGGGTATGTAGAGAGTGGGATAGGTTTAATAACTACCCTAACCCTAACGCGTACCCTAACCCTAACGCGTACCCTAACCCTAACACGTATCCTAATCCTAACCCGTACCCTAAACCGAGCCCTAATCCTAACCCTAACCCTAACCCTAACCCTAACCCTAACCCTAGGCTACCCTTGACTGCTTCTGCCTCCAATAGATTTTCTAAGCACTAATGTTTTAAGGAACGGCTTAAAAATAGAATCCTAATGTGATTTCTTTATAATGGGTGTGTTCCTTATCTTATCCTAGTGTCTAAACTCTTCTCCATGGCTGGACCCCCAAATAATATTCCTTTACGTGCTAAGGGGTATCTAGAGAGTGGGATAGGTTTAATAACTACCCTAACCCTAACGCGTACCCTAACTCTAACCCCTACACTAACCCTAACACGTACCCTAATCCTAACCCGTACCCTAAACCGAGCCCTAACCTTAACACTAACCCTAACCCTAACCCTAACACATACCCTACGCTGTACCCGAACCCCTCCCCGAACCCGTACCCTAAGCCGTACCCTAAGCCTAACCCTAAGCCTAACCCTAACCCTAGGCTTCCCTTGACTGCTTCTGCCTCCAAAAGATTTCCTAAGCACTAGTGTTT
The DNA here is from genome assembly GCF_965194805.1 of Balaenoptera borealis. Classification (NCBI taxonomy): domain Eukaryota; kingdom Metazoa; phylum Chordata; class Mammalia; order Artiodactyla; family Balaenopteridae; genus Balaenoptera; species Balaenoptera borealis. Next base: position 375,910 of record NW_028123596.1, read on the forward strand.
TAAGGAACAGCTTAAAAAGAGAATCCTAATGTGATTTCTTTATAATGGGTGTGTTCCTTATCTTATCCTAGTGTCTAGACTCTTCTCCATGGCTGGACCCCCAAATAATATTCGTTTACGTGCTAAGGGGTATCTAGACAGTGCGATAGGTTTAATAACTACCCTAACCCTAACGCGTACCCTAACCGTAACCCCTACCCTAACCCTAACACGTACCCTAATCCGAACCCGTACCCTAAACCGAGCCCTAACCCTAACACTAACCCTAACCCTAACCCTAACCCATACCCTACGCCGTACACGAACCCCTCCCCGAAACCGTACCCTAAGCCGTACCCTAAGCCTAACCCTAACCCTAGGCTACCCTTGACTGCTTCTGCCTCCAATAGATTTCCTAAGCACTAGTGTTTTAAGGAACAGCTTAAAAAGAGAATCCTAATGTGATTTCTTTATAATGGGTGTGTTCCTTATCTTATCCTAGTGTCTAAACTCTTCTCCATGGCTGGACCCCCAAATAATATTCCTTTACGTGCTAAGGGGTATCTAGAGAGTGGGATAGGTTTAATAACTACCCTAAACCTAATGCGTACCCTAACCCTAACCCCTACCCTAACCCTAACACGTACCCTAATCCTAACCCGTACCCTAAACCGAGGCCTAACCCTAACACTAACCCTAATCCTAACCCTAACCCATACCCTACGGCGTACCCGAACCCCTCCCCGTACCCGTACCCTAACCCTAACCCTAAGCCTAACCCTAACCCTAGGCTACCCTTGACTGCTTCTGCCTCCAATAGATTTCCTAAGCACTAGTGTTTTAAGGAACAGCTGAAAAAGAGAATCCTAATGTGATTTCTTTATAATGGGTGTGTTCCTTATCTTATCCTAGTGTCTAAACTTTTCTCCATGGCTGGACCCCCAAATAATATTCCTTTACGTGCTAAGGGGTATCTAGAGAGTGGGATAGGTTTAATAACTACCCTAACCCTAACGCGTACCCTAACCCTAACCCCTACCCTAACCCTAACATGAACCCTAATCCTAACCCGTACCCTAAACCGAGCCCTAACCCTAACACTAACCCTAACCCTAATCCTAACCCATACCCTACGCCGTACCCGAGCCCCTCCCCGAACCTGTAACCTAAGCCGTACCGTAACCCGAACCCTAAGCCTAACCCTAACCCTAGGCTACCCTTGACTGCTTCTGCCTCCAATAGATTTCCTAAGCACTAGTGTTTTAAGGAACGGCTTAAAAAGAGAATCCTAATGTGATTTCTTTATAATGGGTGTGTTCCTTATCTTATCCTAGTGTCTAAACTCTTCTCCATGGCTGGACCCCCAAATAATATTCCTTTACGTGCTAAGGGGTATCTAGAGAGTGGGATAGGTTTAATAACTACCCTAACCTAACGCCTACCCTAACCCTAAACCCTACCCTAACCCTAACACGTACCCTAATCCTAACCCGTAACCTATATCGAGCCCTAAACCTAACACTAACCCTAACCCTAACCCTAACCCATACCCTACGCCGTACCCGAACCCCTCCCCGAACCCGTACACTAAACCGTACCCTAAGCCTAACCCTAAGCCTAACCCTAAACCTAGGCTACCCTTGACTGCTTCTGCCTCCAATAGATTTCCTAAGCACTAGTGTTTTAAGGAACAGCTTAAAAATAGAATCCTAATGTGATTTCTTTATAAAGGTTGTGTTCCTTATCTTATCCTAGTGTCTAAACTCTTCCCCATGGCTGGACCCCCAAATAATATTCCTATACGTGCTAAGGGGTATCTAGAGAGTGGGATAGGTTTAATAACTGCCCTAACCCTAACGCGTACCCTAACCCTAACCCCTACCCTAACCCTGACACGTACCCTAACCCTAACCCGTACCCTAAACTGAGCCCTAAAGCTAAAACTAACCCTAACCCTAACCCTAACCCATACCCTACGCCGTACCCGAACCCCTACACGAACCCGTACCTTAAGCCGTACCCTAACCCTAACCCTAAGCCTAACCCTAACCCTAAGCTACCCTTGACTGCTTCTGCCTCCAATAGATTTCCTAAGCACTAGTGTTTTAAGGAACAGCTTAAAAAGAGAATCCTAATGTGATTTCTTTATAATGGGTGTGTTCCTTATCTTATCCTAGTGTCTAAACTCTTCTCCATGGCTGGACCCCCAAATAATATTCCCTTACATTCTAAGGGGTATGTAGAGAGTGGAATAGGTTTAATTACTACCCTAACCCTAACGCGTACCCTAACCTTTACGCGTACCCTAACCCTAACACGTATCCTAATCCTAACCCGTACCCTAAACCAAGCCCTAATCCTAACACTAACCCTAAACCTAACCCTAACCCATACCCTACGCCGTAACCGAACCCCTCCCCCAACCCGTACCCTAAGCCGTACCCTAAGCCTAACCCTAAGCCTAACCCTAACCCTACGCTACCCTTGACTGCTTCTGCCTCCAATAGATTTTCTAAGCACTAGTGTTTTAAGGAACGGCTTAAAAATAGAATCCTAATGTGATTTCTTTATAATGGGTGTGTTCCTTATCTTATCCTAGTGTCTAAACTCTTCTCCATGGCTGGACCCCCAAATAATATTCCTTTACGTGCTAAGGGGTATCTAGAGAGTGGGATAGGTTTAATAACTACCCTAACCCTAACGCGTACCCTAACTCTAACCCCTACACTAACCCTAACACGTACCCTAATCCTAACCCGTACCCTAAACCGAGCCCTAACCTTAACACTAACCCTAACCCTAACCCTAACACATACCCTACGCTGTACCCGAACCCCTCCCCGAACCCATACCCTAAGCCGTACCCTAAGCCTAACCCTAAGCCTAACCCTAACCCTAGGCTTCCCTTGACTGCTTCTGCCTCCAAAAGATTTCCTAAGCACTAGTGTTTTAAGGAACAGCTTAAAAAGAGAATCCTAATGTGATTTCTTTATAATGGGTGTGTTCCTTATCTTATCCTAGTGTCTAGACTCTTCTCCATGGCTGGACCCCCAAATAATATTCCTTTACGTGCTAAGGGGTATCTAGACAGTGCGATAGGTTTAATAACTACCCTAACCCTAACGCGTACCCTAACCGTAACCCCTACCCTAACCCTAACACGTACCCTAATCCGAACCCGTACCCTAAACTGAGCCCTAACCCTAACACTAACCCTAACCCTAACCCTAACCCATACCCTACGCCGTACACGAACCCCTTCCCGAAACCGTACCCTAAGCCGTACCCTAAGCCTAACCCTAACCCTAGGCTACCCTTGACTGCTTCTGCCTCCAATAGATTTCCTAAGCACTAGTGTTTTAAGGAACACCTTAAAAAGAGAATCCTAATGTGATTTCTTTATAATGGGTGTGTTCCTTATCTTATCCTAGTGTCTAAACTCTTCTCCATGGCTGGACCCCCAAATAATATTCCTTTACGTGCTAAGGGGTATCTAGAGAGTGGGATAGGTTTAATAACTACCCTAAACCTAACGCGTACCCTAACCCTAACCCCTACCCTAACCCTAACACGTACCCTAATCCTAACCCGTACCCTAAACCGAGCCCTAACCCTAACACTAACCCTAATCCTAACCTTAACCCATACCCTACGGCGTACCCGAACCCCTCCCCGTACCCGTACCCTAACCCTAACCCTAAGCCTAACCCTAACCCTAGGCTACCCTTGACTGCTTCTGCCTCCAATAGATTTCCTAAGCACTAGTGTTTTAAGGAACAGCTGAAAAAGAGAATCCTAATGTGATTTCTTTATAATGGGTGTGTTCCTTATCTTATCCTAGTGTCTAAACTCTTCTCCATGGCTGGACCCCCAAATAATATTCCTTTACGTTCTAAGGGGTATGTAGAGAGTGGGATAGGTTTAATAACTACCCTAAACCTAACGCGTACCCTAACCCTAACGCGTACCCTAACCCTAACACGTATCCTAATCCTAACCCGTACCCTAAACCGAGCCCTAATCCTAACCCTAACCCTAACCCTAACCCTAACCCTAACCCTAACCCTAGGCTACCCTTGACTGCTTCTGCCTCCAATAGATTTTCTAAGCACTAATGTTTTAAGGAACGGCTTAAAAATAGAATCCTAATGTGAATTCTTTATAATTGGTGTGTTCCTTATCTTATCCTAGTGTCTAAACTCTTCTCCATGGCTGGACCCCCAAATAATATTCCTTTACGTGCTAAGGGGTATCTAGAGAGTGGGATAGGTTTAATAACTACCCTAACCCTAACGCGTACCCTAACTCTAACCCCTACACTAACCCTAACACGTACCCTAATCCTAACCCGTACCCTAAACCGAGCCCTAACCTTAACACTAACCCTAACCCTAACCCTAACACATACCCTACGCTGTACCCGAACCCCTCCCCGAACCCGTACCCTAAGCCGTACCCTAAGCCTAACCCTAAGCCTAACCCTAACCCTAGGCTTCCCTTGACTGCTTCTGCCTCCAAAAGATTTCCTAAGCACTAGTGTTTTAAGGAACAGCTTAAAAAGAGAATCCTAATGTGATTTCTTTATAATGGGTGTGTTCCTTATCTTATCCTAGTGTCTAGACTCTTCTCCTTGGCTGGACCCCCAAATAATATTCCTTTACGTGCTAAGGGGTATCTAGACAGTGCGATAGGTTTAATAACTAACCTAACCCTAACGCGTACCCTAACCGTAACCCCTACCCTAACCCTAACACGTACCCTAATCCGAACCCGTACCCTAAACCGAGCCCTAACCCTAACACTAACCCTAACCCTAACCCTAACCCATACCCTACGCCGTACACGAACCCCTCCCCGAAACCGTACCCTAAGCCGTACCCTAAGCCTAACCCTAACCCTAGGCTACCCTTGACTGCTTCTGCCTCCAATAGATTTCCTAAGCACTAGTGTTTTAAGGAACAGCTTAAAAAGAGAATCCTAATGTGATTTCTTTATAATGGGTGTGTTCCTTATCTTATCCTAGTGTCTAAACTCTTCTCCATGGCTGGACCCCCAAATAATATTCCTTTACGTGCTAAGGGGTATCTAGAGAGTGGGATAGGTTTAATAACTACCCTAAACCTAATGCGTACCCTAACCCTAACCCCTACCCTAACCCTAACACGTACCCTAATCCTAACCCGTACCCTAAACCGAGCCCTAACCCTAACACTAACCCTAATCCTAACCCTAACCCATACCCTACGGCGTACCCGAACCCCTCCCCGTACCCGTACCCTAACCCTAACCCTAAGCCTAACCCTAACCCTAGGCTACCCTTGACTGCTTCTGCCTCCAATAGATTTCCTAAGCACTAGTGTTTTAAGGAACAGCTGAAAAAGAGAATCCTAATGTGATTTCTTTATAATGGGTGTGTTCCTTATCTTATCCTAGTGTCTAAACTTTTCTCCATGGCTGGACCCCCAAATAATATTCCTTTACGTGCTAAGGGGTATCTAGAGAGTGGGATAGGTTTAATAACTACCCTAACCCTAACGCGTACCCTAACCCTAACCCCTACCCTAACCCTAACATGAACCCTAATCCTAACCCGTACCCTAAACCGAGCCCTAACCCTAACACTAACCCTAACCCTAATCCTAACCCATACCCTACGCCGTACCCGAGCCCCTCCCCGAACCTGTAACCTAAGCCGTACCGTAACCCTAACCCTAAGCCTAACCCTAACCCTAGGCTACCCTTGACTGCTTCTGCCTCCAATAGATTTCCTAAGCACTAGTGTTTTAAGGAACGGCTTAAAAAGAGAATCCTAATGTGATTTCTTTATAATGGGTGTGTTCCTTATCTTATCCTAGTGTCTAAACTCTTCTCCATGGCTGGACCCCCAAATAATATTCCTTTACGTGCTAAGGGGTATCTAGAGAGTGGGATAGGTTTAATAACTACCCTAACCTAACGCGTACCCTAACCCTAAACCCTACCCTAACCCTAACACGTACCCTAATCCTAACCCGTAACCTATACCGAGCCCTAAACCTAACACTAACCCTAACCCTAACCCTAACCCATACCCTACGCCGTACCCGAACCCCTCCCCGAACCCGTACACTAAGCCGTACCCTAAGCCTAACCCTAAGCCTAACCCTAAACCTAGGCTACCCTTGACTGCTTCTGCCTCCAATAGATTTCCTAAGCACTAGTGTTTTAAGGAACAGCTTAAAAATAGAATCCTAATGTGATTTCTTTATAAAGGGTGTGTTCCTTATCTTATCCTAGTGTCTAAACTCTTCCCCATGGCTGGACCCCCAAATAATATTCCTATACGTGCTAAGGGGTATCTAGAGAGTGGGATAGGTTTAATAACTACCCTAACCCTAACGCGTACCCTAACCCTAACCCCTACCCTAACCCTAACACGTACCCTAACCCTAACCCGTACCCTAAACTGAGCCCTAAAGCTAAAACTAACCCTAACCCTAACCCTAACCCATACCCTACGCCGTACCCGAACCCCTACACGAACCCGTACCTTAAGCCGTACCCTAACCCTAACCCTAAGCCTAACCCTAACCCTAAGCTACCCTTGACTGCTTCTGCCTCCAATAGATTTCCTAAGCACTAGTGTTTTAAGGAACAGCTTAAAAAGAGAATCCTAATGTGATTTCTTTATAATGGGTGTGTTCCTTATCTTATCCTAGTGTCTAAACTCTTCTCCATGGCTGGACCCCCAAATAATATTCCTTTACATTCTAAGGGGTATGTAGGGAGTGGAATAGGTTTAATTACTACCCTAACCCTAACGCGTACCCTAACCCTAACCCCTACCCTAACCCTAACACGTATCCTAATCCTAACCCGTACCCTAAACCAAGCCCTAATCCTAACACTAACCCTAACCCTAACCCTAACCCATACCCTACGCCGTAACCGAACCCCTCCCCGAACCTGTACCCTAAGCCGTACCCTAAGCCTAACCCTAAGCCTAACCCTAACCCTAGGCTACCCTTGACTGCTTCTGCCTCCAATAGATTTCCTAAGCACTAGTGTTTTAAGGAACAGCTGAAAAAGAGAATCCTAATGTGATTTCTTTATAATGGGTGTGTTCCTTATCTTATCCTAGTGTCTAAACTCTTCTCCATGGCTGGACCCCCAAATAATATTCCTTTACGTGCTAAGGGGTATCTAGAGAGTGGGATAGGTTTAATAACTACCCTAAACCTAATGCGTACCCTAACCCTAACCCCTACCCTAACCCTAACACGTACCCTAATCCTAACCCGTACCCTAAACCGAGCCCTAACCCTAACACTAACCCTAATCCTAACCCTAACCCATACCCTACGGCGTACCCGAACCCCTCCCCGTACCCGTACCCTAACCCTAACCCTAAGCCTAACCCTAACCCTAGGCTACCCTTGACTGCTTCTGCCTCCAATAGATTTCCTAAGCACTAGTGTTTTAAGGAACAGCTGAAAAAGAGAATCCTAATGTGATTTCTTTATAATGGGTGTGTTCCTTATCTTATCCTAGTGTCTAAACTTTTCTCCATGGCTGGACCCCCAAATAATATTCCTTTACGTGCTAAGGGGTATCTAGAGAGTGGGATAGGTTTAATAACTACCCTAACCCTAACGCGTACCCTAACCCTAACCCCTACCCTAACCCTAACATGAACCCTAATCCTAACCCGTACCCTAAACCGAGCCCTAACCCTAACACTAACCCTAACCCTAATCCTAACCCATACCCTACGCCGTACCCGAGCCCCTCCCCGAACCTGTAACCTAAGCCGTACCGTAACCCGAACCCTAAGCCTAACCCTAACCCTAGGCTACCCTTGACTGCTTCTGCCTCCAATAGATTTCCTAAGCACTAGTGTTTTAAGGAACGGCTTAAAAAGAGAATCCTAATGTGATTTCTTTATAATGGGTGTGTTCCTTATCTTATCCTAGTGTCTAAACTCTTCTCCATGGCTGGACCCCCAAATAATATTCCTTTACGTGCTAAGGGGTATCTAGAGAGTGGGATAGGTTTAATAACTACCCTAACCTAACGCCTACCCTAACCCTAAACCCTACCCTAACCCTAACACGTACCCTAATCCTAACCCGTAACCTATATCGAGCCCTAAACCTAACACTAACCCTAACCCTAACCCTAACCCATACCCTACGCCGTACCCGAACCCCTCCCCGAACCCGTACACTAAACCGTACCCTAAGCCTAACCCTAAGCCTAACCCTAAACCTAGGCTACCCTTGACTGCTTCTGCCTCCAATAGATTTCCTAAGCACTAGTGTTTTAAGGAACAGCTTAAAAAGAGAATCCTAATGTGATTTCTTTATAAAGGTTGTGTTCCTTATCTTATCCTAGTGTCTAAACTCTTCCCCATGGCTGGACCCCCAAATAATATTCCTATATGTGCTAAGGGGTATCTAGAGAGTGGGATAGGTTTAATAACTGCCCTAACCCTAACGCGTACCCTAACCCTAACCCCTACCCTAACCCTGACACGTACCCTAACCCTAACCCGTACCCTAAACTGAGCCCTAAAGCTAAAACTAACCCTAACCCTAACCCTAACCCATACCCTACGCCGTACCCGAACCCCTACACGAACCCGTACCTTAAGCCGTACCCTAACCCTAACCCTAAGCCTAACCCTAACCCTAAGCTACCCTTGACTGCTTCTGCCTCCAATAGATTTCCTAAGCACTAGTGTTTTAAGGAACAGCTTAAAAAGAGAATCCTAATGTGATTTCTTTATAATGGGTGTGTTCCTTATCTTATCCTAGTGTCTAAACTCTTCTCCATGGCTGGACCCCCAAATAATATTCCCTTACATTCTAAGGGGTATGTAGAGAGTGGAATAGGTTTAATTACTACCCTAACCCTAACGCGTACCCTAACCTTTACGCGTACCCTAACCCTAACACGTATCCTAATCCTAACCCGTACCCTAAACCAAGCCCTAATCCTAACACTAACCCTAACCCTAACCCTAACCCATACCCTACGCCGTAACCGAACCCCTCCCCCAACCCGTAACCTAAGCCGTACCCTAAGCCTAACCCTAAGCCTAACCCTAACCCTACGCTACCCTTGACTGCTTCTGCCTCCAATAGATTTTCTAAGCACTAGTGTTTTAAGGAACGGCTTAAAAATAGAATCCTAATGTGATTTCTTTATAATGGGTGTGTTCCTTATCTTATCCTAGTGTCTAAACTCTTCTCCATGGCTGGACCCCCAAATAATATTCCTTTACGTGCTAAGGGGTATCTAGAGAGTGGGATAGGTTTAATAACTACCCTAACCCTAACGCGTACCCTAACTCTAACCCCTACACTAACCCTAACACGTACCCTAATCCTAACCCGTACCCTAAACCGAGCCCTAACCTTAACACTAACCCTAACCCTAACCCTAACACATACCCTACGCTGTACCCGAACCCCTCCCCGAACCCATACCCTAAGCCGTACCCTAAGCCTAACCCTAAGCCTAACCCTAACCCTAGGCTTCCCTTGACTGCTTCTGCCTCCAAAAGATTTCCTAAGCACTAGTGTTTTAAGGAACAGCTTAAAAAGAGAATCCTAATGTGATTTCTTTATAATGGGTGTGTTCCTTATCTTATCCTAGTGTCTAGACCCTTCTCCATGGCTGGACCCCCAAATAATATTCCTTTACGTGCTAAGGGGTATCTAGACAGTGCGATAGGTTTAATAACTACCCTAACCCTAACGCGTACCCTAACCGTAACCCCTACCCTAACCCTAACACGTACCCTAATCCGAACCCGTACCCTAAACTGAGCCCTAACCCTAACACTAACCCTAACCCTAACCCTAACCCATACCCTACGCCGTACACGAACCCCTTCCCGAAACCGTACCCTAAGCCGTACCCTAAGCCTAACCCTAACCCTAGGCTACCCTTGACTGCTTCTGCCTCCAATAGATTTCCTAAGCACTAGTGTTTTAAGGAACACCTTAAAAAGAGAATCCTAATGTGATTTCTTTATAATGGGTGTGTTCCTTATCTTATCCTAGTGTCTAAACTCTTCTCCATGGCTGGACCCCCAAATAATATTCCTTTACGTGCTAAGGGGTATCTAGAGAGTGGGATAGGTTTAATAACTACCCTAAACCTAACGCGTACCCTAACCCTAACCCCTACCCTAACCCTAACACGTACCCTAATCCTAACCCGTACCCTAAACCGAGCCCTAACCCTAACACTAACCCTAATCCTAACCTTAACCCATACCCTACGGCGTACCCGAACCCCTCCCCGTACCCGTACCCTAACCCTAACCCTAAGCCTAACCCTAACCCTAGGCTACCCTTGACTGCTTCTGCCTCCAATAGATTTCCTAAGCACTAGTGTTTTAAGGAACAGCTGAAAAAGAGAATCCTAATGTGATTTCTTTATAATGGGTGTGTTCCTTATCTTATCCTAGTGTCTAAACTCTTCTCCATGGCTGGACCCCCAAATAATATTCCTTTACGTTCTAAGGGGTATGTAGAGAGTGGGATAGGTTTAATAACTACCCTAACCCTAACGCGTACCCTAACCCTAACGCGTACCCTAACCCTAACACGTATCCTAATCCTAACCCGTACCCTAAACCGAGCCCTAATCCTAACCCTAACCCTAACCCTAACCCTAACCCTAACCCTAACCCTAGGCTACCCTTGACTGCTTCTGCCTCCAATAGATTTTCTAAGCACTAATGTTTTAAGGAACGGCTTAAAAATAGAATCCTAATGTGAATTCTTTATAATTGGTGTGTTCCTTATCTTATCCTAGTGTCTAAACTCTTCTCCATGGCTGGACCCCCAAATAATATTCCTTTACGTGCTAAGGGGTATCTAGAGAGTGGGATAGGTTTAATAACTACCCTAACCCTAACGCGTACCCTAACTCTAACCCCTACACTAACCCTAACACGTACCCTAATCCTAACCCGTACCCTAAACCGAGCCCTAACCTTAACACTAACCCTAACCCTAACCCTAACACATACCCTACGCTGTACCCGAACCCCTCCCCGAACCCGTACCCTAAGCCGTACCCTAAGCCTAACCCTAAGCCTAACCCTAACCCTAGGCTTCCCTTGACTGCTTCTGCCTCCAAAAGATTTCCTAAGCACTAGTGTTTTAAGGAACAGCTTAAAAAGAGAATCCTAATGTGATTTCTTTATAATGGGTGTGTTCCTTATCTTATCCTAGTGTCTAGACTCTTCTCCTTGGCTGGACCCCCAAATAATATTCCTTTACGTGCTAAGGGGTATCTAGACAGTGCGATAGGTTTAATAACTAACCTAAACCTAACGCGTACCCTAACCGTAACCCCTACCCTAACCCTAACACGTACCCTAATCCGAACCCGTACCCTAAACCGAGCCCTAACCCTAACACTAACCCTAACCCTAACCCTAACCCATACCCTACGCCGTACACGAACCCCTCCCCGAAACCGTACCCTAAGCCGTACCCTAAGCCTAACCCTAACCCTAGGCTACCCTTGACTGCTTCTGCCTCCAATAGATTTCCTAAGCACTAGTGTTTTAAGGAACAGCTTAAAAAGAGAATCCTAATGTGATTTCTTTATAATGGGTGTGTTCCTTATCTTATCCTAGTGTCTAAACTCTTCTCCATGGCTGGACCCCCAAATAATATTCCTTTACGTGCTAAGGGGTATCTAGAGAGTGGGATAGGTTTAATAACTACCCTAAACCTAATGCGTACCCTAACCCTAACCCCTACCCTAACCCTAACACGTACCCTAATCCTAACCCGTACCCTAAACCGAGCCCTAACCCTAACACTAACCCTAACCCTAATCCTAACCCATACCCTACGCCGTACCCGAGCCCCTCCCCGAACCTGTAACCTAAGCCGTACCGTAACCCTAACCCTAAGCCTAACCCTAACCCTAGGCTACCCTTGACTGCTTCTGCCTCCAATAGATTTCCTAAGCACTAGTGTTTTAAGGAACGGCTTAAAAAGAGAATCCTAATGTGATTTCTTTATAATGGGTGTGTTCCTTATCTTATCCTAGTGTCTAAACTCTTCTCCATGGCTGGACCCCCAAATAATATTCCTTTACGTGCTAAGGGGTATCTAGAGAGTGGGATAGGTTTAATAACTACCCTAACCTAACGCGTACCCTAACCCTAAACCCTACCCTAACCCTAACACGTACCCTAATCCTAACCCGTAACCTATACCGAGCCCTAAACCTAACACTAACCCTAACCCTAACCCTAACCCATACCCTACGCCGTACCCGAACCCCTCCCCGAACCCGTACACTAAGCCGTACCCTAAGCCTAACCCTAAGCCTAACCCTAAACCTAGGCTACCCTTGACTGCTTCTGCCTCCAATAGATTTCCTAAGCACTAGTGTTTTAAGGAACAGCTTAAAAATAGAATCCTAATGTGATTTCTTTATAAAGGGTGTGTTCCTTATCTTATCCTAGTGTCTAAACTCTTCCCCATGGCTGGACCCCCAAATAATATTCCTATACGTGCTAAGGGGTATCTAGAGAGTGGGATAGGTTTAATAACTACCCTAACCCTAACGCGTACCCTAACCCTAACCCCTACCCTAACCCTAACACGTACCCTAACCCTAACCCGTACCCTAAACTGAGCCCTAAAGCTAAAACTAACCCTAACCCTAACCCTAACCCATACCCTACGCCGTACCCGAACCCCTACACGAACCCGTACCTTAAGCCGTACCCTAACCCTAACCCTAAGCCTAACCCTAACCCTAAGCTACCCTTGACTGCTTCTGCCTCCAATAGATTTCCTAAGCACTAGTGTTTTAAGGAACAGCTTAAAAAGAGAATCCTAATGTGATTTCTTGATAATGGGTGTGTTCCTTATCTTATCCTAGTGTCTAAACTCTTCTCCATGGCTGGACCCCCAAATAATATTCCTTTACATTCTAAGGGGTATGTAGGGAGTGGAATAGGTTTAATTACTACCCTAACCCTAACGCGTACCCTAACCCTAACCCCTACCCTAACCCTAACACGTATCCTAATCCTAACCCGTACCCTAAACCAAGCCCTAATCCTAACACTAACCCTAACCCTAACCCTAACCCATACCCTACGCCGTAACCGAACCCCTCCCCGAACCTGTACCCTAAGCCGTACCCTAAGCCTAACCCTAAGCCTAACCCTAACCCTACGCTACCCTTGACTGCTTCTGCCTCCAATAGATTTTCTAAGCACTAGTGTTTTAAGGAACGGCTTAAAAAGAGAATCCTAATGTGATTTCTTTATAATGGGTGTGTTCCTTATCTTATCCTAGTGTCTAAACTCTTCTCCATGGCTGGACGCCCAAATAATATTCCTTTACGTGCTAAGGGGTATCTAGAGAGTGGGATAGGTTTAATAACTACCCTAACCCTAACGCGCACCCTAACCCTAAACCCTACCCTAACCCTAACACGTACACTAATCCTAACCCGTACTCTAAACCGAGCCCTAACCCTAACACTAACCCTAACCCTAACCCTAACCCATACCCTACGCCATACCCGAACCCCTCCCCGAACCCGTACCCTAAGCCGTACCCTAAGCCTAACCCTAAGCCTAACCCTAACCCTAGGCTACCCTTGACTGCTTCTGCCTCCAATAGATTTCCTAAGCACTAGTGTTTTAAGGAACAGCTTAAAAAGAGAATCCTACTGTGATTTCTTTATAATAGGTGTGTTCCTTATCTTATCCTAGTGTCTAAACTCTTCTGCATGGCTGGACCTCCAAATAATATTCCTTTACATGCTAAGGGGTATCTAGAGAGTGGGATAGGTTTAATAACTACCCTAACCCTAATGCGTACCCTAACCCTAACCCCTACCCTAACCCTAACACGTACCCTAATCCTAACCCGTACCCTAAACCGAGCCCTAAAGCTAACACTAACCCTAACCCTAACCCTAACCCATACCCTACGCCGTACCTGAACCCCTACACGAACCCGTACCCTAAGCCGTACGCTAACCCTAACCCTAACCCTAACCCTAACCCTAGGCTACCCTTGACTGCTTCTGCCTCCAATAGATTTTCTAAGCACTAATGTTTTAAGGAACGGCTTAAAAATAGAATCCTAATGTGATTTCTTTATAATGGGTGTGTTCCTTATCTTATCCTAGTGTCTAAACTCTTCTCCATGGCTGGACCCCCAAATAATATTCCTTTACGTGCTAAGGGGTATCTAGAGAGTGGGATAGGTTTAATAACTACCCTAACCCTAACGCATACCCTAACTCTAACCCCTACACTAACCCTAACACGTACCCTAATCCTAACCCGTACCCTAAACCGAGCCCTAACCTTAACACTAACCCTAACCCTAACCCTAACACATACCCTACGCTGTACCCGAACCCCTCCCCGAACCCGTACCCTAAGCCGTACCCTAAGCCTAACCCTAAGCCTAACCCTAACCCTAGGCTTCCCTTGACTGCTTCTGCCTCCAAAAGATTTCCTAAGCACTAGTGTTTTAAGGAACAGCTTAAAAAGAGAATCCTAATGTGATTTCTTTATAATGGGTGTGTTCCTTATCTTATCCTAGTGTCTAAACTCTTCTCCATGGCTGGACCCCCAAATAATATTCCTTTACGTGCTAAGGGGTATCTAGACAGTGCGATAGGTTTAATAACTACCCTAAACCTAACGCGTACCCTAACCGTAACCCCTACCCTAACCCTAACACGTACCCTAATCCGAACCCGTACCCTAAACCGATCCCTAACCCTAACACTAACCCTAACCCTAACCCTAACCCATACCCTACGCCGTACACGAACCCCTCCCCGAAACCGTACCCTAAGCCGTACCCTAAGCCTAACCCTAACCCTAGGCTACCCTTGACTGCTTCTGCCTCCAATAGATTTCCTAAGCACTAGTGTTTTAAGGAACAGCTTAAAAAGAGAATCCTAATGTGATTTCTTTATAATGGGTGTGTTCCTTATCTTATCCTAGTGTCTAAACTCTTCTCCATGACTGGACCCCCAAATAATATTCCTTTACGTGCTAAGGGGTATCTAGAGAGTGGGATAGGTTTAATAACTACCCTAAACCTAATGCGTACCCTAACCCTAACCCCTACCCTAACCCTAACACGTACCCTAATCCTAACCCGTACCCTAAACCGAGCCCTAACCCTAACACTAACCCTAATCCTAACCCTAACCCATACCCTACGGCGTACCCGAACCCCTCCCCGTACCCGTACCCTAACCCTAACCCTAAGCCTAACCCTAACCCTAGGCTACCCTTGACTGCTTCTGCCTCCAATAGATTTCCTAAGCACTAGTGTTTTAAGGAACGGCTTAAAAAGAGAATCCTAATGTGATTTCTTTATAATGGGTGTGTTCCTTATCTTATCCTAGTGTCTAAACTCTTCTCCATGGCTGGACCCCCAAATAATATTCCTTTACGTGCTAAGGGGTATCTAGAGAGTGGGATAGGTTTAATAACTACCCTAACCTAACGCGTACCCTAACCCTAAACCCTACCCTAACCCTAACACGTACCCTAATCCTAACCCGTAACCTATATCGAGCCCTAAACCTAACACTAACCCTAACCCTAACCCTAACCCATACCCTACGCCGTACGCGAACCCCTCCCCGAACCCGTACACTAAACCGTACCCTAAGCCTAACCCTAAGCCTAACCCTAAACCTAGGCTACCCTTGACTGCTTCTGCCTCCAATAGATTTCCTAAGCACTAGTGTTTTAAGGAACAGCTTAAAAATAGAATCCTAATGTGATTTCTTTATAAAGGTTGTGTTCCTTATCTTATCCTAGTGTCTAAACTGTTCCCCATGGCTGGACCCCCAAATAATATTCCTATACGTGCTAAGGGGTATCTAGAGAGTGGGATAGGTTTAATAACTACCCTAACCCTAACGCGTACCCTAACCCTAACCCCTACCCTAACCCTAACACGTACCCTAACCCTAACCCGTACCCTAAACCGAGCCCTAACCTTAACACTAACCCTAACCCTAACCCTAACACATACCCTACGCTGTACCCGAACCCCTCCCCGAACCCGTACCCTAAGCCGTACCCTAAGCCTAACCCTAAGCCTAACCCTAACCCTAGGCTTCCCTTGACTGCTTCTGCCTCCAAAAGATTTCCTAAGCACTAGTGTTTTAAGGAACAGCTTAAAAAGAGAATCCTAATGTGATTTCTTTATAATGGGTGTGTTCCTTATCTTATCCTAGTGTCTAGACTCTTCTCCATGGCTGGACCCCCAAATAATATTCGTTTACGTGCTAAGGGGTATCTAGACAGTGCGATAGGTTTAATAACTACCCTAACCCTAACGCGTACCCTAACCGTAACCCCTACCCTAACCCTAACTCGTACCCTAATCCGAACCCGTACCCTAAACCGAGCCCTAACCCTAACACTAACCCTAACCCTAACCCTAACCCATACCCTACGCCGTACCCGCACCCCTCCCCGAACCCGTACCCTAAGCCGTTCCCTAAGCCTAACCCTAAGCCTAACCCTAACCCTAGGCTACCCTTGACTGCTTCTGCCTCCAATAGATTTCCTAAGCACTAGTGTTTTAAGGAACAGCTTAAAAAGAGAATCCTAATGTGATTTCTTTATAATGGGTGTGTTCCTTATCTTATCCTAGTGTCTAAACTCTTCTCCATGGCTGGACCCCCAAATAATATTCCTTTACGTGCTAACGGGTATCTAGAGAGTGGGATAGGTTTAATAACTACCCTACCCCTAACACGTACCCTAACTCTAACCCCTACCCTAACCCTAACACGTACCCTAATCCGAACCCGTACCCTAAACCGAGCCCTAACCCTAACACTAACCCTAACCCTAACCCTAACCCTAACCCATACCCTACGCCGTACCCGAACCCCTCCCCGAACCCATACCCTAAGCCGTACCCTAACCCTAACCCTAAGCCTAACCCTAACCCTAGGCTACCCTTGACTGCTTCTGCCTCCAATAGATTTCCTAAGAAGTAGTGTTTTAAGGAACAGCTTAAAAAGAGAATCCTAATGTGATTTCTTTATAATGGGTGTGTTCCTTATTTATCCTAGTGTCTAAACTCTTCTCCATGGCTGGACCCCCAAATAATATTCCTTTACGTGCTAAGGGGTATCTAGAGAGTGGGATAGGTTTAATAACTACCCTAACCCTAACGCGTACCCTAACCCTAACCCCTACCCTAACCCTAACACGTACCCTAATCCTAACCCGTACCCTAAACCGAGCCCTAACCCTAACACTAACCCTAACACTAACCCTAACCCATACCCTACGCCGTACCCGCACCCCTACCCGAACCCGTACACTAAGCCGTACCCTAAGCCTAACCCTAAGCCTAACCCTAACCCTAGGCTACCCTTGACTGCTTCTGCCTCCAATAGATTTCCTAAGCACTAGTGTTTTAAGGAACAGCTTAAAAAGAGAATCCTAATGTGATTTCTTTATAATGGGTGTGTTCCTTATCTTATCCTAGTGTCTAAACTCTTCTCCATGGCTGAACCCCCAAATAATATTCCTTTACGTGCTAAGGGATATCTAGAGAGTGGGATAGGTTTACTAACTACCCTAACCCTAACCCCTACCCTAACCCTAACACATACCCTAATCCTAATCCGTACCCTAAACCGACCCCTAACCTTAACACTAACCCTAACCCTAACCCTAACACATACCCTACGCTGTACCCGAACCCCTCCCCGAACCCGTACCCTAAGCCGTACCCTAACCCTAACCCTAAGCCTAACCCTAACCCTAGGCTACCCTTGACTGCTTCTGCCTCCAATAGATTTCCTAAGCACTAGTGTTTTAAGGAACAGCTTAAAAAGAGAATCCTAATGTGATTTCTTTATAATGGGTGTGTTCCTTATCTTATCCTAGTGTCTAGACTCTTCTCCATGGCTGGACCCCCAAATAATATTCCCTTACGTGCTAAGGGGTATCTAGACAGTGCGATAGGTTTAATAACTACCCTAACCCTAACGCGTACCCTAACCGTAACCCCTACCCTAACCCTAACACGTACCCTAATCCGAACCCGTACCCTAAACCGAGCCCTAACCCTAACACGAACCCTAACCCTAACCCTAACCCATACCCTACGCCGTACACGAACCCCTCCCCGAAACCGTACCCTAAGCCGTACCCTAACCCTAACCCTAAGACTAACCCTAACCCTAGGCTACCCTTGACTGCTGCTGCCTCCAATATATTTCCTAAGCACTAGTGCTTTAAGGAACAGCTTAAAAAGAGAATCCAAATGTGATTTCTTTATAATGGGTGTGTTCCTTATCTTATCCTAGTGTCTAAACTCTTCTCCATGGCTGGACCCCCAAATAATATTCCCTTACGTGCTAAGGGGTATCTAGAGAGTGGGATAGGTTTACTAACTACCCTAACCCTAACACGTACCCTAACCCTAACCCCTACCCTAACCCTAACACGTACCCTAATCCTAACCCGTACCCTAAACCGAGCCCTAACCCTAACACTAACCCTAACCCTAACCCTAACCCATACCCTACGCCGTACCCGAACCAATCCCCTAACCCGTACCCTAAGCCGTACCCTAAGCCTAACCCTAAGCCTAACCCTAACCCTACGCTACCCTTGACTGCTTCTGCCTCCAATACATTTCCTAAGCAGTAGTGTTTTAAGGAACAGCTTAAAAAGAGAATCCTAATGTGATTTCTTTATAATGGGTGTGTTCCTTATCTTATCCTAGTGTCTAGACTCTTCTCCATTGCTGGACCCCCAAATAATATTCCTTTACGTGCTAAGGGGTATCTAGAGAGTGGGATAGGTTTAATAACTACCCTAACCCTAACGCGTACCCTAACCCTAACCCCTACCCTAACCCTAACACGTACCCTAATCCTAACCCGTACCCTAAACCGAGCCCTAACCCTAACACTAACCCTAACCCTAACCCTAACCCATACCCTACGCCGTACCCGCACCCCTCCCCGAACCCGTACCCTAAGCCGTACCCTAAGCCTAACCCTAAACCTAGGCTACCCTTGACTGCTTCTGCCTCCAATAGATTTCCTAAGCACTAGTGTTTTAAGGAACAGCTTAAAAAGAGAATCCTAATGTGATTTCTTTATAATGGGTGTGTTCCTTATCTTATCCTAGTGTCTAAACTCTTCTCCATGGCTGGACCCCCAAATAATATTCCTTTACGTGCTAAGGGGTATCTAGAGAGTGGGATAGGTTTACTATCTACCCTAACCCTAACGCGTACCCTAACCCTAACCCCTACCCTAACCCTAAAACGTACCCTAATCCTAACCCGTACCCTAAACCGAGCCCTAACCCTAACACTAACCCTAACCCATACCCTACGCCGTAACCGAACCCCTCCGCGAACCCGTACCCTAAGCCGTACCCTAACCCTAACCCTAAGCCTAACCCTAACCCTAGGCTACCCTTGACTGCTTCTGCCTCCAATAGATTTCCTAAGCAGTAGTGTTTTAAGGAACAGCTTAAAAAGGGAATCCTAATGTGATTTCTTTATAATGGGTGTGTTCTTTATCTTATCCTAGTGTCTAGACTCTTCTCCATGGCTGGACCACCAAATAATATTCCTTTACGTGCTAAGGGGTATCTAGACAGTGCGATAGGTTTAATAACTACCCTAACCCTAACGCGTACCCTAACCGTAACCCCTACCCTAACCCTAACATGTACCCTAATCCGAACCCGTACCCTAAACCGAGCCCTAACCCTAACCCTAACCCTAACGCTAACCCTAACCCATACACTACGCCGTACCCGAACCCCTCCCCGAACCCGTACCCTAAGCCGTACCCTAACCCTAACCCTAAGCCTAACCCTAACCCTAGGCTACCCTTGACTGCTTCTGCCTCCAATAGATTTCCTAAGCAGTAGTGTTTTAAGGAACAGCTTAAAAAGAGAATCCTAATGTGATTTCTTTATAATGGGTGTGTTCCTTATTTATCCTAGTGTCTAAACTCTTCTCCATGGCTGGACCCCCAAATAATATTCCTTTACGTGCTAAAGGGTATCTAGAGAGTGGGATAGGTTTAATAACTACCCTAACCCTAACGCGTACCCTAACCCTAACCCCTACCCTAACCCTAACACGTACCCTAATCCTAACCCGTACCCTAAACCGAGCCCTAACCCAAACACTAACCCTAACCCTAACCCTAACCCTTACCCTACGCCTTAATCGAACCCCTCCCCGAACCCGTACCCTAAGCCGTACCCTAACCCTAATCCTAAGCCTAACCCTAACCCTAGGCTACCCTTGACTGCTTCTGCCTCCAATAGATTTCCTAAGCACTAGTGTTTTAAGGAACAGCTTAAAAAGAGAATCCTAATGTGATTTCTTTATAATGGGTGTGTTCCTTATCTTATCCTAGTGTCTAAACTCTTCTCCATGGCTGGACCCCCAAATAATATTCCTTTACGTGCTAAGGGGTATCTAGAGAGTGGGATAGGTTTACTATCTACCCTAACCCTAACGCGTACCCTAACCCTAACCCCTACCCTAACCCTAAAACGTACCCTAATCCTAACCCGTACCCTAAACCGAGCCCTAACCCTAACACTAACCCTAACCCATACCCTACGCCGTAACCGAACCCCTCCACGAACCCGTACCCTAAGCCGTACCCTAACCCTAACCCTAAGCCTAACCCTAACCCTAGGCTACCCTTGACTGCTTCTGCCTCCAATAGATTTCCTAAGCAGTAGTGTTTTAAGGAACAGCTTAAAAAGAGAATCCTAATGTGATTTCTTTATAATGGGTGTGTTCCTTATCTTATCCTAGTGTCTAGACTCTTCTCCATGGCTGGACCACCAAATAATATTCCTTTACGTGCTAAGGGGTATCTAGACAGTGCGATAGGTTTAATAACTACCCTAACCCTAACGCGTACCCTAACCGTAACCCCTACCCTAACCCTAACATGTACCCTAATCCGAACCCGTACCCTAAACCGAGCCCTAACCCTAACCCTAACCCTAACGCTAACCCTAACCCATACACTACGCCGTACCCGAACCCCTCCCCGAACCCGTACCCTAAGCCGTACCCTAACCCTAACCCTAAGCCTAACCCTAACCCTAGGCTACCCTTGACTGCTTCTGCCTCCAATAGATTTCCTAAGCAGTAGTGTTTTAAGGAACAGCTTAAAAAGAGAATCCTAATGTGATTTCTTTATAATGGGTGTGTTCCTTATTTATCCTAGTGTCTAAACTCTTCTCCATGGCTGGACCCCCAAATAATATTCCTTTACGTGCTAAAGGGTATCTAGAGAGTGGGATAGGTTTAATAACTACCCTAACCCTAACGCGTACCCTAACCCTAACCCCTACCCTAACCCTAACACGTACCCTAATCCTAACCCGTACCCTAAACCGAGCCCTAACCCAAACACTAACCCTAACCCTAACCCTAACCCTTACCCTACGCCTTAATCGAACCCCTCCCCGAACCCGTACCCTAAGCCGTACCCTAACCCTAATCCTAAGCCTAACCCTAACCCTAGGCTACCCTTGACTGCTTCTGCCTCCAATAGATTTCCTAAGCACTAGTGTTTTAAGGAACAGCTTAAAAAGAGAATCCTAATGTGATTTCTTTATAATGGGTGTGTTCCTTATCTTATCCTAGTGTCTAAACTCTTCTCCATGGCTGAACCCCCAAATAATATTCCTTTACGTGCTAAGGGGTATCTAGAGAGTGGGATAGGTTTACTAACTACCCTAACCCTAACCCCTACCCTAACCCTAACACGTACCCTAATCCTAACCCGTACCCTAAACCGAGCCCTAACCCTAACACTAACCCTAACCCTAACCCTAACCCATACCCTACGCCGTACCCGAACCCCTCTCCGAACCCGTATCCTAAGCCGTACCCTAACCCTAACCCTAAGCCTAACCCTAACCCTAGGCTACCCTTGACTGCTTCTGCCTCCAATAGATTTCCTAAGCAGTAGTGTTTTAAGGAACAGCTTAAAAAGGGAATCCTAATGTGATTTCTTTATAATGGGTGTGTTCCTTATTTATCCTAGTGTCTAAACTCTTCTCCATGGCTGGACCCCCAAATAATATTCCTTTACGTGCTAAGGGGTATCTAGAGAGTGGGATAGGTTTAATAACTACCCTAACCCTAACGCGTACCCTAACCGTAACCCCTACCCTAACCCTAACACGTACCCTAATCCGAACCCGTACCCTAAACCGAGCCCTAACCCTAACACTAACCCTAACCCTAACCCTAACCCATACCCTACGCCGTACCCGCACCCCTCCCCGAACCCGTACCCTAAGCCGTACCCTAAGCCTAACCCTAAGCCTAACCCTAACCCTAGGCTACACTTGACTGCTTCTGCCTCCAATAGATTTCCTAAGCAGTAGTGCTTTAAGGAACAGGTTAAAAAGAGAATCCTAATGTGATTTCTTTATAATGGGTGTGTTCCTTATCTTATCCTAGTGTCTAAACTCTTCTCCATGGCTGGACCCCCAAATAATATTCCCTTACGTGCTAAGGGGTTTCTAGAGAGTGGGATAGGTTTACTAACTACCCTAACCCTAACGCGTACCCTAACCCTAACCCCTACCCTAACCCTAACACGTACCCTAATCCGAACCCGTACCCTAAACCGAGCCCTAACCCTAACACTAACCCTAACCCTAACCGTAACCCATACCCTAAGCCGTACCCGAACCCCTCCCCGAACCCGTACCCTAAGCCGTACCCTAACCCTAACCCTAAGCCTAACCCTAACCCTACGCTACCCTTGACTGCTTCTGCCTCCAATAGATATTCTAAGCACTAATGTTTTAAGGAACGGCTTAAAAAGAGAATCCTAATGTGATTTCTTTATAATGGGTGTGTTCCTTATCTTATCCTAGTGTCTAAACTCTTCTCCATGGCTGGATCCCCAAATAATATTCCTTTACGCTGTAAGGGGTATCTAGAGAGTGGGATAGTTTTAATAACTACCCTAACCCTAACGCGTACCCTAACCCTAACCCCTACCCTAACCCTAACACGTACCCTAATCCTAATCCGTACCCTAAACCGAGCCCTAACACTAACACTAACCCTAACCCTAACCCATACCCTACGCCGTACCCGAACCCCTCCCCGAAACCGTACCCTAAGCCGTACCCTAACCCTAACCCTAAGCCTAACCCTAACCTTAGGCTACCCTTGACTGCTTCTGCCTCCAATAGATTTCCTAAGCACTAATGTTTTAAGGAACAGCTTAAAAAGAGAATCCTAATGTGATTTCTTTATAATAGGTGTGTTCCTTATTTTATCCTAGTGTCTAAACTCTTCTCCATGGCTGGACCTCCAAATAATATACCTTTACGTGCTAAGCGGTATCTAGAGAGTGGGATAGGTTTAATAACTACCCTAACCCTAACGCGTACCCTAACCCTAACCCCTACCCTAACCCTAACACGTACCCTAATCCTAACCCGTACCCTAAACCGAGCCCTAAAGCTAACACTAACCCTAACCCTAACCCTAACCCATACCCTACGCCGTACCTGAACCCCTACACGAACCCGTACCCTAAGCCGTACCCTAAGCCTAACCCTAAGCCTAACCCTAACCCTAGGCTACCCTTGACTGCTTCTGCCTCCAATAGATTTCCTAAGCACTAGTGTTTTAAGGAACAGCTTAAAAAGAGAATCCTAATGTGATTTCTTTATAATGGGTGTGTTCCTTATCTTATCCTAGTGTCTAAACTCTTCTCCATGGCTGGACCCCCAAATAATATTCCTTTACGTGCTAAGGGGTATCTAGAGAGTGGGATAGGTTTAATAACTACCCTAAACCTAACACGTACCCTAACCCTAACCCCTACCCTCAACCTAACACGTACCCTAATCCTAACCCGTACCCTAAACCGAGCCCTAACCCTAACACTAACCCTAACCCTAACCCATAACCTATGCCGTACCCGAACCCCTCCCCGAACCCGTACCCTAAGCCGTACCCTAAACCTAACCCTAAGCCTAACCCTAACCTTAGGCTACCCTTGACTGCTTCTGCCTCCAATAGATTTCCTAAGCACTAGTGTTTTAAGGAACAGCTTAAAAAGAGAATCCTACTGTGATTTCTTTATAATAGGTGTGTTCCTTATCTTATCCTAGTGTCTAAACTCTTCTGCATGGCTGGACCTCCAAATAATATTCCTTTACATGCTAAGGGGTATCTAGAGAGTGGGATAGGTTTAATAACTACCCTAACCCTAATGCGTACCCTAACCCTAACCCCTACCCTAACCCTAACACGTACCCTAATCCTAACCCGTACCCTAAACCGAGCCCTAAAGCTAACACTAACCCTAACCCTAACCCTAACCCATACCCTACGCCGTACCTGAACCCCTACACGAACCCGTACCCTAAGCCGTACGCTAACCCTAACCCTAACCCTAACCCTAACCCTAGGCTACCCTTGACTGCTTCTGCCTCCAATAGATTTTCTAAGCACTAATGTTTTAAGGAACGGCTTAAAAATAGAATCCTAATGTGATTTCTTTATAATGGGTGTGTTCCTTATCTTATCCTAGTGTCTAAACTCTTCTCCATGGCTGGACCCCCAAATAATATTCCTTTACGTGCTAAGGGGTATCTAGAGAGTGGGATAGGTTTAATAACTACCCTAACCCTAACGCATACCCTAACTCTAACCCCTACACTAACCCTAACACGTACCCTAATCCTAACCCGTACCCTAAACCGAGCCCTAACCTTAACACTAACCCTAACCCTAACCCTAACACATACCCTACGCTGTACCCGAACCCCTCCCCGAACCCGTACCCTAAGCCGTACCCTAAGCCTAACCCTAAGCCTAACCCTAACCCTAGGCTTCCCTTGACTGCTTCTGCCTCCAAAAGATTTCCTAAGCACTAGTGTTTTAAGGAACAGCTTAAAAAGAGAATCCTAATGTGATTTCTTTATAATGGGTGTGTTCCTTATCTTATCCTAGTGTCTAAACTCTTCTCCATGGCTGGACCCCCAAATAATATTCCTTTACGTGCTAAGGGGTATCTAGACAGTGCGATAGGTTTAATAACTACCCTAAACCTAACGCGTACCCTAACCGTAACCCCTACCCTAACCCTAACACGTACCCTAATCCGAACCCGTACCCTAAACCGATCCCTAACCCTAACACTAACCCTAACCCTAACCCTAACCCATACCCTACGCCGTACACGAACCCCTCCCCGAAACCGTACCCTAAGCCGTACCCTAAGCCTAACCCTAACCCTAGGCTACCCTTGACTGCTTCTGCCTCCAATAGATTTCCTAAGCACTAGTGTTTTAAGGAACAGCTTAAAAAGAGAATCCTAATGTGATTTCTTTATAATGGGTGTGTTCCTTATCTTATCCTAGTGTCTAAACTCTTCTCCATGGCTGGACCCCCAAATAATATTCCTTTACGTGCTAAGGGGTATCTAGAGAGTGGGATAGGTTTAATAACTACCCTAAACCTAATGCGTACCCTAACCCTAACCCCTACCCTAACCCTAACACGTACCCTAATCCTAACCCGTACCCTAAACCGAGCCCTAACCCTAACACTAACCCTAATCCTAACCCTAACCCATACCCTACGGCGTACCCGAACCCCTCCCCGTACCCGTACCCTAACCCTAACCCTAAGCCTAACCCTAACCCTAGGCTACCCTTGACTGCTTCTGCCTCCAATAGATTTCCTAAGCACTAGTGTTTTAAGGAACGGCTTAAAAAGAGAATCCTAATGTGATTTCTTTATAATGGGTGTGTTCCTTATCTTATCCTAGTGTCTAAACTCTTCTCCATGGCTGGACCCCCAAATAATATTCCTTTACGTGCTAAGGGGTATCTAGAGAGTGGGATAGGTTTAATAACTACCCTAACCTAACGCGTACCCTAACCCTAAACCCTACCCTAACCCTAACACGTACCCTAATCCTAACCCGTAACCTATATCGAGCCCTAAACCTAACACTAACCCTAACCCTAACCCTAACCCATACCCTACGCCGTACGCGAACCCCTCCCCGAACCCGTACACTAAACCGTACCCTAAGCCTAACCCTAAGCCTAACCCTAAACCTAGGCTACCCTTGACTGCTTCTGCCTCCAATAGATTTCCTAAGCACTAGTGTTTTAAGGAACAGCTTAAAAATAGAATCCTAATGTGATTTCTTTATAAAGGTTGTGTTCCTTATCTTATCCTAGTGTCTAAACTCTTCCCCATGGCTGGACCCCCAAATAATATTCCTATACGTGCTAAGGGGTATCTAGAGAGTGGGATAGGTTTAATAACTACCCTAACCCTAACGCGTACCCTAACCCTAACCCCTACCCTAACCCTAACACGTACCCTAACCCTAACCCGTACCCTAAACCGAGCCCTAACCTTAACACTAACCCTAACCCTAACCCTAACACATACCCTACGCTGTACCCGAACCCCTCCCCGAACCCGTACCCTAAGCCGTACCCTAAGCCTAACCCTAAGCCTAACCCTAACCCTAGGCTTCCCTTGACTGCTTCTGCCTCCAAAAGATTTCCTAAGCACTAGTGTTTTAAGGAACAGCTTAAAAAGAGAATCCTAATGTGATTTCTTTATAATGGGTGTGTTCCTTATCTTATCCTAGTGTCTAGACTCTTCTCCATGGCTGGACCCCCAAATAATATTCGTTTACGTGCTAAGGGGTATCTAGACAGTGCGATAGGTTTAATAACTACCCTAACCCTAACGCGTACCCTAACCGTAACCCCTACCCTAACCCTAACACGTACCCTAATCCGAACCCGTACCCTAAACCGAGCCCTAACCCTAACATTAACCCTAACCCTAACCCTAACCCATACCCTACGCCGTACACGAACCCCTCCCCGAAACCGTACCCTAAGCCGTACCCTAAGCCTAACCCTAACCCTAGGCTACCCTTGACTGCTTCTGCCTCCAATAGATTTCCTAAGCACTATTGTTTTAAGGAACAGCTTAAAAAGAGAATCCTAATGTGATTTCTTTATAACGGGTGTGTTCCTTATCTTATCCTAGTGTCTAAACTCTTCTCCATGGATGGACCCCCAAATAATATTCCTTTACGTGCTAAGGGGTATGTAGAGAGTGGGATAGGTTGAATAACTACACTAACCCTAACGCGAAACCTAAGCCTAACCCCTACCCTAACCCTAACACGTACCCTAATCCTAACCCGTACCCTAAACCGAGCCCTAACCCTAACACTAACCCTAACCCTAACCCTAACCCATACCCTACACCGTACACGGACCCCTCCCCGAACCCGTACCCTAAGCCGTACCCTAACCCAAACCCTCACCCTAACCCTAACCCTAAGCTACCCTTTACTGCTTCTGCCTCCATTCGATTTCCTAAGCACTAGTGTTTTAAGGAACAGCTTAAAAAGAGAATCCTAATGTGATTTCTTTATAATGGGTGTGTTCCTTATCTTATCCTAGTGTCTGAACTCTTCTCCATGGCTGGACCCCCAAATAATATTCTTTACGTGCTAAGGGGTATCTAGAGAGTGGGATAGGTTTAATAACTACCCTAACCCTAACACGTACCTTAACCCTAACCCCTACCCTAACCCTAACACGTACCCTAATCCTAACCCGTACCCTAAACCGAGCCCTAACCCTAACACTAACCCTAACCCTAACCCTAACCCATACCCTACGCCGTACCCGAACACCTCCCCGAACCCGTACCCTAAGCCGTACCCTAACCCTAACCCTAAGCCTAACCCTAACCCTAGGCTACCCTTGACTGCTTCTGCCTCCAATAGATTTCCTAAGCACTAGTGTTTTAAGGAACAGCTTAAAAAGAGAATCCTAATGTGATTTCTTTATAATGGGTGTGTTCCTTATCTTATCCTAGTGTCTAAACTCTTCTCCATGGCTGGACCCCCAAATAATATTCCTTTACGTGCTAAGGGGTATCTAGAGAGTGGGATAGGTTGAATAACTACCCTAACCCTAACGCGTACCCTAACCCTAACCCCTACCCTAACCCTAACACGTACCCTAATCCTAACCCGTACCCTAAACCGAGCCCTAACCCTAACACTAACCCTAACCCTATCTCTAACCTATACCCTACGCCGTACCTGAACCCCTCCCCGAACCCGTACCCTAAGCCGTACCCTAATCCTAACCCTAAGCCTAACCCTAACCCTAGGCTACCCTTGACTGCGTCTGCCTCCAATAGATTTCCTAAGCACTAGTGTTTTAAGGAACAGCTTAAAAAGAGAATCCTAATGTGATTTCTTTATAATGGGTGTGTTCCTTATCTTATCCTAGTGTCTAAACGCTTCTCCAGGGTTGGACCCCCAAATAATATTCCTTTACGTGCTAAGGGGTATCTAGAGAGTGGGATAGGTTTAATAACTACCCTAACCCTAACGCGTACCCTAACCCTAACCCCTACCCTAACCCTAACACGTACCCTAATCCTAACCCGTACCCTAAACCGAGCCCTAACCCTAACCCTAACCCTAATCCATACCCTACACCGTACACGGACCCCTCCCCGAACCCGTACCCTAACCCTAACCCTAAGCCTAACCCTAACCCTAGGCTACCCTTGACTGCTTCTGCCTCCAATAGATTTCCTAAGCACTAGTGTTTTAAGGAACAGCTTAAAAAGGGAATCCTAATGTGATTTCTTTATAATGTGTGTGTTCCTTATCTTATCCTAGTGTCTAAACTCTTCTCCATGGCTGGACCTCCAAATAATATTCCTTGACGTGCTAAGGGGTATGTAGAGAGTGGGATAGGTTTAATAACTACCCTAACCCTAACGCGTACCTTAACCCTAACCCCTACCCTAACCCTAACACGTACCCTAATCCTAACCCGTACCCTAAACCGAGCCCTAACCCTAACACTAATCCTAACCCTAACCCATACCCTACGCCGTACCCGAACACCTCCGCGAACCCGTACCCTAAGCCGTACCCTAACCCTAACCCTAAGCCTAACCCTAACCCTAGGCTACCCTTGACTGCTTCTGCCTCCAATAGATTTCCTAAGCACTAGTGTTTTAAGGAACAGCTTAAAAAGAGAATCCTAATGTGATTTCTTGATAATGGGTGTGTTCCTTATCTTATCCTAGTGTCTCAACTCTTCTCCAGGGCTGGACCCCCAAATAATATTCCTTTACGTGCTAAGGGGTATCTACAGAGTGGGATAGGTTTAATAACTACCCTAACCCTAACGCGTACCCTAACCCTAACCCCTACCCTAACCCTAACACGTACCCTAATCCTAAGCCATACCCTAAACCGAGCCCTAACCCTAACACTAACCCTAACCCATACTCTACACCGTACACGGATCCCTCACCGAACGCGTACCCTAAGCCGTACGCTAAACCTAACCCTAAGCCTAACCCTAACCCTAGGCTACCCTTGACTGCTTCTGCCTCCAATAGATTTCCTAAGCACTAGTGTTTTAAGGAACAGCTTAAAAAGAGAATCCTAATGTGATTTCTTTATAATGGGTGTGTTCCTTATCTTATCCTAGTGTCTAAACTCTTCTCCAGGGCTGGACCCCCAAATAATATTCCTTTACGTGCTAAGGGGTATCTAGAGAGTGGGATAGGTTTAATAACTACCCTAACCCTAACGCGTACCCTAACCCTAACCCCTACCCTAACCCTAACACGTACCCTAATCCTAACCCGTACCCTTAACCGAGCCCTAACCCTAACACTAACCCTAACCCTAACCCTAACCCATACCCTACACCGTACACGGACCCCTCCCCGAACCCGTACCCTAAGCCGTACCCTAACCCTAACCCTCACCCTAACACTAACCCTAAGCTACCCTTGACTGCTTCTGCCTCCATTCGATTTCCTAAGCACTAGTGTTTTAAGGAACAGCTTAAAAAGAGAATCCTAATGTGATTTCTTTATAATGGGTGTGTTCCTTATCTTATCCTAGTGTCTGAACTATTCTCCAGGGCTGGACCCCCAAATAATATTCCTTTACGTGCTAAGGAGTATCTAGAGAGTGGGATAGGTTTAATAACTACCCTAACCCTAACGCGTACCCTAACCCTAACACGTACCCTAATCCTAACCCGTACCCTAAACCGAGCCCTAACCCTAACACTAACCCTAACCCTAATCCATACCCTACACCGTACACGGACCCCTCCCCGAACGCGTACCCTAAGCCGTACCCTAAACCTAACCCTAAGCCTAACCCTAACCCTAGGCTACCCTTGACTGCTTCTGCCTCCAATAAATTTCCTAAGCACTAGTGTTTTAAGGAACAGCTTAAAAAGGGAATCCTAATGTGATTTCTTTATAATGGGTGTGTTCCTTATCTTATCCTAGTGTCTAAACTCTTCTCCATGGCTGGACCTCCAAATAATATTCCTTGACGTGCTAAGGGGTATGTAGAGAGTGGGATAGGTTTAATAACTACCCTAACCCTAACGCGTACCTTAACCCTAACCCCTACCCTAACCCTAACACGTACCCTAATCCTAACCCGTACCCTAAACCGAGCCCTAACCCTAACACTAACCCTAACCCTAACCCATACCCTACGCCGTACCCGAACACCTCCGCGAACCCGTACCCTAAGCCGTACCCTAACCCTAACCCTAAGCCTAACCCTAACCCTAGGCTACCCTTGACTGCGTCTGCCTCCAATAGATTTACTAAGCACTAGTGTTTTAAGGAACAGCTTAAAAAGAGAATCCTAATGTGATTTCTTTATAATGGGTGTGTTCCTTATCTTATCCTAGTGTCTAAACGCTTCTCCAGGGTTGGACCCCCAAATAATATTCCTTTACGTGCTAAGGGGTATCTAGAGAGTGGGATAGGTTTAATAACTACCCTAACCCTAACGCGTACCCTAACCCTAACCCCTACCCTAACCCTAACACGTACCCTAATCCTAACCCGTACCCTAAACCGAGCCCTAACCCTAACCCTAACCCTAACCCTAACCCTAATCCATACCCTACACCGTACACGGACCCCTCCCCGAACCCGTACCCTAAGCCGTACCCTAACCCTAACCCTAAGCCTAACCCTAACCCTAGGCTACCCTTGACTGCTTCTGCCTCCAATAGATTTCCTAAGCACTAGTGTTTTAAGGAACAGCTTAAAAAGGGAATCCTAATGTGATTTCTTTATAATGGGTGTGTTCCTTATCTTATCCTAGTGTCTAAAATCTTCTCCATGGCTGGACCTCCAAATAATATTCCTTGACGTGCTAAGGGGTATCTAGAGAGTGGGATAGGTTTAATAACTACCCTAACCCTAACGCGTACCTTAACCCTAACCCCTACCCTAACCCTAACACGTACCCTAATCCTAACCCGTACCCTAACCGAGCCCTAACCCTAACACTAACCCTAACCCTAACCCTAACCCATACCCTACTCCGTACCTGAACACCTCCCCGAACCCGTACCCTAAGCCGTACCCTAACCTTAACCCTAAGCCTAACCCTAACCGTAGGCTACCCTTGACTGCTTCTGCCTCCAATAGATTTCCTAAGCACTAGTGTTTTAAGGAACAGCTTAAAAAGAGAATCCTAATGTGATTTCTTGATAATGGGTGTGTTCCTTATCTTATCCTAGTGTCTAAACTCTTCTCCAGAGCTGGACCCCCAAATAATATTCCTTGACGTGCTAAGGGGTATCTAGAGAGTGGGATAGGTTTAATAACTACCCTAACCCTAACGCGTACCTTAACCCTAACCCCTACCCTAACCCTAACACGTACCCTAATCCTAACCCGTACCCTAAACCGAGCCCTAACCCTAACACTAACCCTAACCCTACCCCTAACCCATACCATACGCCGTACCCGAACACCTCCCCGAACCCGTAACCTAAGCCGTACCCTAACCCTAACCCTAAGCCTAACCCTAACCCTATGCTACCCTTGACTGCTTCTGCCTCCAATAGATTTCCTAAGCACTAGTGTTTTAAGGAACAGCTTAAAAAGAGAATCCTAATGTGATTTCTTTATAATGGGTGTGTTCCTTATCTTATCCTAGTGTCTCAACTCTTCTCCAGGGCTGGACCCCCAAATAATATTCCTTTACGTGCTAAGGGGTATCTAGAGAGTGGGATAGGTTTAATAACTACCCTAACCCAAACGCGTACCTTAACCCTAACCCCTACACTAACCCTAACACGTACCCTAATCCTAAACCGTACCCTAAACCGAGCCCTAACCCTAACACTAACCCTAACCCTAACCCTAACCCATACCCTATGCCGTACCCGAACACCTCCCCGAACCCGTAACCTAAGCCGTACCCTAACCCTAACCCTAAGCCTAACCCTAACCCTAGGCTACCCTTGACTGCTTCTGCCTCCAATAGATTTCCTAAGCACTAGTGTTTTAAGGAACAGCTTAAAAAGGGAATCCTAATGTGATTTCTTTATAATGGGTGTGTTCCTTATCTTATCCTAGTGTCTAAACTCTTCTCCATGGCTGGACCTCCAAATAATATTCCTTGACGTGCTAAGCGGTATCTAGAGAGTGGGATAGGTTTAATAACTACCCTAACCCTAACGCGTACCTTAACCCTAACCCCTACCCTAACCCTAACACGTACCCTAATACTAACCCATACCCTAAACCGAGCCCTAACCCTAACACTAACCCTAACCCTAACACTAACCCATACCCTACGCCGTACCCGAACACCTCCCCGAACCCGTAACCTAAGCCGTACCCTAACCCTAACCCTAAGCCTAACCCTAACCCTAGGCTACCCTTGACTGCTTCTGCCTCAAATAGATTTCCTAAGCACTAGTGTTTTAAGGAACAGCTTAAAAAGAGAATCCTAATGTGATTTCTTGATAATGGGTGTGTTCCTTATCTTATCCTAGTGTCTCAACTCTTCTCCAGGGTTGGACCCCCAAATAATATTCCTTTACGTGCTAAGGGGTATCTAGAGAGTGGGATAGGTTTAATAACTACCCTAACCCTAACGCGTACCCTAACCCTAACCCCTACCCTAACCCTAACACATACCCTAATCCTAACCCGTACCCTAAACCGAGCCCTAACCCTAACACTAACCCTAATCCTAACCCATACCCTACGCCGTACCCGAACACCTCCGCGAACCCGTACCCTAAGCCGTAAACTAACCCTAACCCTAAGCCTAACACTAACCCTAGGCTACCCTTGACTGCTTCTGCCTCCAATAGATTTCCTAAGCACTAGTGTTTTAAGGAACAGCTTAAAAAGAGAATCCTAATGTGATTTCTTTATAATGGGTGTGTTCCTTGTCTTATCCTAGTGTCTAAACTCTTCTCCAGGGCTGGACCCCCAAATAATATTCCTTTACGTGCTAAGGGGTATCAAGAGAGTGGGATAGGTTTAATAACTACCCTAACCCTAACGCGTATCCTAACCCTAACCCCTACCCTAACCCTAACATGTACCCTAATCCTAACCCGTACCCTAAACCGAGCCCTAACCCTAACACTAACCCTAACCCTAACACTAACCCATACCCTAAACCGTACACGGACCCCTCCCCGAACCCGTACCCTAAGCCATACCCTAACCCTAACCCTAAGCCTAACCCTAACCCTAGGCTACCCTTGACTGCTTCTGCCTCCAATAGATTTCCTAAGCTCTAGTGTTTTAAGGAACAGCTTAAGAAGAGAATCCTAATGTGATTTCTTTATAATGGGTGTGTTCCTTATCTTATCCTAGTGTCTGAACTATTCTCCAGGGCTGGACCCCCAAATAATATTCCTTTACGTGCTAAGGGGTATCTAGAGAGTGGGATAGGTTTAATAACTACCCTAACCCTAATAAGTACCCTAACCCTAATCCCTACCCTAACCCTAAAACGTACCCTAATCCTAAGCCATACCCTAAACCGAGCCCTAACCCTAACACTAACCCTAACCCTTACTCTACACCGTACACGGACCCCTTCCCGGAACCCGTACCCTAAGCCATACCCTAACCCTAACCCTAAGCCTAACCCTAACCCTAGGCTACCCTTGACTGCTTCTGCCTCCAATAGATTTCCTAAGCTCTAGTGTTTTAAGGAACAGCTTAAGAAGAGAATCCTAATGTGATTTCTTTATAATGGGTGTGTTCCTTATCTTATCCTAGTGTCTGAACTATTCTCCAGGGCTGGACCCCCAAATAATATTCCTTTACGTGCTAAGGGGTATCTAGAGAGTGGGATAGGTTTAATAACTACCCTAACCCTAACGCGTACCCTAACCCTAACCCCTACCCTAACCCTAACACGTACACTAATCCTAACCCGTACCCTAAACCGAGCCCTAACCCTAACACTAACCCTAACCCTATCTCTAACCTATACCCTACGCCGTACCTGAACCCCTCCCCGAACCCGTACCCTAAGCCGTACCCTAATCCTAACCCTAAGCCTAACCCTAACCCTAGGCTACCCTTGACTGCGTCTGCCTCCAGTAGATTTCCTAAGCACTAGTGTTTTAAGGAACAGCTTAAAAAGAGAATCCTAATGTGATTTCTTGATAATGGGTGTGTTCCTTATCTTATCCTAGTGTCTCAACTCTTCTCCAGGGTTGGACCCCCAAATAATATTCCTTTACGTGCTAAGGGGTATCTAGAGAGTGGGATAGGTTTAATAACTACCCTAACCCTAACGCGTACCCTAACCCTAACCCCTACCCTAACCCTAACACATACCCTAATCCTAACCCGTACCCTAAACCGAGCCCTAACCCTAACACTAACCCTAACCCTAACCCATACCCTACGCCGTACCCGAACACCTCCGCGAACCCGTACCCTAAGCCGTAAACTAACCCTAACCCTAAGCCTAACCCTAACCCTAGGCTACCCTTGACTGCTTCTGCCTCCAATAGATTTCCTAAGCACTAGTGTTTTTAGGAACAGCTTAAAAAGAGAATCCTAATGTGATTTCTTGATAATGGGTGTGTTCCTTATCTTATCCTAGTGTCTCAACTCTTCTCCAGGGTTGGACCCCCAAATAATATTCCTTTACGTGCTAAGGGGTATCTAGAGAGTGGGATAGGTTTAATAACTAACCTAACCCTAACGCGTACCCTAACCCTAACCCCTACCCTAACCCTAACACGTACCCTAATCCTAACCCGTACCCTAAACCGAGCCCTAACCCTAACACTAACCCTAACCCTAACCCTAACCCATACCCTACACCGTACACGGACCCCTCCCCGTACCCGTACCCTAAGCCGTACCCTAACCCTAACCCTAAGACTAACCCTAACCCTAGGCTACCCTTGACTGCTTCTGCCTCCAATAGATTTCCTAAGCACTAGTGTTTTAAGGAACAGCTTAAAAAGAGAATCCTAATGTGATTTCTTTATAATGGGTGTGTTCCTTATCTTATCCTAGTGTCTAAACTCTTCTCCATGGCTGGACCCCCAAATAATATTCCTTTACGTGCTAAGGGGTATCTAGAGAGTGGGATAGGTTAAATAACTACCCTAACCCTAACGCGTACCCTAACCCTAACCCCTACCCTAAACCTAACACGTACCCTAATCCTAACCCGTACCCTAAACCGAGCCCTAACCCTAACACTATCCCTAACCCTATCCCTAACCTATACCCTACGCCGTACCCGAACCCCTCCTCGAACCCGTACCCTAAGCCGTACCCTAACCCTAACCCTAAGCCTAACCCTAACCCTAGGCTACCCTTGACTGCTTTTGCCTCCAATAGATTTCCTAAGCACTATTGTTTTAAGGAACAGCTTAAAAAGAGAATCCTAATGTGATTTCTTTATAACGGGTGTGTTCCTTATCTTATCCTAGTGTCTAAACTCTTCTCCATGGATGGACCCCCAAATAATATTCCTTTACGTGCTAAGGGGTATGTAGAGAGTGGGATAGGTTGAATAACTACACTAACCCTAACGCGAAACCTAAGCCTAACCCCTACCCTAACCCTAACACGTACCCTAATCCTAACCCGTACCCTAAACCGAGCCCTAACCCTAACACTAACCCTAACCCTAACCCATACCCTACGCCGTACCCGAACCCCTCCCCGAACCCGTACCCTAAGCTGTACCCTAAACCTAACCCTAAGCCTAACCCTAACCTTAGGCTACCCTTGACTGCTTCTGCCTCCAATAGATTTCCTAAGCACTAGTGTTTTAAGGAACAGCTTAAAAAGAGAATCCTAATGTGATTTCTTGATAATGGGTGTGTTCCTTATCTTATCCTAGTGTCTAACTCTTCTCCATGGCTGGACCCCCAAATAATATTCCTTGACGTGCTAAGGGATATCGAGAGAGTGGGATAGGTTTCATAACTACCCTAACCCTAACGCGTACCCTAACCCTAACCCCTACCCTAACCCTAACACGTACCCTAATCCTAAGCCGTACCCTAAACCGAGCCCAAACCCTAACACTAACCCTAACCCTAACACTAACCCATAACTTACGCCGTACCCGAACCCCTCCCCGAACCCGTACCCTAAGCCGTACCCTAACCCTAACCCTAACCCTAACCCTAACCCTAAGCTACCCTTGACTGCTTCTGCCTCCAATAGATTTCCTAAGCACTAGTGTTTTAAGGAACAGGTTAAAAAGAGAATCCTAATGTGATTTCTTGATAATGGGTGTGTTCCGTATCTTATCCTAGTGTCTAAACTCTTCCCCATGGCTGGATCCGCAAATAATATTCCTTGACGTGCAAAGGGGTATCTAGAGATTGGGATAGGTTTAATAACTACCCTAATCCTAACGCGTACCCTAACCCTAACCCCTACCCTAACCCTAACACGTACCCTAATCCTAACCCGTACCCTAAACCAAGCCCTAACCCTAACACTAACCCTAAACCTAACCCTAACCCATACCCTACGCCGTACCCGAACCCCTCCACGAACCCGTACCCTAAGCTGTACCCTAACCCTAACCCTAACCCTCACCCTATCCCTAAACCTAAGCTACCCTTGACTGCTTCTGCCTCCAATAGATTTCCTAAGCACTAGTGTTTTAAGGAACAGCTTAAAAAGAGAATCCTAATGTGATTTCTTTATAATGGGTGTGTTCCTTATCTTATCCTAGTGTCTAAACTCTTCTCCATGGCTGGACGCCCAAATAATATTCCTTTACGTGCTAAGGGGTATCTAGAGAGTGGGATAGGTTTAATAACTACCCTAACCCTAATGCGTACCCTAACCCTAACCCCTACCCTAATCCTAACACGTACCCTAATCCTAAGCCGTACCGTAAACCGATCCCTAACCCTAACACTAACCCTAACCCTAACCCATACCCTACACCGTACACGGATCCCTCCCCGAACCCGTACCCTAAGCCGTACCCTAAGCCTAACCCTAAGCCTAAACCTAACCCTAGGCTACCCTTGACTGCTTCTGCCTCCAATAGATTTCCTAAGCACTAGTGTTTTAAGGAACAGGTTAAAATAAGAATCCTAATGTGATTTCTTTATAATGGGTGTGTTCCTTATCTTATCCTAGTGTCTAAACTCTTCTCCAGGGCTGGACCCCCAAATAATATTCCTTTACGTGCTAAGGGTTATCTAGAGAGTGGGATAGGTTTAATAACTAGCCTAACCCTAACGCGTACCCTAACCCTAATCCCTACCCTAACCCTAACACGTACCCTAATCGTAACCCGTACCCTAAACCTAGCCCTAACCCTAACACTAACCCTAACCCTAACCGTAACCCATACCCTACACCGTACACAGACCCCTCCCCGAACCCGTACCCTAAGCCGTACCCTAACCCTAACCCTCACCCTAACCCTAACCCTAAGCTACCCTTGACTGCTTCTGCCTCCATTCGATTTCCTAAGCACTAGTGTTTTAAGGAACAGCTTAAAAAGAGAATCCTAATGTGATTTCTTTATAATGGGTGTGTTCCTTATCTTATCCTAGTGTCTGAACTCTTCTCCATGGCTGGACCCCCAAATAATATTCCTTTACGTGCTAAGGGGTATCTAGAGAGTGGGATAGGTTTAATAACTACCCTAACCCTAACGCGTACCTTAACCCTAACCCCTACCCTAACCCTAACACGTACCCTAATCCTAACCCGTACCCTAAACCGAGCCCTAACCCTAACACTAACCCTACCCCTAACCCTAACCCATACCCTACGCCATACCCGAACACCTCCCCGAACCCGTACCGTAAGCCGTACCCTAACCCTAACCCTAAGCCTAACCCTAACCCTAGGCTACCCTTGACTGCTTCTGCCTCCAATAGATTTCCTAAGCACTAGTGTTTTAAGGAACAGCTTAAAAAGAGAATCCTAATGTGATTTCTTTATAATGGGTGTGTTCCTTATCTTATCCTAGTGTCTAAACTCTTCTCCAGGGCTGGACCCCCAAATAATATTCCTTTACGTGCTAAGGGGTATCTAGAGAGTGGGATAGGTTTAATAACTACCCTAACCCTAACGCGTACCCTAACCCTAACCCCTACCCTAACCCTAACACGTACCCTAATCCTAACCCGTACCCTAAACCGAGCCCTAACCCTAACACTAACCCTAACCCTATCTCTAACCTATACCCTACGCCGTACCTGAACCCCTCCCCGAACCAGTACCCTAAGCCGGACCCTAATCCTAACCCTAAGCCTAACCCTAACCCTAGGCTACCCTTGACTGCGTCTGCCTCCAGTAGATTTCCTAAGCACTAGTGTTTTAAGGAACAGCTTAAAAAGAGAATCCTAATGTGATTTCTTTATAATGGGTGTGTTCCTTATCTTATCCTAGTGTCTAAACGCTTCTCCAGGGTTTGACCCCCAAATAATATTCCTTTACGTGCTAAGGGGTATCTAGAGAGTGGGATTGGTTGAATAACTACCCTAACCCTAACGCGTACCCTAACCCTAACCCCTACCCTAACCCTAACACGTACCCTAATCCTAACCCGTACCCTAAACCGAGCCCTAACCCTAACACTAACCCTAACCCTAACCCATACCCTACACCGTACACGGACCCCTCCCTGAACCCGTACCCTAAGCCGTACCCTCACCCTAACCCTCACCCTAACCCTAACCCTAAGCTACCCTTGACTGCTTCTGCCTCCAATAGATTTCCTAAGCACTAGTGTTTTAAGGAACAGCTTAAAAAGAGAATCCTAATGTGACTTCTTTATAATGGGTGTGTTCCTTATCTTATCCTAGTGTCTAAACTCTTCTCCATGGCTGGACCCCCAAATAATATTCCTTTACGTGCTAAGGGGTATCTAGAGAGTGGGACAGGTTTAATAACTACCCT
Source organism: Balaenoptera borealis (assembly GCF_965194805.1). Classification (NCBI taxonomy): domain Eukaryota; kingdom Metazoa; phylum Chordata; class Mammalia; order Artiodactyla; family Balaenopteridae; genus Balaenoptera; species Balaenoptera borealis. The sequence continues at coordinate 415,221 of NW_028123596.1, forward strand.
AACCCTAATGCGTACCCTAACCCTAACCCCTACCCTAACCCTAACACGTACCCTAATCCTAACCCGTACCCTAAACCGAGCCCTAACCCTAACACTAACCCTAACCCTAACCCTATTCCATACCCTACACCGTACACGGACCCCTCCCCAAACCCGTACCCTAAGCCGTACCCTAAACCTAACCCTAAGCCTAACCCTAACCCTAGGCTACCCTTGACTGCTTCTGCCTCCAATAGATTTCCTAAGCACTAGTGTTTTAAGGAACAGCTTAAAAAGGGAATCCTAATGTGATTTCTTTATAATTGGTGTGTTCCTTATCTAATCCTAGTGTTTAAACTCTTCTCCATGGCTGGACCTCCAAATAATATTCCTTTACGTGCTAAGGGGTATCTAGAGAGTGGGATAGGTTTAATAACTACCCTAACCCTAACGCGTACCCTAACCCTAACCCTTACCCTAACCCTAACACGTACCCTAATCCTAACCCGTACCCTAAACCGAGCCCTAACCCTAACACTAACCCTAACCCTAACCCTAACCCATACCCTACACCGTACACGGACCCCTCACCGAACACGTACCCTAAGCCGTACCCTAACCCTAACCCTAAGCCTAACCCTAACCCTAAGCTACCCTTGACTGCTTCTGCCACCAAAAGATTTCCTAAGCACTAGTGTTTTAAGGAACAGATTAAAAAGAGAATCCTAATGTGATTTCTTGATAATGGGTTTGTTCCTTATCTTATTCTAGTGTCTAAACTCTTCTCCATGGCTGGACCCCCAAATAATATTCCTTGACGTGCTAAGGGGTATGTAGACATTGGGATAGGTTTCATAACTACCCTAACGCTAATGCGTACCCTAACCCTAAACCTTACCCTAACCCTAACACGTACCCTAATCCTAACCCGTACCCTAAACCGAGCCCTAACCCTAACACTAAACCTAACCCTAACCCTAACCCATACCCTACGCCGTACACGGACCCCTCCCCGAACCCGTACCCTAAGCCGTACCCTAAACCTAACCCTAAGCCTAACCCTAACCCTAGGCTACCCTTGACTGCTTCTGCCTCCAATAGATTTCCTAAGCACTAGTGTTTTAAGGAACAGCTTAAAAAGGGAATCCTAATGTGATTTCTTGATAATGGGTGTGTTCCTTATCTTATCCTAGTGTCTAAACTCTTCTCCATGGCTAGACCTCCAAATAATATTCCTTGACGTGCTAAGGGGTATCTAGAGAGTGGGATAGGTTTAATAACTACCCTAACCCTAACGCGTACCCTAATCCGAACCCGTACCCTAAACCGATCCCTAACACTAACCCTAACCCTAACCCTAACCCATACCCTACGCCGTACACGAACCCCTCCCCGAAACCGTACCCTAAGCCGTACCCTAAGCCTAACCCTAACCCTAGGCTACCCTTGACTGCTTCTGCCTCCAATAGATTTCCTAAGCACTAGTGCTTTAAGCAACAGCTTAAAAAGAGAATCCTAATGTGATTTCTTTATAATGGGTGTGTTCCTTATCTTATCCTAGTGTCTAAACTCTTCTCCATGGCTGGACCCCCAAATAATATTCGCTTACGTGCTAAGGGGTATCTAGAGAGTGGGATAGGTTTACTAACTACCCTAACCCTAACGCGTACCCTAACCCTAACCCCTACCCTAACCCTAACACGTACCCTAATCCTAACCCGTACCCTAAACCGAGCCCTAACCCTAACACTAACCCTAACCCTAACCCTAACCCATACCCTACGCCGTACCCGAACCAATCCCCTAACCCGTACCCTAAGCCGTACCCTAAGCCTAACCCTAAGCCTAACCCTAACCCTACGCTACCCTTGACTGCTTCTGCCTCCAATACATTTCCTAAGCAGTAGTGTTTTAAGGAACAGCTTAAAAAGAGAATCCTAATGTGATTTCTTTATAATGGGTGTGTTCCTTATCTTATCCTAGTGTCTAAACTCTTCTCCATGGCTGGACCCCCAAATAATATTCCTTTACGTGCTAAGGGGTATCTAGAGAGTGGGATAGGTTTACTATCTACCCTAACCCTAACGCGTACCCTAACCCTAACCCCTACCCTAACCCTAAAACGTACCCTAATCCTAACCCGTACCCTAAACCGAGCCCTAACCCTAACACTAACCCTAACCCATACCCTACGCCGTAACCGAACCCCTCCACGAACCCGTACCCTAAGCCGTACCCTAACCCTAACCCTAAGCCTAACCCTAACCCTAGGCTACCCTTGACTGCTTCTGCCTCCAATAGATTTCCTAAGCAGTAGTGTTTTAAGGAACAGCTTAAAAAGAGAATCCTAATGTGATTTCTTTATAATGGGTGTGTTCCTTATCTTATCCTAGTGTCTAGACTCTTCTCCATGGCTGGACCACCAAATAATATTCCTTTACGTGCTAAGGGGTATCTAGACAGTGCGATAGGTTTAATAACTACCCTAACCCTAACGCGTACCCTAACCGTAACCCCTACCCTAACCCTAACATGTACCCTAATCCGAACCCGTACCCTAAACCGAGCCCTAACCCTAACCCTAACCCTAACGCTAACCCTAACCCATACACTACGCCGTACCCGAACCCCTCCCCGAACCCGTACCCTAAGCCGTACCCTAACCCTAACCCTAAGCCTAACCCTAACCCTAGGCTACCCTTGACTGCTTCTGCCTCCAATAGATTTCCTAAGCAGTAGTGTTTTAAGGAACAGCTTAAAAAGAGAATCCTAATGTGATTTCTTTATAATGGGTGTGTTCCTTATTTATCCTAGTGTCTAAACTCTTCTCCATGGCTGGACCCCCAAATAATATTCCTTTACGTGCTAAAGGGTATCTAGAGAGTGGGATAGGTTTAATAACTACCCTAACCCTAACGCGTACCCTAACCCTAACCCCTACCCTAACCCTAACACGTACCCTAATCCTAACCCGTACCCTAAACCGAGCCCTAACCCAAACACTAACCCTAACCCTAACCCTAACCCTTACCCTACGCCTTAATCGAACCCCTCCCCGAACCCGTACCCTAAGCCGTACCCTAACCCTAATCCTAAGCCTAACCCTAACCCTAGGCTACCCTTGACTGCTTCTGCCTCCAATAGATTTCCTAAGCACTAGTGTTTTAAGGAACAGCTTAAAAAGAGAATCCTAATGTGATTTCTTTATAATGGGTGTGTTCCTTATCTTATCCTAGTGTCTAAACTCTTCTCCATGGCTGAACCCCCAAATAATATTCCTTTACGTGCTAAGGGGTATCTAGAGAGTGGGATAGGTTTACTAACTACCCTAACCCTAACCCCTACCCTAACCCTAACACGTACCCTAATCCTAACCCGTACCCTAAACCGAGCCCTAACCCTAACACTAACCCTAACCCTAACCCTAACCCATACCCTACGCCGTACCCGAACCCCTCTCCGAACCCGTATCCTAAGCCGTACCCTAACCCTAACCCTAAGCCTAACCCTAACCCTAGGCTACCCTTGACTGCTTCTGCCTCCAATAGATTTCCTAAGCAGTAGTGTTTTAAGGAACAGCTTAAAAAGGGAATCCTAATGTGATTTCTTTATAATGGGTGTGTTCCTTATTTATCCTAGTGTCTAAACTCTTCTCCATGGCTGGACCCCCAAATAATATTCCTTTACGTGCTAAGGGGTATCTAGAGAGTGGGATAGGTTTAATAACTACCCTAACCCTAACGCGTACCCTAACCGTAACCCCTACCCTAACCCTAACACGTACCCTAATCCGAACCCGTACCCTAAACCGAGCCCTAACCCTAACACTAACCCTAACCCTAACCCTAACCCATACCCTACGCCGTACCCGCACCCCTCCCCGAACCCGTACCCTAAGCCGTACCCTAAGCCTAACCCTAAGCCTAACCCTAACCCTAGGCTACACTTGACTGCTTCTGCCTCCAATAGATTTCCTAAGCAGTAGTGCTTTAAGGAACAGGTTAAAAAGAGAATCCTAATGTGATTTCTTTATAATGGGTGTGTTCCTTATCTTATCCTAGTGTCTAAACTCTTCTCCATGGCTGGACCCCCAAATAATATTCCCTTACGTGCTAAGGGGTTTCTAGAGAGTGGGATAGGTTTACTAACTACCCTAACCCTAACGCGTACCCTAACCCTAACCCCTACCCTAACCCTAACACGTACCCTAATCCGAACCCGTACCCTAAACCGAGCCCTAACCCTAACACTAACCCTAACCCTAACCGTAACCCATACCCTAAGCCGTACCCGAACCCCTCCCCGAACCCGTACCCTAAGCCGTACCCTAACCCTAACCCTAAGCCTAACCCTAACCCTACGCTACCCTTGACTGCTTCTGCCTCCAATAGATATTCTAAGCACTAATGTTTTAAGGAACGGCTTAAAAAGAGAATCCTAATGTGATTTCTTTATAATGGGTGTGTTCCTTATCTTATCCTAGTGTCTAAACTCTTCTCCATGGCTGGATCCCCAAATAATATTCCTTTACGCTGTAAGGGGTATCTAGAGAGTGGGATAGTTTTAATAACTACCCTAACCCTAACGCGTACCCTAACCCTAACCCCTACCCTAACCCTAACACGTACCCTAATCCTAATCCGTACCCTAAACCGAGCCCTAACACTAACACTAACCCTAACCCTAACCCATACCCTACGCCGTACCCGAACCCCTCCCCGAAACCGTACCCTAAGCCGTACCCTAACCCTAACCCTAAGCCTAACCCTAACCTTAGGCTACCCTTGACTGCTTCTGCCTCCAATAGATTTCCTAAGCACTAATGTTTTAAGGAACAGCTTAAAAAGAGAATCCTAATGTGATTTCTTTATAATAGTTGTGTTCCTTATTTTATCCTAGTGTCTAAACTCTTCTCCATGGCTGGACCTCCAAATAATATACCTTTACGTGCTAAGCGGTATCTAGAGAGTGGGATAGGTTTAATAACTACCCTAACCCTAACGCGTACCCTAACCCTAACCCCTACCCTAACCCTAACACGTACCCTAATCCTAACCCGTACCCTAAACCGAGCCCTAAAGCTAACACTAACCCTAACCCTAACCCTAACCCATACCCTACGCCGTACCTGAACCCCTACACGAACCCGTACCCTAAGCCGTACCCTAAGCCTAACCCTAAGCCTAACCCTAACCCTAGGCTACCCTTGACTGCTTCTGCCTCCAATAGATTTCCTAAGCACTAGTGTTTTAAGGAACAGCTTAAAAAGAGAATCCTAATGTGATTTCTTTATAATGGGTGTGTTCCTTATCTTATCCTAGTGTCTAAACTCTTCTCCATGGCTGGACCCCCAAATAATATTCCTTTACGTGCTAAGGGGTATCTAGAGAGTGGGATAGGTTTAATAACTACCCTAAACCTAACACGTACCCTAACCCTAACCCCTACCCTCAACCTAACACGTACCCTAATCCTAACCCGTACCCTAAACCGAGCCCTAACCCTAACACTAACCCTAACCCTAACCCATAACCTATGCCGTACCCGAACCCCTCCCCGAACCCGTACCCTAAGCCGTACCCTAAACCTAACCCTAAGCCTAACCCTAACCTTAGGCTACCCTTGACTGCTTCTGCCTCCAATAGATTTCCTAAGCACTAGTGTTTTAAGGAACAGCTTAAAAAGAGAATCCTACTGTGATTTCTTTATAATAGGTGTGTTCCTTATCTTATCCTAGTGTCTAAACTCTTCTGCATGGCTGGACCTCCAAATAATATTCCTTTACATGCTAAGGGGTATCTAGAGAGTGGGATAGGTTTAATAACTACCCTAACCCTAATGCGTACCCTAACCCTAACCCCTACCCTAACCCTAACACGTACCCTAATCCTAACCCGTACCCTAAACCGAGCCCTAAAGCTAACACTAACCCTAACCCTAACCCTAACCCATACCCTACGCCGTACCTGAACCCCTACACGAACCCGTACCCTAAGCCGTACGCTAACCCTAACCCTAACCCTAACCCTAACCCTAGGCTACCCTTGACTGCTTCTGCCTCCAATAGATTTTCTAAGCACTAATGTTTTAAGGAACGGCTTAAAAATAGAATCCTAATGTGATTTCTTTATAATGGGTGTGTTCCTTATCTTATCCTAGTGTCTAAACTCTTCTCCATGGCTGGACCCCCAAATAATATTCCTTTACGTGCTAAGGGGTATCTAGAGAGTGGGATAGGTTTAATAACTACCCTAACCCTAACGCATACCCTAACTCTAACCCCTACACTAACCCTAACACGTACCCTAATCCTAACCCGTACCCTAAACCGAGCCCTAACCTTAACACTAACCCTAACCCTAACCCTAACACATACCCTACGCTGTACCCGAACCCCTCCCCGAACCCGTACCCTAAGCCGTACCCTAAGCCTAACCCTAAGCCTAACCCTAACCCTAGGCTTCCCTTGACTGCTTCTGCCTCCAAAAGATTTCCTAAGCACTAGTGTTTTAAGGAACAGCTTAAAAAGAGAATCCTAATGTGATTTCTTTATAATGGGTGTGTTCCTTATCTTATCCTAGTGTCTAAACTCTTCTCCATGGCTGGACCCCCAAATAATATTCCTTTACGTGCTAAGGGGTATCTAGACAGTGCGATAGGTTTAATAACTACCCTAAACCTAACGCGTACCCTAACCGTAACCCCTACCCTAACCCTAACACGTACCCTAATCCGAACCCGTACCCTAAACCGATCCCTAACCCTAACACTAACCCTAACCCTAACCCTAACCCATACCCTACGCCGTACACGAACCCCTCCCCGAAACCGTACCCTAAGCCGTACCCTAAGCCTAACCCTAACCCTAGGCTACCCTTGACTGCTTCTGCCTCCAATAGATTTCCTAAGCACTAGTGTTTTAAGGAACAGCTTAAAAAGAGAATCCTAATGTGATTTCTTTATAATGGGTGTGTTCCTTATCTTATCCTAGTGTCTAAACTCTTCTCCATGGCTGGACCCCCAAATAATATTCCTTTACGTGCTAAGGGGTATCTAGAGAGTGGGATAGGTTTAATAACTACCCTAAACCTAATGCGTACCCTAACCCTAACCCCTACCCTAACCCTAACACGTACCCTAATCCTAACCCGTACCCTAAACCGAGCCCTAACCCTAACACTAACCCTAATCCTAACCCTAACCCATACCCTACGGCGTACCCGAACCCCTCCCCGTACCCGTACCCTAACCCTAACCCTAAGCCTAACCCTAACCCTAGGCTACCCTTGACTGCTTCTGCCTCCAATAGATTTCCTAAGCACTAGTGTTTTAAGGAACGGCTTAAAAAGAGAATCCTAATGTGATTTCTTTATAATGGGTGTGTTCCTTATCTTATCCTAGTGTCTAAACTCTTCTCCATGGCTGGACCCCCAAATAATATTCCTTTACGTGCTAAGGGGTATCTAGAGAGTGGGATAGGTTTAATAACTACCCTAACCTAACGCGTACCCTAACCCTAAACCCTACCCTAACCCTAACACGTACCCTAATCCTAACCCGTAACCTATATCGAGCCCTAAACCTAACACTAACCCTAACCCTAACCCTAACCCATACCCTACGCCGTACGCGAACCCCTCCCCGAACCCGTACACTAAACCGTACCCTAAGCCTAACCCTAAGCCTAACCCTAAACCTAGGCTACCCTTGACTGCTTCTGCCTCCAATAGATTTCCTAAGCACTAGTGTTTTAAGGAACAGCTTAAAAATAGAATCCTAATGTGATTTCTTTATAAAGGTTGTGTTCCTTATCTTATCCTAGTGTCTAAACTCTTCCCCATGGCTGGACCCCCAAATAATATTCCTATACGTGCTAAGGGGTATCTAGAGAGTGGGATAGGTTTAATAACTACCCTAACCCTAACGCGTACCCTAACCCTAACCCCTACCCTAACCCTAACACGTACCCTAACCCTAACCCGTACCCTAAACCGAGCCCTAACCTTAACACTAACCCTAACCCTAACCCTAACACATACCCTACGCTGTACCCGAACCCCTCCCCGAACCCGTACCCTAAGCCGTACCCTAAGCCTAACCCTAAGCCTAACCCTAACCCTAGGCTTCCCTTGACTGCTTCTGCCTCCAAAAGATTTCCTAAGCACTAGTGTTTTAAGGAACAGCTTAAAAAGAGAATCCTAATGTGATTTCTTTATAATGGGTGTGTTCCTTATCTTATCCTAGTGTCTAGACTCTTCTCCATGGCTGGACCCCCAAATAATATTCGTTTACGTGCTAAGGGGTATCTAGACAGTGCGATAGGTTTAATAACTACCCTAACCCTAACGCGTACCCTAACCGTAACCCCTACCCTAACCCTAACACGTACCCTAATCCGAACCCGTACCCTAAACCGAGCCCTAACCCTAACACTAACCCTAACCCTAACCCTAACCCATACCCTACGCCGTACACGAACCCCTCCCCGAAACCGTACCCTAAGCCGTACCCTAAGCCTAACCCTAACCCTAGGCTACCCTTGACTGCTTCTCCCTCCAATAGATTTCCTAAGCACTAGTGCTTTAAGCAACAGCTTAAAAAGAGAATCCTAATGTGATTTCTTTATAATGGGTGTGTTCCTTATCTTATCCTAGTGTCTAAACTCTTCTCCATGGCTGGACCCCCAAATAATATTCGCTTACGTGCTAAGGGGTATCTAGAGAGTGGGATAGGTTTACTAACTACCCTAACCCTAACGCGTACCCTAACCCTAACCCCTACCCTAACCCTAACACGTACCCTAATCCTAACCCGTACCCTAAACCGAGCCCTAACCCTAACACTAACCCTAACCCTAACCCTAACCCATACCCTACGCCGTACCCGAACCAATCCCCTAACCCGTACCCTAAGCCGTACCCTAAGCCTAACCCTAAGCCTAACCCTAACCCTACGCTACCCTTGACTGCTTCTGCCTCCAATACATTTCCTAAGCAGTAGTGTTTTAAGGAACAGCTTAAAAAGAGAATCCTAATGTGATTTCTTTAGAATGGGTGTGTTCCTTATCTTATCCTAGTGTCTAGACTCTTCTCCATTGCTGGACCCCCAAATAATATTCCTTTACGTGCTAAGGGGTATCTAGAGAGTGGGATAGGTTTAATAACTACCCTAACCCTAACGCGTACCCTAACCCTAACCCCTACCCTAACCCTAACACGTACCCTAATCCTAACCCGTACCCTAAACCGACCCCTAACCCTAACACTAACCCTAACCCTAACCCTAACCCATACCCTACGCCGTAACCGCACCCCTCCCCGAACCCGTACCCTAAGCCGTACCCTAAGCCTAACCCTAAACCTAGGCTACCCTTGACTGCTTCTGCCTCCAATAGATTTCCTAAGCACTAGTGTTTTAAGGAACAGCTTAAAAAGAGAATCCTAATGTGATTTCTTTATAATGGGTGTGTTCCTTATCTTATCCTAGTGTCTAAACTCTTCTCCAGGGCTGGACCCCCAAATAATATTCCTTTACGTGCTAAGGGGTATCTAGAGAGTGGGATAGGTTGAATAACTACACTAACCCTAACGCGTACCCTAACCCTAACCCCTACCCTAACCCTAACACGTACCCTAATCCTAACCCGTACCCTAAACCGAGCCCTAACCCTAACGCTAACCCTATCCCTAACCCTAATCCATACCCTACACCGTACACGAACCCCTCCCCGAACCCGTACGCTAAGCCGTACCCTAAGCCTAACCCTAAGCCTAACCCTAACCCTAGGCTACCCTTGACTGCTTCTGCCTCCAATAGATTTCCTAGGCACTAATGTTTTAAGGAACAGCTTAAAAAGGGAATCCTAATGTGATTTCTTTATAATGGGTGTGTTCCTTATCTTATCCTAGTGTCTAAACTCTTCTCCATGGCTGGACCTCCAAATAATATTCCTTGACGTGCTAAGGGGTATGTAGAGAGTGGGATAGGTTTAATAACTACCCTAACCCTAACGCGTACCTTAACCCTAACCCCTACCCTAACCCTAACACGTACCCTAATCCTAACCCGTACCCTAAACCGAGCCCTAACCCTAACACTAACCCTAACCCTAACCCATACCCTACGCCGTACCCGAACACCTCCGCGAACCCGTACCCTAAGCCGTACCCTAACCCTAACCCTAAGCCTAACCCTAACCCTAGGCTACCCTTGACTGCTTCTGCCTCCAGTAGATTTCCTAAGCACTAGTGTTTTAAGGAACAGCCTAAAAAGAGAATCCTAATGTGATTTCTTTATAATGGGTGTGTTCCTTATCTTATCCTAGTGTCTAAACTCTTCTCCAGGGCTGGACCCCCAAATAATATTCCTTTACGTGCTAAGGAGTATCTAGAGAGTGGGATAGGTTGAATAACTACCCTAACCCTAACGCGTACCCTAACCCTAACCCCTACCCTAACCCTAACACGTACCCTAATCCTAACCCGTACCCTAAACCGAGCCCTAACCCTAACGCTAACCCTAACCCTAACCCTAATCCATACCCTACACCGTACACGGACCCCTCCCCGAACCCGTACGCTAAGCCGTACCCTAAGCCTAACCCTAAGACTAACCCTAACCCTAGGCTACCCTTGACTGCTTCTGCCTCCAATAGATTTCCTAAGCACTAGTGTTTTAAGGAACAGCTTAAAAAGAGAATCCTAATGTGATTTCTTGATAATGGGTGTGTTCCTTATCTTATCCTAGTGTCTCAACTCTTCTCCAGGGTTGGACCCCCAAATAATATTCCTTTACGTGCTAAGGGGTATCTAGAGAGTGGGATAGGTTTAATAACTACCCTAACCCTAACGCGTACCCTAACCCTAACCCCTACCCTAACCCTAACACATACCCTAATCCTAACCCGTAACCTAAACCGAGCCCTAACCCTAACACTAACCCTAACCCTAACCCATACCCTACGCCGTACCCGAACACCTCCGCGAACCCGTACCCTAAGCCGTACCCTAACCCTAACCCTAAGCCTAACCCTAACCCTAGGCTACCCTTGACTGCTTCTGCCTCCAATAGATTTCCTAAGCACTAGTGTTTTAAGGAACAGCTTAAAAAGAGAATCCTAATGTGATTTCTTTATAATGGGTGTGTTCCTTATCTTATCCTAGTGTCTAAACTCTTCTGCAGGGCTGGACCCCCAAATAATATTCCTTTACGTGCTAAGGGGTATCTAGAGAGTGGGATAGGTTGAATAACTACACTAACCCTAACGCGTACCCTAACCCTAACCCCTACCCTAACCCTAACACGTACCCTAATCCTAACCCGTACCCTAAACCGAGCCCTAACCCTAACGCTAACCCTATCCCTAACCCTAATCCATACCCTACACCGTACACGAACCCCTCCCCGAACCCGTACGCTAAGCCGTACCCTAAGCCTAACCCTAAGACTAACCCTAACCCTAGGCTACCCTTGACTGCTTCTGCCTCCAATAGATTTCCTAGGCACTAATGTTTTAAGGAACAGCTTAAAAAGGGAATCCTAATGTGATTTCTTTATAATGGGTGTGTTCCTTATCTTATCCTAGTGTCTAAACTCTTCTCCATGGCTGGACCTCCAAATAATATTCCTTGACGTGCTAAGGGGTATCTAGAGAGTGGGATAGGTTTAATAACTACCCTAACCCTAACGCGTACCTTAACCCTAACCCCTACCCTAACCCTTACACGTACCCTAATCCTAAACCGTACCCTAAACCGAGCCCTAACCCTAACAGTAACCCTAACCCTAACCCTAACCCATACCCTACGCCGTACCCGAACACCTCTCCGAACCCGTAACCTAAGCCGTACCCTAACCCTAACCCTAAGCCTAACCCTAACCCTAGGCTACCCTTGACTGCTTCTGCCTCCAGTAGATTTCCTAAGCACTAGTGTTTTAAGGAACAGCTTAAAAAGAGAATCCTAATGTGATTTCTTTATAATGGGTGTGTTCCTTATCTTATCCTAGTGTCTAAACTCTTCTCCAGGGCTGGACCCCCAAATAATATTCCTTTACGTGCTAAGGGGTATCTAGAGAGTGGGATAGGTTGAATAACTACCCTAACCCTAACGCGTACCCTAACCCTAACCCCTACCCTAACCCTAACACGTACCCTAATCCTAACCCGTACCCTAAACCGAGCCCTAACCCTAACGCTAACCCTAACCCTAACCCTAATCCATACCATACACCGTACACGGACCCCTCCCCGAACCCGTACGCTAAGCCGTACCCTAAGCCTAACCCTAAGACTAACCCTAACCCTAGGCTACCCTTGACTGCTTCTGCCTCCAATAGATTTCCTAAGCACTAGTGTTTTAAGGAACAGCTTAAAAACAGAATCCTAATGTGATTTCTTGATAATGGGTGTGTTCCTTATCTTATCCTAGTGTCTCAACTCTTCTCCAGGGTTGGACCCCCAAATAATATTCCTTTACGTGCTAAGGGGTATCTAGAGAGTGGGATAGGTTTAATAACTACCCTAACCCTAACGCGTACCCTAACCCTAACCCCTACCCTAACCCTAACACATACCCTAATCCTAACCCGTACCCTAAACCGAGCCCTAACCCTAACACTAACCCTAACCCTAACACTAACCCATACCCTAAACCGTACACGGACCCCTCCCCGAACCCGTACCCTAAGCCGTACCCTAACCCTAACCCTAAGCCTAACCCTAACCCTAGGCTACCCTTGACTGCTTCTGCCTCCAATAGATTTCCTAAGCACTAGTGTTTTAAGGAACAGCTTAAAAAGAGAATCCTAATGTGATTTCTTGATAATGGGTGTGTTCCTTATCTTATCCTAGTGTCTCAACTCTTCTCCAGGGCTGGACCCCCAAATAATATTCCTTTACGTGCTAAGGGGTATCTAGAGAGTGGGATAGGTTTAATAACTACCCTAACCCTAACGCGTACCCTAACCCTAACCCCTACCCTAACCCTAACTCATACCCTAATCCTAACTCGTACCCTAAACCGAGCCCTAACCCTAACACTAACCCTAACCCTAACCCATACCCTACGCCGTACCCGAACACCTCCGCGAACCCGTACCCTAAGCCGTACCCTAACCCTAACCCTAAGCCTAACCCTAACCCTAGGCTACCCTTGACTGCTTCTGCCTCCAATAGATTTCCTAAGCACTAGTGTTTTAAGGAACAGCTTAAAAAGAGAATCCTAATGTGATTTCTTTATAATGGGTGTGTTCCTTATCTTATCCTAGTGTCTAAACTCTTCTGCAGGGCTGGACCCCCAAATAATATTCCTTTACGTGCTAAGGGGTATCTAGAGAGTGGGATAGGTTGAATAACTACACTAACCCTAACGCGTACCCTAACCCTAACCCCTACCCTAACCCTAACACGTACCCTAATCCTAACCCGTACCCTAAACCGAGCCCTAACCCTAACGCTAACCCTAACCCTAACCCTAATCCATACCCTACACCGTACACGAACCCCTCCCCGAACCCGTACGCTAAGCCGTACCCTAAGCCTAACCCTAAGACTAACCCTAACCCTAGGCTACCCTTGACTGCTTCTGCCTCCAATAGATTTCCTAGGCACTAATGTTTTAAGGAACAGCTTAAAAAGGGAATCCTAATGTGATTTCTTTATAATGGGTGTGTTCCTTATCTTATCCTAGTGTCTAAACTCTTCTCCATGGCTGGACCTCCAAATAATATTCCTTGACGTGCTAAGGGGTATCTAGAGAGTGGGATAGGTTTAATAACTACCCTAACCCTAACGCGTACCTTAACCCTAACCCCTACCCTAACCCTTACACGTACCCTAATCCTAAACCGTACCCTAAACCGAGCCCTAACCCTAACAGTAACCCTAACCCTAACCCTAACCCATACCCTACGCCGTACCCGAACACCTCTCCGAACCCGTAACCTAAGCCGTACCCTAACCCTAACCCTAAGCCTAACCCTAACCCTAGGCTACCCTTGACTGCTTCTGCCTCCAATAGATTTCCTAAGCACTAGTGTTTTAAGGAACAGCTTAAAAAGAGAATCCTAATGTGATTTCTTGATAATGGGTGTGTTCCTTATCTTATCCTAGTGTCTCAACTCTTCTCCAGGGCTGGACCCCCAAATAATATTCCTTTACGTGCTAAGGGGTATCTAGAGAGTGGGATAGGTTTAATAACTACCCTAACCCTAACGCGTACCCTAACCCTAACCCCTACCCTAACCCTAACACATACCCTAATCCTAACTCGTACCCTAAACCGAGCCCTAACCCTAACACTAACCCTAACCCTAACCCATACCCTACGCCGTACCCGAACACCTCCGCGAACCCGTACCCTAAGCCGTACCCTAACCCTAACCCTAAGCCTAACCCTAACCCTAGGCTACCCTTGACTGCTTCTGCCTCCAATAGATTTCCTAAGCACTAGTGTTTTAAGGAACAGCTTAAAAAGAGAATCCTAATGTGATTTCTTTATAATGGGTGTGTTCCTTATCTTATCCTAGTGTCTAAACTCTTCTCCAGGGCTGGACCCCCAAATAATATTCCTTTACGTGCTAAGGGGTATCTAGAGAGTGGGATAGGTTGAATAACTACCCTAACCCTAACGCGTACCCTAACCCTAACCCCTACCCTAACCCTAACACGTACCCTAATCCTAACCCGTACCCTAAACCGAGCCCTAACCCTAACGCTAACCCTAACCCTAACCCTAATCCATACCCTACACCGTACACGGACCCCTCCCCGAACCCGTACGCTAAGTCGTACCCTAAGCCTAACCCTAAGCCTAACCCTAACCCTAGGCTACCCTTGACTGCTTCTGCCTCCAATAGATTTCCTAAGCACTAATGTTTTAAGGAACAGCTTAAAAAGGGAATCCTAATGTGATTTCTTTATAATGGGTGTGTTCCTTATCTTATCCTAGTGTCTAAACTCTTCTCCATGGCTGGACCTCCAAATAATATTCCTTGACGTGCTAAAGGGTATCTAGAGAGTGGGATAGGTTTAATAACTACCCTAACCCTAACGCGTACCTTAACCCTAACCCCTACCCTAACCCTAACACGTACCCTAATCCTAACCCGTACCCTAAACCGAGCCCTAACCCTAACACTAACCCTAACCCTAACCCATACCCTATGCCGTACCCGAACACCTCCGCGAACCCGTACCCTAAGCGATACCATAACCCTAACCCTAAGCCTAACCCTAACCCTAGGCTACCCTTGACTGCTTCTGCCTCCAATAGATTTCCTAAGCACTAGTGTTTTAAAGAACAGCTTAAAAAGAGAATCCTAATGTGATTTCTTTATAATGGGTGTGTTCCTTATCTTATCCTAGTGTCTAAACTCTTCTCCATGCCTGGACCCCAAAATAATATTCCTTTACGTGCTAAGGGGTATCTAGAGAGTGGGATAGGTTTAATAACTATCCTAACCCTAACGCGTACCCTAACCCTAACCCCTACCCTAACCCTAACACGTACCCTAATCCTAACCCGTACCCTAAACCGAGCCCTAACCCTAACGCTAACCCTAACCCTAACCCTAATCCATACCCTACACCGTACACGGACCCCTCCCCGAACCCGTACCCTAAGCCGTACCCTAACCCTAACCCTAAGCCTAACCCTAACCCTAGGCTACCCTTGACTGCTTCTGCCTCCAATAGATTTCCTAAGCACTAATGTTTTAAGGAACAGCTTAAAAAGGGAATCCTAATGTGATTTCTTTATAATGGGTGTGTTCCTTATCTTATCCTAGTGTCTAAACTCTTCTCCATGGCTGGACCTCCAAATAATATTCCTTGACGTGCTAAGGGGTATCTAGAGAGTGGGATAGGTTTAATAACTACCCTAACCCTAACGCGTACCTTAACCCTAACCCCTACCCTAACCCTAACACGTACCCTAATCCTAACCCGTACCCTAACCGAGCCCTAACCCTAACACTAACCCTAACCCTAACCCTAACCCATACCCTACGCCGTACCCGAACACCTCCCCGAACCCGTACCCTAAGCCGTACCCTAACCCTAACCCTAAGCCTAACCCTAACCCTAGGCTACCCTTGACTGCTTCTGCCTCCAATAGATTTCCTAAGCACTAGTGTTTTAAGGAACAGCTTAAAAAGAGAATCCTAATGTGATTTCTTTATAATGGGTGTGTTCCTTATCTTATCCTAGTGTCTAAACTGTTCTCCAGGGCTGGACCCCCAAATAATATTCCTTTACGTGCTAAGGGGTATCTAGAGAGTGGGATAGGTTTAATAACTACCCTAACCCTAACGCGTACCCTAACCCTAACCCCTACCCTAACCCTAACACGTACCCTAATCCTAACCCGTACCCTAAACCGAGCCCTAACCCTAACACTAACCCTAACCCTATCTCTAAACTATACCGTACGCCGTACCTGAACCCCTCCCCGAACCCGTACCCTAAGCCGTACCCTAATCCTAACCCTAAGCCTAACCCTAACCCTAGGCTACCCTTGACTGCGTCTGCCTCCAATAGATTTCCTAAGCACTAGTGTTTTAAGGAACAGCTTAAAAAGAGAATCCTAATGTGATTTCTTTATAATGGGTGTGTTCCTTATCTTATCCTAGTGTCTAAACGCTTCTCCAGTGTTGGACCCCCAAATAATATTCCTTTACGTGCTAAGGGGTATCTAGAGAGTGGGATAGGTTTAATAACTACCCTAACCCTAACGCGTACCCTAACCCTAACCCCTACCCTAACCCTAACACGTACCCTAATCCTAACCCGTACCCTAAACCGAGCCCTAACCATAACCCTAACCCTAATCCATACCCTACACCGTACACGGACCCCTCCCCGAACCCGTACCCTAACCCTAACCCTAAGCCTAACCCTAACCCTAGGCTACCCTTGACTGCTTCTGCCTCCAATAGATTTCCTAAGCACTAGTGTTTTAAGGAACAGCTTAAAAAGGGAATCCTAATGTGATTTCTTTACAATGGGTGTGTTCCTTATCTTATCGTAGTGTCTAAACTCTTCTCCATGGCTGAACCTCAAATAATATTCCTTGACGTGCTAAGGGGTATCTAGAGAGTGGGATAGGTTTAATAAC
The DNA here is from genome assembly GCF_965194805.1 of Balaenoptera borealis. NCBI lineage: Eukaryota > Metazoa > Chordata > Mammalia > Artiodactyla > Balaenopteridae > Balaenoptera > Balaenoptera borealis. The sequence goes on from NW_028123596.1 coordinate 432,314, forward strand.
TACCCTAACCCTAACGCGTACCTTAACCCTAACCCCTACCCTAACCCTAACACGTACCCTAATCCTAACCCGTACCCTAACCGAGCCCTAACCCTAACACTAACCCTAACCCTAACCCTAACCCATACCCTACGCCGTACCTGAACACCTCCCCGAACCCGTACCCTAAGCCGTACCCTAACCCTAACCCTAAGCCTAACCCTAACCCTAGGCTACCCTTGACTGCTTCTGCCTCCAATAGATTTCCTAAGCACTAGTGTTTTAAGGAACAGCTTAAAAAGAGAATCTTAATGTGATTTCTTTATAATGGGTGTGTTCCTTATCTTATCCTAGTGTCTAAACTCTTCTCCAGGGCTGGACCCCCAAATAATATTCCTTTACGTGCTAAGGGGTATCTAGAGAGTGGGATAGGTTTAATAACTACCCTAACCCTAACGCGTACCCTAACCCTAACCCCTACCCTAACCCTAACACGTACCCTAATCCTAACCCGTACCCTAAACCGAGGCCTAAGCCTAACACTAACCCTAACCCTAACCCTAATCCATACACTACACCGTACACGGAACCCTCCCCGAACCTGTACCCTAAGCCGTACCCTAACACTAACCCTAAGCCTAACCCTAACCTTAGGCTACCCTTGACTGCTTCTGCCTCCAATAGATTTCTAAGCACTAGTGTTTTAAGGAACAGCTTAAAAAGAGAATCCTAATGTTATTTCTTTATAATGGGTGTGTTCCTTATCTTATCCTAGTGTCTAAACTCTTCTCCATGGCTGGACCCCCAAATAATATTCCTTTACGTGCTAAGGGGTATCTAGAGAGTGGGATAGGTTTAATAACTACCCTAACCCTAATGCGTACCCTAACCCTAACCCCTACCCTAATCCTAACACGTACCCTAATCCTAAGCCGTACCCTAAACCGAGCCCTAACCCTAACACTAACCCTAACACTAACCCATACCCTACACCGTACACGGACCCCTCCCCGAACCCGTACCCTAAGCCGTACCCTAAGCCTAACCCTAAGCCTAAACCTAACCCTAGGCTACCCTTGACTGCTTCTGCCTCCAATAGATTTCCTAAGCACTAGTGTTTTAAGGAACAGCTTAAAAAGAGAATCCTAATGTGATTTCTTTATAATGGGTGTGTTCCTTATCTTATCCTAGTGTCTAAACTCTTCTCCATGGCTGGACCTCCAAATAATATTCCTTGACGTGCTAAGGGGTATCTAGAGAGTGGGATAGGTTTAATAACTACCCTAACCCTAACGCGTACCTTAACCCTAACCCCTACCCTAACCCTTACACGTACCCTAATCCTAAACCGTACCCTAAACCGAGCCCTAACCCTAACAGTAACCCTAACCCTAACCCTAACCCATACCCTACGCCGTACCCGAACACCTCTCCGAACCCGTAACCTAAGCCGTACCCTAACCCTAACCCTAAGCCTAACCCTAACCCTAGGCTACCCTTGACTGCTTCTGCCTCCAATAGATTTCCTAAGCACTAGTGTTTTAAGGAACAGCTTAAAAAGAGAATCCTAATGTGATTTCTTTATAATGGGTGTGTTCCTTATCTTATCCTAGTGTCTAAACTCTTCTCCAGGGCTGGACCCCCAAATAATATTCCTTTACGTGCTAAGGGGTATCTAGAGAGTGGGATAGGTTGAATAACTACACTAACCCTAACGCGTACCCTAACCCTAACCCCTACCCTAACCCTAACACGTACCCTAATCCTAACCCGTACCCTAAACCTAGCCCTAACCCTAACGCTAACCCTAACCCTAACCCTAATCCATACCCTACACCGTACACGAACCCCTCCCCGAACCCGTACGCTAAGCCGTACCCTAAGCCTAACCCTAAGACTAACCCTAACCCTAGGCTACCCTTGACTGCTTCTGCCTCCAATAGATTTCCTAGGCACTAATGTTTTAAGGAACAGCTTAAAAAGGGAATCCTAATGTGATTTCTTTATAATGGGTGTGTTCCTTATCTTATCCTAGTGTCTAAACTCTTCTCCATGGCTGGACCTCCAAATAATATTCCTTGACGTGCTAAGGGGTATGTAGAGAGTGGGATAGGTTTAATAACTACCCTAACCCTAACGCGTACCTTAACCCTAACCCCTACCCTAACCCTAACACGTACCCTAATCCTAACCCGTACCCTAAACCGAGCCCTAACCCTAACACTAACCCTAACCCTAACCCATACCCTACGCCGTACCCGAACACCTCCGCGAACCCGTACCCTAAGCCGTACCCTAACCCTAACCCTAAGCCTAACCCTAACCCTAGGCTACCCTTGACTGCTTCTGCCTCCAGTAGATTTCCTAAGCACTAGTGTTTTAAGGAACAGCCTAAAAAGAGAATCCTAATGTGATTTCTTTATAATGGGTGTGTTCCTTATCTTATCCTAGTGTCTAAACTCTTCTCCAGGGCTGGACCCCCAAATAATATTCCTTTACGTGCTAAGGGGTATCTAGAGAGTGGGATAGGTTGAATAACTACCCTAACCCTAACGCGTACCCTAACCCTAACCCCTACCCTAACCCTAACACGTACCCTAATCCTAACCCGTACCCTAAACCGAGCCCTAACCCTAACGCTAACCCTAACCCTAACCCTAATCCATACCCTACACCGTACACGGACCCCTCCCCGAACCCGTACGCTAAGCCGTACCCTAAGCCTAACCCTAAGACTAACCCTAACCCTAGGCTACCCTTGACTGCTTCTGCCCCCAATAGATTTCCTAAGCACTAGTGTTTTAAGGAACAGCTTAAAAAGAGAATCCTAATGTGATTTCTTGATAATGGGTGTGTTCCTTATCTTATCCTAGTGTCTCAACTCTTCTCCAGGGTTGGACCCCCAAATAATATTCCTTTACGTGCTAAGGGGTATCTAGAGAGTGGGATAGGTTTAATAACTACCCTAACCCTAACGCGTACCCTAACCCTAACCCCTACCCTAACCCTAACACATACCCTAATCCTAACCCGTAACCTAAACCGAGCCCTAACCCTAACACTAACCCTAACCCTAACCCATACCCTACGCCGTACCCGAACACCTCCGCGAACCCGTACCCTAAGCCGTACCCTAACCCTAACCCTAAGCCTAACCCTAACCCTAGGCTACCCTTGACTGCTTCTGCCTCCAATAGATTTCCTAAGCACTAGTGTTTTAAGGAACAGCTTAAAAAGAGAATCCTAATGTGATTTCTTTATAATGGGTGTGTTCCTTATCTTATCCTAGTGTCTAAACTCTTCTGCAGGGCTGGACCCCCAAATAATATTCCTTTACGTGCTAAGGGGTATCTAGAGAGTGGGATAGGTTGAATAACTACACTAACCCTAACGCGTACCCTAACCCTAACCCCTACCCTAACCCTAACACGTACCCTAATCCTAACCCGTACCCTAAACCGAGCCCTAACCCTAACGCTAACCCTATCCCTAACCCTAATCCATACCCTACACCGTACACGAACCCCTCCCCGAACCCGTACGCTAAGCCGTACCCTAAGCCTAACCCTAAGACTAACCCTAACCCTAGGCTACCCTTGACTGCTTCTGCCTCCAATAGATTTCCTAGGCACTAATGTTTTAAGGAACAGCTTAAAAAGGGAATCCTAATGTGATTTCTTTATAATGGGTGTGTTCCTTATCTTATCCTAGTGTCTAAACTCTTCTCCATGGCTGGACCTCCAAATAATATTCCTTGACGTGCTAAGGGGTATCTAGAGAGTGGGATAGGTTTAATAACTACCCTAACCCTAACGCGTACCTTAACCCTAACCCCTACCCTAACCCTTACACGTACCCTAATCCTAAACCGTACCCTAAACCGAGCCCTAACCCTAACAGTAACCCTAACCCTAACCCTAACCCATACCCTACGCCGTACCCGAACACCTCTCCGAACCCGTAACCTAAGCCGTACCCTAACCCTAACCCTAAGCCTAACCCTAACCCTAGGCTACCCTTGACTGCTTCTGCCTCCAGTAGATTTCCTAAGCACTAGTGTTTTAAGGAACAGCTTAAAAAGAGAATCCTAATGTGATTTCTTTATAATGGGTGTGTTCCTTATCTTATCCTAGTGTCTAAACTCTTCTCCAGGGCTGGACCCCCAAATAATATTCCTTTACGTGCTAAGGGGTATCTAGAGAGTGGGATAGGTTGAATAACTACCCTAACCCTAACGCGTACCCTAACCCTAACCCCTACCCTAACCCTAACACGTACCCTAATCCTAACCCGTACCCTAAACCGAGCCCTAACCCTAACGCTAACCCTAACCCTAACCCTAATCCATACCATACACCGTACACGGACCCCTCCCCGAACCCGTACGCTAAGCCGTACCCTAAGCCTAACCCTAAGACTAACCCTAACCCTAGGCTACCCTTGACTGCTTCTGCCTCCAATAGATTTCCTAAGCACTAGTGTTTTAAGGAACAGCTTAAAAAGAGAATCCTAATGTGATTTCTTGATAATGGGTGTGTTCCTTATCTTATCCTAGTGTCTCAACTCTTCTCCAGGGTTGGACCCCCAAATAATATTCCTTTACGTGCTAAGGGGTATCTAGAGAGTGGGATAGGTTTAATAACTACCCTAACCCTAACGCGTACCCTAACCCTAACCCCTACCCTAACCCTAACACATACCCTAATCCTAACCCGTACCCTAAACCGAGCCCTAACCCTAACACTAACCCTAACCCTAACACTAACCCATACCCTAAACCGTACACGGACCCCTCCCCGAACCCGTACCCTAAGCCGTACCCTAACCCTAACCCTAAGCCTAACCCTAACCCTAGGCTACCCTTGACTGCTTCTGCCTCCAATAGATTTCCTAAGCACTAGTGTTTTAAGGAACAGCTTAAAAAGAGAATCCTAATGTGATTTCTTGATAATGGGTGTGTTCCTTATCTTATCCTAGTGTCTCAACTCTTCTCCAGGGCTGGACCCCCAAATAATATTCCTTTACGTGCTAAGGGGTATCTAGAGAGTGGGATAGGTTTAATAACTACCCTAACCCTAACGCGTACCCTAACCCTAACCCCTACCCTAACCCTAACTCATACCCTAATCCTAACTCGTACCCTAAACCGAGCCCTAACCCTAACACTAACCCTAACCCTAACCCATACCCTACGCCGTACCCGAACACCTCCGCGAACCCGTACCCTAAGCCGTACCCTAACCCTAACCCTAAGCCTAACCCTAACCCTAGGCTACCCTTGACTGCTTCTGCCTCCAATAGATTTCCTAAGCACTAGTGTTTTAAGGAACAGCTTAAAAAGAGAATCCTAATGTGATTTCTTTATAATGGGTGTGTTCCTTATCTTATCCTAGTGTCTAAACTCTTCTGCAGGGCTGGACCCCCAAATAATATTCCTTTACGTGCTAAGGGGTATCTAGAGAGTGGGATAGGTTGAATAACTACACTAACCCTAACGCGTACCCTAACCCTAACCCCTACCCTAACCCTAACACGTACCCTAATCCTAACCCGTACCCTAAACCGAGCCCTAACCCTAACGCTAACCCTAACCCTAACCCTAATCCATACCCTACACCGTACACGAACCCCTCCCCGAACCCGTACGCTAAGCCGTACCCTAAGCCTAACCCTAAGACTAACCCTAACCCTAGGCTACCCTTGACTGCTTCTGCCTCCAATAGATTTCCTAGGCACTAATGTTTTAAGGAACAGCTTAAAAAGGGAATCCTAATGTGATTTCTTTATAATGGGTGTGTTCCTTATCTTATCCTAGTGTCTAAACTCTTCTCCATGGCTGGACCTCCAAATAATATTCCTTGACGTGCTAAGGGGTATCTAGAGAGTGGGATAGGTTTAATAACTACCCTAACCCTAACGCGTACCTTAACCCTAACCCCTACCCTAACCCTTACACGTACCCTAATCCTAAACCGTACCCTAAACCGAGCCCTAACCCTAACAGTAACCCTAACCCTAACCCTAACCCATACCCTACGCCGTACCCGAACACCTCTCCGAACCCGTAACCTAAGCCGTACCCTAACCCTAACCCTAAGCCTAACCCTAACCCTAGGCTACCCTTGACTGCTTCTGCCTCCAATAGATTTCCTAAGCACTAGTGTTTTAAGGAACAGCTTAAAAAGAGAATCCTAATGTGATTTCTTGATAATGGGTGTGTTCCTTATCTTATCCTAGTGTCTCAACTCTTCTCCAGGGCTGGACCCCCAAATAATATTCCTTTACGTGCTAAGGGGTATCTAGAGAGTGGGATAGGTTTAATAACTACCCTAACCCTAACGCGTACCCTAACCCTAACCCCTACCCTAACCCTAACACATACCCTAATCCTAACTCGTACCCTAAACCGAGCCCTAACCCTAACACTAACCCTAACCCTAACCCATACCCTACGCCGTACCCGAACACCTCCGCGAACCCGTACCCTAAGCCGTACCCTAACCCTAACCCTAAGCCTAACCCTAACCCTAGGCTACCCTTGACTGCTTCTGCCTCCAATAGATTTCCTAAGCACTAGTGTTTTAAGGAACAGCTTAAAAAGAGAATCCTAATGTGATTTCTTTATAATGGGTGTGTTCCTTATCTTATCCTAGTGTCTAAACTCTTCTCCAGGGCTGGACCCCCAAATAATATTCCTTTACGTGCTAAGGGGTATCTAGAGAGTGGGATAGGTTGAATAACTACCCTAACCCTAACGCGTACCCTAACCCTAACCCCTACCCTAACCCTAACACGTACCCTAATCCTAACCCGTACCCTAAACCGAGCCCTAACCCTAACGCTAACCCTAACCCTAACCCTAATCCATACCCTACACCGTACACGGACCCCTCCCCGAACCCGTACGCTAAGTCGTACCCTAAGCCTAACCCTAAGCCTAACCCTAACCCTAGGCTACCCTTGACTGCTTCTGCCTCCAATAGATTTCCTAAGCACTAATGTTTTAAGGAACAGCTTAAAAAGGGAATCCTAATGTGATTTCTTTATAATGGGTGTGTTCCTTATCTTATCCTAGTGTCTAAACTCTTCTCCATGGCTGGACCTCCAAATAATATTCCTTGACGTGCTAAAGGGTATCTAGAGAGTGGGATAGGTTTAATAACTACCCTAACCCTAACGCGTACCTTAACCCTAACCCCTACCCTAACCCTAACACGTACCCTAATCCTAACCCGTACCCTAAACCGAGCCCTAACCCTAACACTAACCCTAACCCTAACCCATACCCTATGCCGTACCCGAACACCTCCGCGAACCCGTACCCTAAGCGATACCATAACCCTAACCCTAAGCCTAACCCTAACCCTAGGCTACCCTTGACTGCTTCTGCCTCCAATAGATTTCCTAAGCACTAGTGTTTTAAAGAACAGCTTAAAAAGAGAATCCTAATGTGATTTCTTTATAATGGGTGTGTTCCTTATCTTATCCTAGTGTCTAAACTCTTCTCCATGGCTGGACCCCAAAATAATATTCCTTTACGTGCTAAGGGGTATCTAGAGAGTGGGATAGGTTTAATAACTATCCTAACCCTAACGCGTACCCTAACCCTAACCCCTACCCTAACCCTAACACGTACCCTAATCCTAACCCGTACCCTAAACCGAGCCCTAACCCTAACGCTAACCCTAACCCTAACCCTAATCCATACCCTACACCGTACACGGACCCCTCCCCGAACCCGTACCCTAAGCCGTACCCTAACCCTAACCCTAAGCCTAACCCTAACCCTAGGCTACCCTTGACTGCTTCTGCCTCCAATAGATTTCCTAAGCACTAATGTTTTAAGGAACAGCTTAAAAAGGGAATCCTAATGTGATTTCTTTATAATGGGTGTGTTCCTTATCTTATCCTAGTGTCTAAACTCTTCTCCATGGCTGGACCTCCAAATAATATTCCTTGACGTGCTAAGGGGTATCTAGAGAGTGGGATAGGTTTAATAACTACCCTAACCCTAACGCGTACCTTAACCCTAACCCCTACCCTAACCCTAACACGTAACCTAATCCTAACCCGTACCCTAACCGAGCCCTAACCCTAACACTAACCCTAACCCTAACCCTAACCCATACCCTACGCCGTACCCGAACACCTCCCCGAACCCGTACCCTAAGCCGTACCCTAACCCTAACCCTAAGCCTAACCCTAACCCTAGGCTACCCTTGACTGCTTCTGCCTCCAATAGATTTCCTAAGCACTAGTGTTTTAAGGAACAGCTTAAAAAGAGAATCCTAATGTGATTTCTTTATAATGGGTGTGTTCCTTATCTTATCCTAGTGTCTAAACTGTTCTCCAGGGCTGGACCCCCAAATAATATTCCTTTACGTGCTAAGGGGTATCTAGAGAGTGGGATAGGTTTAATAACTACCCTAACCCTAACGCGTACCCTAACCCTAACCCCTACCCTAACCCTAACACGTACCCTAATCCTAAACCGAGCCCTAAGCCTAACACTAACCCTAACCCTAACCCTAATCCATACACTACACCGTACACGGAACCCTCCCCGAACCTGTACCCTAAGCCGTACCCTAACCCTAACCCTAAGCCTAACCCTAACCTTAGGCTACCCTTGACTGCTTCTGCCTCCAATAGATTTCCTAAGCACTAGTGTTTTAAGGAACAGCTTAAAAAGGGAATCCTAATGTGATTTCTTTATAATGGGTGTGTTCCTTATCTTATCCTAGTGTCTAAACTCTTCTCCATGGCTGGACCTCCAAATAATATTCCTTGATGAGCTAAGGGGTATCTAGAGAGTGGGATAGGTTTAATAACTACCCTAACCCAAACGCGTACCTTAACCCTAACCCCTACCCTAACCCTAACACGTACCCTAATCCTAAACCGTACCCTAAACCGAGCCCTAACCCTAACACTAACCCTAACCCTAACCCTAACCCATACCCTATGCCGTACCCGAACACCTCCCCGAACCCGTAACCTAAGCCGTACCCTAACCCTAACCCTAAGCCTAACCCTAACCCTAGGCTACCCTTGACTGCTTCTGCCTCCAATAGATTTCCTAAGCACTAGTGTTTTAAGGAACAGCTTAAAAAGGGAATCCTAATGTGATTTCTTTATAATGGGTGTGTTCCTTATCTTATCCTAGTGTCTAAACTCTTCTCCATGGCTGGACCTCCAAATAATATTCCTTGACGTGCTAAGCGGTATCTAGAGAGTGGGATAGGTTTAATAACTACCCTAACCCTAACGCGTACCCTAACCCTAACCCCTACCCTAACCCTAACACATACCCTAATCCTAACCCGTACCCTAAACCGAGCCCTAACCCTAACACTAACCCTAATCCTAACCCATACCCTACGCCGTACCCGAACACCTCCGCGAACCCGTACCCTAAGCCGTAAACTAACCCTAACCCTAAGCCTAACCCTAACCCTAGGCTACCCTTGACTGCTTCTGCCTCCAATAGATTTCCTAAGCACTAGTGTTTTAAGGAACAGCTTAAAAACAGAATCCTAATGTGATTTCTTTATAATGGGTGTGTTCCTTGTCTTATCCTAGTGTCTAAACTCTTCTCCAGGGCTGGACCCCCAAATAATATTCCTTTACGTGCTAAGGGGTATCAAGAGAGTGGGATAGGTTTAATAACTACCCTAACCCTAACGCGTATCCTAACCCTAACCCCTACCCTAACCCTAACATGTACCCTAATCCTAACCCGTACCCTAAACCGAGCCCTAACCCTAACACTAACCCTAACCCTAACACTAACCCATACACTAAACCGTACACGGACCCCTCCCCGAACCCGTACCCTAAGCCGTACCCTAACCCTAACCCTAAGCCTAACCCTAACCCTAGGCTACCCTTGACTGCTTCTGCCTCCAATAGATTTCCTAAGCACTAGTGTTTTAAGGAACAGCTTAAGAAGAGAATCCTAATGTGATTTCTTTATAATGGGTGTGTTCCTTATCTTATCTTAGTGTCTAAACTCTTCTCCATGGCTGGACCTCCAAATAATATTCATTCCTTGACGTGCTAAGGGGTATCCAGAGAGTGGGATAGGTTTAATAACTACCCTAACCCTAACGCGTACCTTAACCCTAACCCCTACCCTAACCCTAACACGTAACCTAATCCTAACCCGTACCCTAACCGAGCCCTAACCCTAACACTAACCCTAACCCTAACCCTAACCCATACCCTACGCCGTACCCGAACACCTCCCCGAACCCGTACCCTAAGCCGTACCCTAACCCTAACCCTAAGCCTAACCCTAACCCTAGGCTACCCTTGACTGCTTCTGCCTCCAATAGATTTCCTAAGCACTAGTGTTTTAAGGAACAGCTTAAAAAGAGAATCCTAATGTGATTTCTTTATAATGGGTGTGTTCCTTATCTTATCCTAGTGTCTAAACTCTTCTCCAGGGCTGGACCCCCAAATAATATTCCTTTACGTGCTAAGGGGTATCTAGAGAGTGGGATAGGTTTAATAACTACCCTAACCCTAACGCGTACCCTAACCCTAACCCCTACCCTAACCCTAACACGTACCCTAATCCTAAACCGAGCCCTAAGCCTAACACTAACCCTAACCCTAACCCTAATCCATACACTACACCGTACATGGAACCCTCCCCGAACCTGTACCCTAAGCCGTACCCTAACCCTAACCCTAAGCCTAACCCTAACCTTAGGCTACCCTTGACTGCTTCTGCCTCCAATAGATTTCCTAAGCACTAGTGTTTTAAGGAACAGCTTAAAAAGGGAATCCTAATGTGATTTCTTTATAATGGGTGTGTTCCTTATCTTATCCTAGTGTCTAAACTCTTCTCCATGGCTGGACCTCCAAATAATATTCCTTGATGAGCTAAGGGGTATCTAGAGAGTGGGATAGGTTTAATAACTACCCTAACCCAAACGCGTACCTTAACCCTAACCCCTACCCTAACCCTAACACGTACCCTAATCCTAAACCGTACCCTAAACCGAGCCCTAACCCTAACACTAACCCTAACCCTAACCCTAACCCATACCCTATGCCGTACCCGAACACCTCCCCGAACCCGTAACCTAAGCCGTACCCTAACCCTAACCCTAAGCCTAACCCTAACCCTAGGCTACCCTTGACTGCTTCTGCCTCCAATAGATTTCCTAAGCACTAGTGTTTTAAGGAACAGCTTAAAAAGGGAATCCTAATGTGATTTCTTTATAATGGGTGTGTTCCTTATCTTATCCTAGTGTCTAAACTCTTCTCCATGGCTGGACCTCCAAATAATATTCCTTGACGTGCTAAGCGGTATCTAGAGAGTGGGATAGGTTTAATAACTACCCTAACCCTAACGCGTACCCTAACCCTAACCCCTACCCTAACCCTAACACATACCCTAATCCTAACCCGTACCCTAAACCGAGCCCTAACCCTAACACTAACCCTAATCCTAACCCATACCCTACGCCGTACCCGAACACCTCCGCGAACCCGTACCCTAAGCCGTAAACTAACCCTAACCCTAAGCCTAACCCTAACCCTAGGCTACCCTTGACTGCTTCTGCCTCCAATAGATTTCCTAAGCACTAGTGTTTTAAGGAACAGCTTAAAAACAGAATCCTAATGTGATTTCTTTATAATGGGTGTGTTCCTTGTCTTATCCTAGTGTCTAAACTCTTCTCCAGGGCTGGACCCCCAAATAATATTCCTTTACGTGCTAAGGGGTATCAAGAGAGTGGGATAGGTTTAATAACTACCCTAACCCTAACGCGTATCCTAACCCTAACCCCTACCCTAACCCTAACATGTACCCTAATCCTAACCCGTACCCTAAACCGAGCCCTAACCCTAACACTAACCCTAACCCTAACACTAACCCATACACTAAACCGTACACGGACCCCTCCCCGAACCCGTACCCTAAGCCGTACCCTAACCCTAACCCTAAGCCTAACCCTAACCCTAGGCTACCCTTGACTGCTTCTGCCTCCAATAGATTTCCTAAGCACTAGTGTTTTAAGGAACAGCTTAAGAAGAGAATCCTAATGTGATTTCTTTATAATGGGTGTGTTCCTTATCTTATCTTAGTGTCTAAACTCTTCTCCATGGCTGGACCTCCAAATAATATTCCTTGACGTGCTAAGGGGTATCCAGAGAGTGGGATAGGTTTAATAACTACCCTAACCCTAACGCGTACCTTAACCCTAACCCCTACCCTAACCCTAACACGTAACCTAATCCTAACCCGTACCCTAACCGAGCCCTAACCCTAACACTAACCCTAACCCTAACCCTAACCCATACCCTACGCCGTACCCGAACACCTCCCCGAACCCGTACCCTAAGCCGTACCCTAACCCTAACCCTAAGCCTAACCCTAACCCTAGGCTACCCTTGACTGCTTCTGCCTCCAATAGATTTCCTAAGCACTAGTGTTTTAAGGAACAGCTTAAAAAGAGAATCCTAATGTGATTTCTTTATAATGGGTGTGTTCCTTATCTTATCCTAGTGTCTAAACTCTTCTCCAGGGCTGGACCCCCAAATAATATTCCTTTACGTGCTAAGGGGTATCTAGAGAGTGGGATAGGTTTAATAACTACCCTAACCCTAACGCGTACCCTAACCCTAACCCCTACCCTAACCCTAACACGTACCCTAATCCTAAACCGAGCCCTAAGCCTAACACTAACCCTAACCCTAACCCTAATCCATACACTACACCGTACATGGAACCCTCCCCGAACCTGTACCCTAAGCCGTACCCTAACCCTAACCCTAAGCCTAACCCTAACCTTAGGCTACCCTTGACTGCTTCTGCCTCCAATAGATTTCCTAAGCACTAGTGTTTTAAGGAACAGCTTAAAAAGGGAATCCTAATGTGATTTCTTTATAATGGGTGTGTTCCTTATCTTATCCTAGTGTCTAAACTCTTCTCCATGGCTGGACCTCCAAATAATATTCCTTGATGAGCTAAGGGGTATCTAGAGAGTGGGATAGGTTTAATAACTACCCTAACCCAAACGCGTACCTTAACCCTAACCCCTACCCTAACCCTAACACGTACCCTAATCCTAAACCGTACCCTAAACCGAGCCCTAACCCTAACACTAACCCTAACCCTAACCCTAACCCATACCCTATGCCGTACCCGAACACCTCCCCGAACCCGTAACCTAAGCCGTACCCTAACCCTAACCCTAAGCCTAACCCTAACCCTAGGCTACCCTTGACTGCTTCTGCCTCCAATAGATTTCCTAAGCACTAGTGTTTTAAGGAACAGCTTAAAAAGGGAATCCTAATGTGATTTCTTTATAATGGGTGTGTTCCTTATCTTATCCTAGTGTCTAAACTCTTCTCCATGGCTGGACCTCCAAATAATATTCCTTGACGTGCTAAGCGGTATCTAGAGAGTGGGATAGGTTTAATAACTACCCTAACCCTAACGCGTACCCTAACCCTAACCCCTACCCTAACCCTAACACATACCCTAATCCTAACCCGTACCCTAAACCGAGCCCTAACCCTAACACTAACCCTAATCCTAACCCATACCCTACGCCGTACCCGAACACCTCCGCGAACCCGTACCCTAAGCCGTAAACTAACCCTAACCCTAAGCCTAACCCTAACCCTAGGCTACCCTTGACTGCTTCTGCCTCCAATAGATTTCCTAAGCACTAGTGTTTTAAGGAACAGCTTAAAAACAGAATCCTAATGTGATTTCTTTATAATGGGTGTGTTCCTTGTCTTATCCTAGTGTCTAAACTCTTCTCCAGGGCTGGACCCCCAAATAATATTCCTTTACGTGCTAAGGGGTATCAAGAGAGTGGGATAGGTTTAATAACTACCCTAACCCTAACGCGTATCCTAACCCTAACCCCTACCCTAACCCTAACATGTACCCTAATCCTAACCCGTACCCTAAACCGAGCCCTAACCCTAACACTAACCCTAACCCTAACACTAACCCATACACTAAACCGTACACGGACCCCTCCCCGAACCCGTACCCTAAGCCGTACCCTAACCCTAACCCTAAGCCTAACCCTAACCCTAGGCTACCCTTGACTGCTTCTGCCTCCAATAGATTTCCTAAGCACTAGTGTTTTAAGGAACAGCTTAAGAAGAGAATCCTAATGTGATTTCTTTATAATGGGTGTGTTCCTTATCTTATCCTAGTGTCTGAACTATTCTCCAGGGCTGGACCCCCAAATAATATTCCTTTACGTGCTAAGGGGTATCTAGAGAGTGGGATAGGTTTAATAACTACCCTAACCCTAATGAGTACCCTAACCCTAACCCCTACCCTAACCCTAAAACGTACCCTAATCCTAAGCCATACCCTAAACCGAGCCCTAACCCTAACACTAACCCTAACCCTTACTCTACACCGTACACGGATCCCTCCCCGAACCCGTACCCTAAGCCGTACCCTAACCCTAACCCTAAGCCTAACCCTAACCCTAGGCTACCCTTGACTGCTTCTGCCTCCAATAGATTTCCTAAGCACTAGTGTTTTAAGGAACAGCTTAAAAAGAGAATCCTAATGTGATTTCTTTATAATGGGTGTGTTCCTTATCTTATCCTAGTGTCTAAACTCTTCTCCAGGGCTGGACCCCCAAATAATATTCCTTTACGTGCTAAGGGGTATCTAGAGAGTGGGATAGGTTTAATAACTACCCTAACCCTAACGCGTACCCTAACCCTAACCCCTACCCTAACCCTAACACGTACCCTAATCCTAACCCGTACCCTAAACCGAGCCCTAACCCTAACACTAACCCTAACCCTAACCCTAACCCATACCCTACACCGTACACGGACCCCTCCCCGTACCCGTACCCTAAGCCGTACCCTAACCCTAACCCTAAGACTAACCCTAACCCTAGGCTACCCTTGACTGCTTCTGCCTCCAATAGATTTCCTAAGCACTAGTGTTTTAAGGAACAGCTTAAAAAGAGAATCCTAATGTGATTTCTTTATAATGGGTGTGTTCCTTATCTTATCCTAGTGTCTAAACTCTTCTCCATGGCTGGACCCCCAAATAATATTCCTTTACGTGCTAAGGGGTATCTAGAGAGTGGGATAGGTTAAATAACTACCCTAACCCTAACGCGTACCCTAACCCTAACCCCTACCCTAAACCTAACACGTACCCTAATCCTAACCCGTACCCTAAACCGAGCCCTAACCCTAACACTATCCCTAACCCTATCCCTAACCTATACCCTACGCCGTACCCGAACCCCTACTCGAACCCGTACCCTAAGCCGTACCCTAACCCTAACCCTAAGCCTAACCCTAACCCTAGGCTACCCTTGACTGCTTCTGCCTCCAATAGATTTCCTAAGCACTATTGTTTTAAGGAACAGCTTAAAAAGAGAATCCTAATGTGATTTCTTTATAACGGGTGTGTTCCTTATCTTATCCTAGTGTCTAAACTCCTCTCCATGGATGGACCCCCAAATAATATTCCTTTACGTGCTAAGGGGTATGTAGAGAGTGGGATAGGTTGAATAACTACACTAACCCTAACGCGAAACCTAAGCCTAACCCCTACCCTAACCCTAACACGTACCCTAATCCTAACCCGTACCCTAAACCGAGCCCTAACCCTAACACTAACCCTAACCCTAACCCTAACCCATACCCTACACCGTACACGGACCCCTCCCCGAACCCGTACCCTAAGCCGTACCCTAACCCAAACCCTCACCCTAACCCTAACCCTAAGCTACCCTTTACTGCTTCTGCCTCCATTCGATTTCCTAAGCACTAGTGTTTTAAGGAACAGCTTAAAAAGAGAATCCTAATGTGATTTCTTTATAATGGGTGTGTTCCTTATCTTATCCTAGTGTCTGAACTCTTCTCCATGGCTGGACCCCCAAATAATATTCTTTACGTGCTAAGGGGTATCTAGAGAGTGGGATAGGTTTAATAACTACCCTAACCCTAACACGTACCTTAACCCTAACCCCTACCCTAACCCTAACACGTACCCTAATCCTAACCCGTACCCTAAACCGAGCCCTAACCCTAACACTATCCCTAACCCTATCCCTAACCTATACCCTACGCCGTACCCGAACCCCTCCTCGAACCCGTACCCTAAGCCGTACCCTAACCCTAACCCTAAGCCTAACCCTAACCCTAGGCTACCCTTGACTGCTTCTGCCTCCAATAGATTTCCTAAGCACTATTGTTTTAAGGAACAGCTTAAAAAGAGAATCCTAATGTGATTTCTTTATAACGGGTGTGTTCCTTATCTTATCCTAGTGTCTAAACTCTTCTCCATGGCTGGACACCCAAATAATATTCCTTTACGTGCTAAGGGGTATGTAGAGAGTGGGATAGGTTGAATAACTACACTAACCCTAACGCGAAACCTAAGCCTAATCCCTACCCTAACCCTAACACGTACCCTAATCCTAACCCGTACCCTAAACCGAGCCCTAACCCTAACACTAACCCTAACCCTAACCCTAACCCATACCCTACACCGTACACGGACCCCTCCCCGAACCCGTACCCTAAGCCGTACCCTAACCCAAACCCTCACCCTAACCCTAACCCTAAGCTACCCTTTACTGCTTCTGCCTCCATTCGATTTCCTAAGCACTAGTGTTTTAAGGAACAGCTTAAAAAGAGAATCCTAATGTGATTTCTTTATAATGGGTGTGTTCCTTATCTTATCCTAGTGTCTGAACTCTTCTCCAGGGCTGGACCCCCAAATAATATTCTTTACGTGCTAAGGGGTATCTAGAGAGTGGGATAGGTTTAATAACTACCCTAACCCTAACACGTACCTTAACCCTAACCCCTACCCTAACCCTAACACGTACCCTAATCCTAACCCGTACCCTAAACCGAGCCCTAACCCTAACACTAACCCTAACCCTAACCCTAACCCATACCCTACGCCGTACCCGAACACCTCCCCGAACCCGTACCCTAAGCCGTACCCTAACCCTAACCCTAAGCCTAACCCTAACCCTAGGCTACCCTTGACTGCTTCTGCCTCCAATAGATTTCCTAAGCACTAGTGTTTTAAGGAACAGCTTAAAAAGAGAATCCTAATGTGATTTCTTTATAATGGGTGTGTTCCTTATCTTATCCTAGTGTCTAAACTCTTCTCCAGGGCTGGACCCCCAAATAATATTCCTTTACGTGCTAAGGGGTATCTAGAGAGTGGGATAGGTTTAATAACTACCCTAACCCTAACGCGTACCCTAACCCTAACCCCTACCCTAACCCTAACATGTACCCTAATCCTAACCCGTACCCTAAACCGAGCCCTAACCCTAACACTAACCCTAACCCTATCTCTAACCTATACCCTACGCCGTACCTGAACCCCTCCCCGAACCCGTACCCTAAGCCGTACCCTAATCCTAACCCTAAGCCTAACCCTAACCCTAGGCTACCCTTGACTGCGTCTGCCTCCAATAGATTTCCTAAGCACTAGTGTTTTAAGGAACAGCTTAAAAAGAGAATCCTAATGTGATTTCTTTATAATGGGTGTGTTCCTTATCTTATCCTAGTGTCTAAACGCTTCTCCAGGGTTGGACCCCCAAATAATATTCCTTTACGTGCTAAGGGGTATCTAGAGAGTGGGATAGGTTTAATAACTACCCTAACCCTAACGCGTACCCTAACCCTAACCCCTACCCTAACCCTAACACGTACCCTAATCCTAACCCGTACCCTAAACCGAGCCCTAACCCTAACCCTAACCCTAATCCATACCCTACACCGTACACGGACCCCTCCCCGAACCCGTACCCTAAGCCGTACCCTAACCCTAACCCTAAGCCTAACCCTAACCCTAGGCTACCCTTGACTGCTTCTGCCTCCAATAGATTTCCTAAGCACTAATGTTTTAAGGAACAGCTTAAAAAGGGAATCGTAATGTGATTTCTTTATAATGGGTGTGTTCCTTATCTTATCCTAGTGTCTAAACTCTTCTCCATGGCTGGACCTCCAAATAATATTCCTTGACGTGCTAAGGGGTATCTAGAGAGTGGGATAGGTTTAATAACTACCCTAACCCTAACGCGTACCTTAACCCTAACCCCTACCCTAACCCTTACACGTACCCTAATCCTAAACCGTACCCTAAACCGAGCCCTAACCCTAACAGTAACCCTAACCCTAACCCTAACCCATACCCTACGCCGTACCCGAACACCTCTCCGAACCCGTAACCTAAGCCGTACCCTAATCCTAACCCTAAGCCTAACCCTAACCCTAGGCTACCCTTGACTGCGTCTGCCTCCAGTAGATTTCCTAAGCACTAGTGTTTTAAGGAACAGCTTAAAAAGAGAATCCTAATGTGATTTCTTTATAATGGGTGTGTTCCTTATCTTATCCTAGTGTCTAAACGCTTCTCCAGGGTTGGACCCCCAAATAATATTCCTTTACGTGCTAAGGGGTATCTAGAGAGTGGGATAGGTTTAATAACTACCCTAACCCTAACGCGTACCCTAACCCTAACCCCTACCCTAACCCTAACACGTACCCTAATCCTAACCCGTACCCTAAACCGAGCCCTAAGCCTAACACTAACCCTAACACTAACCCTAATCCATACACTACACCGTACACGGAACCCTCCCCGAACCTGTACCCTAAGCCGTACCCTAACCCTAACCCTAAGCCTAACCCTAACCCTAGGCTACCCTTGACTGCTTCTGCCTCCAATAGATTTCCTAAGCACTAGTGTTTTAAGGAACAGCTTAAAAAGAGAATCCTAATGTGATTTCTTTATAATGGGTGTGTTCCTTATCTTATCCTAGTGTCTAAACTCTTCTCCAGGGCTGGACCCCCAAATAATATTCCTTTACGTGCTAAGGGGTATCTAGAGAGTGGGATAGGTTTAATAACTACCCTAACCCTAACGCGTACCCTAACCCTAACCCCTACCCTAACCCTAACACGTACCCTAATCCTAACCCATACCCTAAACCGAGCCCTAACCCTAACACTAACCCTAACCCTAACCCTAACCCATACCCTCCACCGTACACGGACCCCTCACTGAACCCGTACCCTAAGCCGTACCCTAACCCTAACCCTAAGCCTAACCCTAACCCTAGGCTACCCTTGACTGCTTCTGCCTCCAATAGATTTCCTAAGCACTAGTGTTTTAAGGAACAGCTTAAAAAGAGAATCCTAATGTGATTTCTTGATAATGGGTGTGTTCCTTATCTTATCCTAGTGTCTAAACTCTTCTCCATGGCTGGACCCCCAAATAATATTCCTTGACGTGCTAAGGGGTATCTAGAGAATGGGATAGGTTTAATAACAACCCTAACCCTAACGCGTACCCTAACCCTAACCCCTACCCTAAACCTAACACATACCCTAATCCTAACCCGTACCCTAAACCGAGCCCTAACACTAACACTAACCCTAACCCTAACCCTAACCCATACCCTACACCGTACACGGACCCCTCCCCGATCCCGTACCCTAAGCCGTACCCTAAACCTAACCCTAAGCCTAACCCTAACCCTAGGCTACCCTTGACTGCTTCTGCCTCCAATAGATTTCCTAAGCACTAGTGTTTTAAGGAACAGCTGAAAAAGGGAATCCTAATGTGATTTCTTTATAATTGGTGTGTTCCTTATCTAATCCTAGTGTTTAAACTCTTCTCCATGGCTGGACCTCCAAATAATATTCCTTTACGTGCTAAGGGGTATCTAGAGAGTGGGATAGGTTTAATAACTACCCTAACCCTAACGCGTACCCTAACCCTAACCCTTACCCTAACCCTAACACGTACCCTAATCCTAACCCGTACCCTAAACCGAGCCCTAACCCTAACACTAACCCTAACCCTAACCCTAACCCATACCCTACACCGTACACGGACCCCTCACCGAACACGTACCCTAAGCCGTACCCTAACCCTAACCCTAAGCCTAACCCTAACCCTAAGCTACCCTTGACTGCTTCTGCCGCCAATAGATTTCCTAAGCACTAGTGTTTTAAGGAACAGATTAAAAAGAGAATCCTAATGTGATTTCTTGATAATGGGTGTGTTCCTTATCTTATCCTAGTGTCTAAACTCTTCTCCATGGCTGGACCTCCAAATAATATTCCTTGATGAGCTAAGGGGTATCTAGAGAGTGGGATAGGTTTAATAACTACCCTAACCCAAACGCGTACCTTAACCCTAACCCCTACCCTAACCCTAACACGTACCCTAATCCTAAACCGTACCCTAAACCGAGCCCTAACCCTAACACTAACCCTAACCCTAACCCTAACCCATACCCTATGCCGTACCCGAACACCTCCCCGAACCCGTAACCTAAGCCGTACCCTAACCCTAACCCTAAGCCTAACCCTAACCCTAGGCTACCCTTGACTGCTTCTGCCTCCAATAGATTTCCTAAGCACTAGTGTTTTAAGGAACAGCTTAAAAAGGGAATCCTAATGTGATTTCTTTATAATGGGTGTGTTCCTTATCTTATCCTAGTGTCTAAACTCTTCTCCATGGCTGGACCTCCAAATAATATTCCTTGACGTGCTAAGCGGTATCTAGAGAGTGGGATAGGTTTAATAACTACCCTAACCCTAACGCGTACCCTAACCCTAACCCCTACCCTAACCCTAACACATACCCTAATCCTAACCCGTACCCTAAACCGAGCCCTAACCCTAACACTAACCCTAATCCTAACCCATACCCTACGCCGTACCCGAACACCTCCGCGAACCCGTACCCTAAGCCGTAAACTAACCCTAACCCTAAGCCTAACCCTAACCCTAGGCTACCCTTGACTGCTTCTGCCTCCAATAGATTTCCTAAGCACTAGTGTTTTAAGGAACAGCTTAAAAACAGAATCCTAATGTGATTTCTTTATAATGGGTGTGTTCCTTGTCTTATCCTAGTGTCTAAACTCTTCTCCAGGGCTGGACCCCCAAATAATATTCCTTTACGTGCTAAGGGGTATCAAGAGAGTGGGATAGGTTTAATAACTACCCTAACCCTAACGCGTATCCTAACCCTAACCCCTACCCTAACCCTAACATGTACCCTAATCCTAACCCGTACCCTAAACCGAGCCCTAACCCTAACACTAACCCTAACCCTAACACTAACCCATACACTAAACCGTACACGGACCCCTCCCCGAACCCGTACCCTAAGCCGTACCCTAACCCTAACCCTAAGCCTAACCCTAACCCTAGGCTACCCTTGACTGCTTCTGCCTCCAATAGATTTCCTAAGCACTAGTGTTTTAAGGAACAGCTTAAGAAGAGAATCCTAATGTGATTTCTTTATAATGGGTGTGTTCCTTATCTTATCCTAGTGTCTGAACTATTCTCCAGGGCTGGACCCCCAAATAATATTCCTTTACGTGCTAAGGGGTATCTAGAGAGTGGGATAGGTTTAATAACTACCCTAACCCTAATGAGTACCCTAACCCTAACCCCTACCCTAACCCTAAAACGTACCCTAATCCTAAGCCATACCCTAAACCGAGCCCTAACCCTAACACTAACCCTAACCCTTACTCTACACCGTACACGGATCCCTCCCCGAACCCGTACCCTAAGCCGTACCCTAACCCTAACCCTAAGCCTAACCCTAACCCTAGGCTACCCTTGACTGCTTCTGCCTCCAATAGATTTCCTAAGCACTAGTGTTTTAAGGAACAGCTTAAAAAGAGAATCCTAATGTGATTTCTTTATAATGGGTGTGTTCCTTATCTTATCCTAGTGTCTAAACTCTTCTCCAGGGCTGGACCCCCAAATAATATTCCTTTACGTGCTAAGGGGTATCTAGAGAGTGGGATAGGTTTAATAACTACCCTAACCCTAACGCGTACCCTAACCCTAACCCCTACCCTAACCCTAACACGTACCCTAATCCTAACCCGTACCCTAAACCGAGCCCTAACCCTAACACTAACCCTAACCCTAACCCTAACCCATACCCTACACCGTACACGGACCCCTCCCCGTACCCGTACCCTAAGCCGTACCCTAACCCTAACCCTAAGACTAACCCTAACCCTAGGCTACCCTTGACTGCTTCTGCCTCCAATAGATTTCCTAAGCACTAGTGTTTTAAGGAACAGCTTAAAAAGAGAATCCTAATGTGATTTCTTTATAATGGGTGTGTTCCTTATCTTATCCTAGTGTCTAAACTCTTCTCCATGGCTGGACCCCCAAATAATATTCCTTTACGTGCTAAGGGGTATCTAGAGAGTGGGATAGGTTAAATAACTACCCTAACCCTAACGCGTACCCTAACCCTAACCCCTACCCTAAACCTAACACGTACCCTAATCCTAACCCGTACCCTAAACCGAGCCCTAACCCTAACACTATCCCTAACCCTATCCCTAACCTATACCCTACGCCGTACCCGAACCCCTACTCGAACCCATACCCTAAGCCGTACCCTAACCCTAACCCTAAGCCTAACCCTAACCCTAGGCTACCCTTGACTGCTTCTGCCTCCAATAGATTTCCTAAGCACTATTGTTTTAAGGAACAGCTTAAAAAGAGAATCCTAATGTGATTTCTTTATAACGGGTGTGTTCCTTATCTTATCCTAGTGTCTAAACTCCTCTCCATGGATGGACCCCCAAATAATATTCCTTTACGTGCTAAGGGGTATGTAGAGAGTGGGATAGGTTGAATAACTACACTAACCCTAACGCGAAACCTAAGCCTAACCCCTACCCTAACCCTAACACGTACCCTAATCCTAACCCGTACCCTAAACCGAGCCCTAACCCTAACACTAACCCTAACCCTAACCCTAACCCATACCCTACACCGTACACGGACCCCTCCCCGAACCCGTACCCTAAGCCGTACCCTAACCCAAACCCTCACCCTAACCCTAACCCTAAGCTACCCTTTACTGCTTCTGCCTCCATTCGATTTCCTAAGCACTAGTGTTTTAAGGAACAGCTTAAAAAGAGAATCCTAATGTGATTTCTTTATAATGGGTGTGTTCCTTATCTTATCCTAGTGTCTGAACTCTTCTCCATGGCTGGACCCCCAAATAATATTCTTTACGTGCTAAGGGGTATCTAGAGAGTGGGATAGGTTTAATAACTACCCTAACCCTAACACGTACCTTAACCCTAACCCCTACCCTAACCCTAACACGTACCCTAATCCTAACCCGTACCCTAAACCGAGCCCTAACCCTAACACTATCCCTAACCCTATCCCTAACCTATACCCTACGCCGTACCCGAACCCCTCCTCGAACCCGTACCCTAAGCCGTACCCTAACCCTAACCCTAAGCCTAACCCTAACCCTAGGCTACCCTTGACTGCTTCTGCCTCCAATAGATTTCCTAAGCACTATTGTTTTAAGGAACAGCTTAAAAAGAGAATCCTAATGTGATTTCTTTATAACGGGTGTGTTCCTTATCTTATCCTAGTGTCTAAACTCTTCTCCATGGCTGGACACCCAAATAATATTCCTTTACGTGCTAAGGGGTATGTAGAGAGTGGGATAGGTTGAATAACTACACTAACCCTAACGCGAAACCTAAGCCTAACCCCTACCCTAACCCTAACACGTACCCTAATCCTAACCCGTACCCTAAACCGAGCCCTAACCCTAACACTAACCCTAACCCTAACCCTAACCCATACCCTACACCGTACACGGACCCCTCCCCGAACCCGTACCCTAAGCCGTACCCTAACCCAAACCCTCACCCTAACCCTAACCCTAAGCTACCCTTTACTGCTTCTGCCTCCATTCGATTTCCTAAGCACTAGTGTTTTAAGGAACAGCTTAAAAAGAGAATCCTAATGTGATTTCTTTATAATGGGTGTGTTCCTTATCTTATCCTAGTGTCTGAACTCTTCTCCAGGGCTGGACCCCCAAATAATATTCTTTACGTGCTAAGGGGTATCTAGAGAGTGGGATAGGTTTAATAACTACCCTAACCCTAACACGTACCTTAACCCTAACCCCTACCCTAACCCTAACACGTACCCTAATCCTAACCCGTACCCTAAACCGAGCCCTAACCCTAACACTAACCCTAACCCTAACCCTAACCCATACCCTACGCCGTACCCGAACACCTCCCCGAACCCGTACCCTAAGCCGTACCCTAACCCTAACCCTAAGCCTAACCCTAACCCTAGGCTACCCTTGACTGCTTCTGCCTCCAATAGATTTCCTAAGCACTAGTGTTTTAAGGAACAGCTTAAAAAGAGAATCCTAATGTGATTTCTTTATAATGGGTGTGTTCCTTATCTTATCCTAGTGTCTAAACTCTTCTCCAGGGCTGGACCCCCAAATAATATTCCTTTACGTGCTAAGGGGTATCTAGAGAGTGGGATAGGTTTAATAACTACCCTAACCCTAACGCGTACCCTAACCCTAACCCCTACCCTAACCCTAACATGTACCCTAATCCTAACCCGTACCCTAAACCGAGCCCTAACCCTAACACTAACCCTAACCCTATCTCTAACCTATACCCTACGCCGTACCTGAACCCCTCCCCGAACCCGTACCCTAAGCCGTACCCTAATCCTAACCCTAAGCCTAACCCTAACCCTAGGCTACCCTTGACTGCGTCTGCCTCCAATAGATTTCCTAAGCACTAGTGTTTTAAGGAACAGCTTAAAAAGAGAATCCTAATGTGATTTCTTTATAATGGGTGTGTTCCTTATCTTATCCTAGTGTCTAAACGCTTCTTCAGGGTTGGACCCCCAAATAATATTCCTTTACGTGCTAAGGTGTATCTAGAGAGTGGGATAGGTTTAATAACTACCCTAACCCTAACGCGTACCCTAACCCTAACCCCTACCCTAACCCTAACACGTACCCTAATCCTAACCCGTACCCTAAACCGAGCCCTAACCCTAACCCTAACCCTAATCCATACCCTACACCGTACACGGACCCCTCCCCGAACCCGTACCCTAAGCCGTACCCTAACCCTAACCCTAAGCCTAACCCTAACCCTAGGCTACCCTTGACTGCTTCTGCCTCCAATAGATTTCCTAAGCACTAATGTTTTAAGGAACAGCTTAAAAAGGGAATCGTAATGTGATTTCTTTATAATGGGTGTGTTCCTTATCTTATCCTAGTGTCTAAACTCTTCTCCATGGCTGGACCTCCAAATAATATTCCTTGACGTGCTAAGGGGTATCTAGAGAGTGGGATAGGTTTAATAACTACCCTAACCCTAACGCGTACCTTAACCCTAACCCCTACCCTAACCCTTACACGTACCCTAATCCTAAACCATACCCTAAACCGAGCCCTAACCCTAACAGTAACCCTAACCCTAACCCTAACCCATACCCTACGCCGTACCCGAACACCTCTCCGAACCCGTAACCTAAGCCGTACCCTAATCCTAACCCTAAGCCTAACCCTAACCCTAGGCTACCCTTGACTGCGTCTGCCTCCAGTAGATTTCCTAAGCACTAGTGTTTTAAGGAACAGCTTAAAAAGAGAATCCTAATGTGATTTCTTTATAATGGGTGTGTTCCTTATCTTATCCTAGTGTCTAAACGCTTCTCCAGGGTTGGACCCCCAAATAATATTCCTTTACGTGCTAAGGGGTATCTAGAGAGTGGGATAGGTTTAATAACTACCCTAACCCTAACGCGTACCCTAACCCTAACCCCTACCCTAACCCTAACACGTACCCTAATCCTAACCCGTACCCTAACCGAGCCCTAACCCTAACACTAACCCTAACCCTAACCCTAACCCTAACCCTAACCCATACCCTACGCCGTACCTGAACACCTCCCCGAACCCGTACCCTAAGCCGTACCCTAACCCTAACCATAAGCCTAACCCTAACCCTAGGCTACCCTTGACTGCTTCTGCCTCCAATAGATTTCCTAAGCACTAGTGTTTTAAGGAACAGCTTAAAAAGAGAATCCTAATGTGATTTCTTTATAATGGGTGTGTTCCTTATCTTATCCTAGTGTCTAAACTCTTCTCCAGGGCTGGAGCCCCAAGTAATATTCCTTTACGTGCTAAGGGGTATCTAGAGAGTGGGATAGGTTTAATAACTACCCTAAACCTAACGCGTACCCTAACCCTAACCCCTACCCTAACCCTAACACGTACCCTAATCCTAACCCGTACCCTAAACCGAGACCTAAGCCTAACACTAACCCTAACACTAACCCTAATCCATACACTACACCGTACACGGAACCCTCCCCGAACCTGTACCCTAAGCCGTACCCTAACCCTAACCCTAAGCCTAACCCTAACCCTAGGCTACCCTTGACTGCTTCTGCCTCCAATAGATTTCCTAAGCACTAGTGTTTTAAGGAACAGCTTAAAAAGAGAATCCTAATGTGATTTCTTTATAATGGGTGTGTTCCTTATCTTATCCTAGTGTCTAAACTCTTCTCCAGGGCTGGACCCCCAAATAATATTCCTTTACGTGCTAAGGGGTATCTAGAGAGTGGGATAGGTTTAATAACTACCCTAACCCTAACGCGTACCCTAACCCTAACCCCTACCCTAACCCTAACACGTACCCTAATCCTAACCCATACCCTAAACCGAGCCCTAACCCTAACACTAACCCTAACCCTAACCCTAACCCATACCCTCCACCGTACACGGACCCCTCAGTGAACCCGTACCCTAAGCCGTACCCTAACCCTAACCCTAAGCCTAACCCTAACCCTAGGCTACCCTTGACTGCTTCTGCCTCCAATAGATTTCCTAAGCACTAGTGTTTTAAGGAACAGCTTAAAAAGAGAATCCTAATGTGATTTCTTGATAATGGGTGTGTTCCTTATCTTATCCTAGTGTCTAAACTCTTCTCCATGGCTGGACCCCCAAATAATATTCCTTTACGTGCTAAGGGGTATCTAGAGAATGGGATAGGTTTAATAACAACCCTAACCCTAACGCGTACCCTAACCCTAACCCCTACCCTAAACCTAACACATACCCTAATCCTAACCCGTACCCTAAACCGAGCCCTAACACTAACACTAACCCTAACCCTAACCCTAACCCATACCCTACACCGTACACGGACCCCTCCCCGATCCCGTACCCTAAGCCGTACCCTAAACCTAACCCTAAGCCTAACCCTAACCCTAGGCTACCCTTGACTGCTTCTGCCTCCAATAGATTTCCTAAGCACTAGTGTTTTAAGGAACAGCTGAAAAAGGGAATCCTAATGTGATTTCTTTATAATTGGTGTGTTCCTTATCTAATCCTAGTGTTTAAACTCTTCTCCATGGCTGGACCTCCAAATAATATTCCTTTACGTGCTAAGGGGTATCTAGAGAGTGGGATAGGTTTAATAACTACCCTAACCCTAACGCGTACCCTAACCCTAACCCTTACCCTAACCCTAACACGTACCCTAATCCTAACCCGTACCCTAAACCGAGCCCTAACCCTAACACTAACCCTAACCCTAACCCTAACCCATACCCTACACCGTACACGGACCCCTCACCGAACACGTACCCTAAGCCGTACCCTAACCCTAACCCTAAGCCTAACCCTAACCCTAAGCTACCCTTGACTGCTTCTGCCGCCAATAGATTTCCTAAGCACTAGTGTTTTAAGGAACAGATTAAAAAGAGAATCCTAATGTGATTTCTTGATAATGGGTTTGTTCCTTATCTTATTCTAGTGTCTAAACTCTTCTCCATGGCTGGACCCCCAAATAATATTCCTTGACGTGCTAAGGGGTATGTAGACATTGGGATAGGTTTCATAACTACCCTAACGCTAATGCGTACCCTACCCCTACCCCTACCCTAACCCTAACACGTACCCTAATCCTAACCCGTACCCTAAACCGAGCCCTAACCCTAACACTAAACCTAACCCTAACCCTAACCCATACCCTACGCCGTACACGGACCCCTCCCCGAACCCGTACCATAAGCTGTACCCTAAACCTAACCCTAACCCTAACCCTAACCCTAGGCTACCCTTGACTGCTTCTGCCTCCAATAGATTTCCTAAGCACTACTGTTTTAAGGAACAGGTTTAAAAGAGAATCCTAATGTGATTTCTTGATAATGGGTGTGTTCCTTATCTTATCCTAGTGTCTAAACTCTTCTCCATGGCTGACCTCCAAATAATATTCCTTGACGTGCTAAGGGGTATCTAGAGAGTGGGATAGGTTTAATAACTACCCTAACCCTAACGCGTACCCTAACCCTAACCCCTACCCTAATCCTAACACGTACCGTAATCCTAAGCCGTACCCTAAACAGAGCCCTAACCCTAACACTAACCCTAACCCTAACCCATACCCTACACCGTACACGGACCCCTCCCCGAACCCGTACCCTAAGCCGTACCCTAAGCCTAACCCTAAGCCTAAACCTAACCCTAAGCTACCCTTGACTGCTTCTGCCTCCAATAGATTTCCTAAGCACTAGTGTTTTAAGGAACAGCTTAAAAAGAGAATCCTAATGTGATTTCTTGATAATGGGTGTGTTCCTTATCTTATCCTAGTGTCTAAACACTTCTCCATGGCTGGACCCCAAAAATAATATTCCTTGACGTGCTAAGGTGTATCTAGAGAGTGGGATAGGTTTAATAACTACCCTAACCCTAACACGTACCCTAACCCTAACCCCTACCCTAACCCTAACACGTACCCTAATCCTAACCCGTACCCTAAACCGAGCCCTAACCCTAACACTAACCCTAACCCTAACCCTAACCCATACCCTACGCCGTACCCGAACCCCTCCCCTACCCGTACCCTAAGCCGTACCCTAACCCTAACCCTAAGCCTAACCCTAACCCTAAGCTACCCTTGACTGCTTCTGCCGCCAATAGATTTCCTAAGCACTAGTGTTTTTAGGAACAGATTAAAAAGAGATTCCTAATGTGATTTCTTGATAATGGGTGTGTTCCTTATCTTATCCTAGTGTCTAACTCTTCTCCATGGCTGGACCCCCAAATAATATTCCTTGACGTGCTAAGGGATATCTAGAGAGTGGGATAGGTTTCATAACTACCCTAACCCTAACGCGTACCCTAACCCTAACCCCTACCCTAACCCTAACACGTACCCTAATCCTAAGCCGTACCCTAAACCGAGCCCAAACCCTAACACTAACCCTAACCCTAACACTAACCCATAACTTACGCCGTACCCGAACCCCTCCCCGAACCCGTACCCTAAGCCGTACCCTAACCCTAACCCTAACCCTAACCCTAACCCTAAGCTACCCTTGACTGCTTCTGCCTCCAATAGATTTCCTAAGCACTAGTGTTTTAAGGAACAGGTTAAAAAGAGAATCCTAATGTGATTTCTTGATAATGGGTGTGTTCCGTATCTTATCCTAGTGTCTAAACTCTTCCCCATGGCTGGATCCGCAAATAATATTCCTTGACGTGCAAAGGGGTATCTAGAGATTGGGATAGGTTTAATAACTACCCTAATCCTAACGCGTACCCTAACCCTAACCCCTACCCTAACCCTAACACGTACCCTAATCCTAACCCGTACCCTAAACCAAGCCCTAACCCTAACACTAACCCTAAACCTAACCCTAACCCATACCCTACGCCGTACCCGAACCCCTCCACGAACCCGTACCCTAAGCTGTACCCTAACCCTAACCCTAACCCTCACCCTATCCCTAAACCTAAGCTACCCTTGACTGCTTCTGCCTCCAATAGATTTCCTAAGCACTAGTGTTTTAAGGAACAGCTTAAAAAGAGAATCCTAATGTGATTTCTTTATAATGGGTGTGTTCCTTATCTTATCCTAGTGTCTAAACTCTTCTCCATGGCTGGACGCCCAAATAATATTCCTTTACGTGCTAAGGGGTATCTAGAGAGTGGGATAGGTTTAATAACTACCCTAACCCTAATGCGTACCCTAACCCTAACCCCTACCCTAATCCTAACACGTACCCTAATCCTAAGCCGTACCGTAAACCGATCCCTAACCCTAACACTAACCCTAACCCTAACCCATACCCTACACCGTACACGGATCCCTCCCCGAACCCGTACCCTAAGCCGTACCCTAAGCCTAACCCTAAGCCTAAACCTAACCCTAGGCTACCCTTGACTGCTTCTGCCTCCAATAGATTTCCTAAGCACTAGTGTTTTAAGGAACAGGTTAAAATAAGAATCCTAATGTGATTTCTTTATAATGGGTGTGTTCCTTATCTTATCCTAGTGTCTAAACTCTTCTCCAGGGCTGGACCCCCAAATAATATTCCTTTACGTGCTAAGGGTTATCTAGAGAGTGGGATAGGTTTAATAACTAGCCTAACCCTAACGCGTACCCTAACCCTAATCCCTACCCTAACCCTAACACGTACCCTAATCGTAACCCGTACCCTAAACCTAGCCCTAACCCTAACACTAACCCTAACCCTAACCGTAACCCATACCCTACACCGTACACAGACCCCTCCCCGAACCCGTACCCTAAGCCGTACCCTAACCCTAACCCTCACCCTAACCCTAACCCTAAGCTACCCTTGACTGCTTCTGCCTCCATTCGATTTCCTAAGCACTAGTGTTTTAAGGAACAGCTTAAAAAGAGAATCCTAATGTGATTTCTTTATAATGGGTGTGTTCCTTATCTTATCCTAGTGTCTGAACTCTTCTCCATGGCTGGACCCCCAAATAATATTCCTTTACGTGCTAAGGGGTATCTAGAGAGTGGGATAGGTTTAATAACTACCCTAACCCTAACGCGTACCTTAACCCTAACCCCTACCCTAACCCTAACACGTACCCTAATCCTAACCCGTACCCTAAACCGAGCCCTAACCCTAACACTAACCCTACCCCTAACCCTAACCCATACCCTACGCCATACCCGAACACCTCCCCGAACCCGTACCGTAAGCCGTACCCTAACCCTAACCCTAAGCCTAACCCTAACCCTAGGCTACCCTTGACTGCTTCTGCCTCCAATAGATTTCCTAAGCACTAGTGTTTTAAGGAACAGCTTAAAAAGAGAATCCTAATGTGATTTCTTTATAATGGGTGTGTTCCTTATCTTATCCTAGTGTCTAAACTCTTCTCCAGGGCTGGACCCCCAAATAATATTCCTTTACGTGCTAAGGGGTATCTAGAGAGTGGGATAGGTTTAATAACTACCCTAACCCTAACGCGTACCCTAACCCTAACCCCTACCCTAACCCTAACACGTACCCTAATCCTAAGCCGTACCCTAAACCGAGCCCTAACCCTAACACTAACCCTAACCCTATCTCTAACCTATACCCTACGCCGTACCTGAACCCCTCCCCGAACCAGTACCCTAAGCCGGACCCTAATCCTAACCCTAAGCCTAACCCTAACCCTAGGCTACCCTTGACTGCGTCTGCCTCCAGTAGATTTCCTAAGCACTAGTGTTTTAAGGAACAGCTTAAAAAGAGAATCCTAATGTGATTTCTTTATAATGGGTGTGTTCCTTATCTTATCCTAGTGTCTAAACGCTTCTCCAGGGTTGGACCCCCAAATAATATTCCTTTACGTGCTAAGGGGTATCTAGAGAGTGGGATTGGTTGAATAACTACCCTAACCCTAACGCGTACCCTAACCCTAACCCCTACCCTAACCCTAACACGTACCCTAATCCTAACCCGTACCCTAAACCGAGCCCTAACCCTAACACTAACCCTAACCCTAACCCATACCCTACACCGTACACGGACCCCTCCCTGAACCCGTACCCTAAGCCGTACCCTCACCCTAACCCTCACCCTAACCCTAACCCTAAGCTACCCTTGACTGCTTCTGCCTCCAATAGATTTCCTAAGCACTAGTGTTTTAAGGAACAGCTTAAAAAGAGAATCCTAATGTGACTTCTTTATAATGGGTGTGTTCCTTATCTTATCCTAGTGTCTAAACTCTTCTCCATGGCTGGACCCCCAAATAATATTCCTTTACGTGCTAAGGGGTATCTAGAGAGTGGGACAGGTTTAATAACTACCCTAACCCTAATGCGTACCCTAACACTAACCCCTACCCTAACCCTAACACGTACCCTAATGCTAACCCGTACCCTAAACCGAGCCCT
This sequence comes from Balaenoptera borealis, assembly GCF_965194805.1. NCBI lineage: Eukaryota > Metazoa > Chordata > Mammalia > Artiodactyla > Balaenopteridae > Balaenoptera > Balaenoptera borealis. The sequence continues at coordinate 464,323 of NW_028123596.1, forward strand.
AACCCTAACACTAACCCTAACCCTAACCCTATTCCATACCCTACACCGTACACGGACCCCTCCCCAAACCCGTACCCTAAGCCGTACCCTAAACCTAACCCTAAGCCTAACCCTAACCCTAGGCTACCCTTGACTGCTTCTGCCTCCAATAGATTTCCTAAGCACTAGTGTTTTAAGGAACAGCTTAAAAAGGGAATCCTAATGTGATTTCTTTATAATTGGTGTGTTCCTTATCTAATCCTAGTGTTTAAACTCTTCTCCATGGCTGGACCTCCAAATAATATTCCTTTACGTGCTAAGGGGTATCTAGAGAGTGGGATAGGTTTAATAACCACCCTAACCCTAACGCGTACCCTAACCCTAACCCTTACCCTAACCCTAACACGTACCCTAATCCTAACCCGTACCCTAAACCGAGCCCTAACCCTAACACTAACCCTAACCCTAACCCTAACCCATACCCTACACCGTACACGGACCCCTCACCGAACACGTACCCTAAGCCGTACCCTAACCCTAACCCTAAGCCTAACCCTAACCCTAAGCTACCCTTGACTGCTTCTGCCGCCAATAGATTTCCTAAGCACTAGTGTTTTAAGGAACAGATTAAAAAGAGAATCCTAATGTGATTTCTTGATAATGGGTTTGTTCCTTATCTTATTCTAGTGTCTAAACTCTTCTCCATGGCTGGACCCCCAAATAATATTCCTTGACGTGCTAAGGGGTATGTAGACATTGGGATAGGTTTCATAACTACCCTAACGCTAATGCGTACCCTACCCCTACCCCTACCCTAACCCTAACACGTACCCTAATCCTAACCCGTACCCTAAACCGAGCCCTAACCCTAACACTAAACCTAACCCTAACCCTAACCCATACCCTACGCCGTACACGGACCCCTCCCCGAACCCGTACCCTAAGCTGTACCCTAAACCTAACCCTAACCCTAACCCTAACCCTAGGCTACCCTTGACTGCTTCTGCCTCCAATAGATTTCCTAAGCACTACTGTTTTAAGGAACAGGTTTCAAAGAGAATCCTAATGTGATTTCTTGATAATGGGTGTGTTCCTTATCTTATCCTAGTGTCTAAACTCTTCTCCATGGCTGGACCTCCAAATAATATTCCTTGACGTGCTAAGGGGTATCTAGAGAGTGGGATAGGTTTAATAACTACCCTAACCCTAACGCATACCCTAACCCTAACCCCTACCCTAATCCTAACACGTACCGTAATCCTAAGCCGTACCCTAAACAGAGCCCTAACCCTAACACTAACCCTAACCCTAACCCATACCCTACACCGTACACGGACCCCTCCCCGAACCCGTACCCTAAGCCGTACCCTAAGCCTAACCCTAAGCCTAAACCTAACCCTAAGCTACCCTTGACTGCTTCTGCCTCCAATAGATTTCCTAAGCACTAGTGTTTTAAGGAACAGCTTAAAAAGAGAATCCTAATGTGATTTCTTGATAATGGGTGTGTTCCTTATCTTATCCTAGTGTCTAACTCTTCTCCATGGCTGGACCCCCAAATAATATTCCTTGACGTGCTAAGGGATATCTAGAGAGTGGGATAGGTTTCATAACTACCCTAACCCTAACGCGTACCCTAACCCTAACCCCTACCCTAACCCTAACACGTACCCTAATCCTAAGCCGTACCCTAAACCGAGCCCAAACCCTAACACTAACCCTAACCCTAACACTAACCCATAACTTACGCCGTACCCGAACCCCTCCCCGAACCCGTACCCTAAGCCGTACCCTAACCCTAACCCTAACCCTAACCCTAACCCTAAGCTACCCTTGACTGCTTCTGCCTCCAATAGATTTCCTAAGCACTAGTGTTTTAAGGAACAGGTTAAAAAGAGAATCCTAATGTGATTTCTTGATAATGGGTGTGTTCCGTATCTTATCCTAGTGTCTAAACTCTTCCCCATGGCTGGATCCGCAAATAATATTCCTTGACGTGCAAAGGGGTATCTAGAGATTGGGATAGGTTTAATAACTACCCTAATCCTAACGCGTACCCTAACCCTAACCCCTACCCTAACCCTAACACGTACCCTAATCCTAACCCGTACCCTAAACCAAGCCCTAACCCTAACACTAACCCTAAACCTAACCCTAACCCATACCCTACGCCGTACCCGAACCCCTCCACGAACCCGTACCCTAAGCTGTACCCTAACCCTAACCCTAACCCTCACCCTATCCCTAAACCTAAGCTACCCTTGACTGCTTCTGCCTCCAATAGATTTCCTAAGCACTAGTGTTTTAAGGAACAGCTTAAAAAGAGAATCCTAATGTGATTTCTTTATAATGGGTGTGTTCCTTATCTTATCCTAGTGTCTAAACTCTTCTCCATGGCTGGACGCCCAAATAATATTCCTTTACGTGCTAAGGGGTATCTAGAGAGTGGGATAGGTTTAATAACTACCCTAACCCTAATGCGTACCCTAACCCTAACCCCTACCCTAATCCTAACACGTACCCTAATCCTAAGCCGTACCGTAAACCGATCCCTAACCCTAACACTAACCCTAACCCTAACCCATACCCTACACCGTACACGGATCCCTCCCCGAACCCGTACCCTAAGCCGTACCCTAAGCCTAACCCTAAGCCTAAACCTAACCCTAGGCTACCCTTGACTGCTTCTGCCTCCAATAGATTTCCTAAGCACTAGTGTTTTAAGGAACAGGTTAAAATAAGAATCCTAATGTGATTTCTTTATAATGGGTGTGTTCCTTATCTTATCCTAGTGTCTAAACTCTTCTCCAGGGCTGGACCCCCAAATAATATTCCTTTACGTGCTAAGGGTTATCTAGAGAGTGGGATAGGTTTAATAACTAGCCTAACCCTAACGCGTACCCTAACCCTAATCCCTACCCTAACCCTAACACGTACCCTAATCGTAACCCGTACCCTAAACCTAGCCCTAACCCTAACACTAACCCTAACCCTAACCGTAACCCATACCCTACACCGTACACAGACCCCTCCCCGAACCCGTACCCTAAGCCGTACCCTAACCCTAACCCTCACCCTAACCCTAACCCTAAGCTACCCTTGACTGCTTCTGCCTCCATTCGATTTCCTAAGCACTAGTGTTTTAAGGAACAGCTTAAAAAGAGAATCCTAATGTGATTTCTTTATAATGGGTGTGTTCCTTATCTTATCCTAGTGTCTGAACTCTTCTCCATGGCTGGACCCCCAAATAATATTCCTTTACGTGCTAAGGGGTATCTAGAGAGTGGGATAGGTTTAATAACTACCCTAACCCTAACGCGTACCTTAACCCTAACCCCTACCCTAACCCTAACACGTACCCTAATCCTAACCCGTACCCTAAACCGAGCCCTAACCCTAACACTAACCCTACCCCTAACCCTAACCCATACCCTACGCCATACCCGAACACCTCCCCGAACCCGTACCGTAAGCCGTACCCTAACCCTAACCCTAAGCCTAACCCTAACCCTAGGCTACCCTTGACTGCTTCTGCCTCCAATAGATTTCCTAAGCACTAGTGTTTTAAGGAACAGCTTAAAAAGAGAATCCTAATGTGATTTCTTTATAATGGGTGTGTTCCTTATCTTATCCTAGTGTCTAAACTCTTCTCCAGGGCTGGACCCCCAAATAATATTCCTTTACGTGCTAAGGGGTATCTAGAGAGTGGGATAGGTTTAATAACTACCCTAACCCTAACGCGTACCCTAACCCTAACCCCTACCCTAACCCTAACACGTACCCTAATCCTAACCCGTACCCTAAACCGAGCCCTAACCCTAACACTAACCCTAACCCTATCTCTAACCTATACCCTACGCCGTACCTGAACCCCTCCCCGAACCAGTACCCTAAGCCGGACCCTAATCCTAACCCTAAGCCTAACCCTAACCCTAGGCTACCCTTGACTGCGTCTGCCTCCAGTAGATTTCCTAAGCACTAGTGTTTTAAGGAACAGCTTAAAAAGAGAATCCTAATGTGATTTCTTTATAATGGGTGTGTTCCTTATCTTATCCTAGTGTCTAAACGCTTCTCCAGGGTTTGACCCCCAAATAATATTCCTTTACGTGCTAAGGGGTATCTAGAGAGTGGGATTGGTTGAATAACTACCCTAACCCTAACGCGTACCCTAACCCTAACCCCTACCCTAACCCTAACACGTACCCTAATCCTAACCCGTACCCTAAACCGAGCCCTAACCCTAACACTAACCCTAACCCTAACCCATACCCTACACCGTACACGGACCCCTCCCTGAACCCGTACCCTAAGCCGTACCCTCACCCTAACCCTCACCCTAACCCTAACCCTAAGCTACCCTTGACTGCTTCTGCCTCCAATAGATTTCCTAAGCACTAGTGTTTTAAGGAACAGCTTAAAAAGAGAATCCTAATGTGACTTCTTTATAATGGGTGTGTTCCTTATCTTATCCTAGTGTCTAAACTCTTCTCCATGGCTGGACCCCCAAATAATATTCCTTTACGTGCTAAGGGGTATCTAGAGAGTGGGACAGGTTTAATAACTACCCTAACCCTAATGCGTACCCTAACCCTAACCCCTACCCTAACCCTAACACGTACCCTAATCCTAACCCGTACCCTAAACCGAGCCCTAACCCTAACACTAACCCTAACCCTAACCCTATTCCATACCCTACACCGTACACGGACCCCTCCCCAAACCCGTACCCTAAGCCGTACCCTAAACCTAACCCTAAGCCTAACCCTAACCCTAGGCTACCCTTGACTGCTTCTGCCTCCAATAGATTTCCTAAGCACTAGTGTTTTAAGGAACAGCTTAAAAAGGGAATCCTAATGTGATTTCTTTATAATTGGTGTGTTCCTTATCTAATCCTAGTGTTTAAACTCTTCTCCATGGCTGGACCTCCAAATAATATTCCTTTACGTGCTAAGGGGTATCTAGAGAGTGGGATAGGTTTAATAACTACCCTAACCCTAACGCGTACCCTAACCCTAACCCTTACCCTAACCCTAACACGTACCCTAATCCTAACCCGTACCCTAAACCGAGCCCTAACCCTAACACTAACCCTAACCCTAACCCTAACCCATACCCTACACCGTACACGGACCCCTCACCGAACACGTACCCTAAGCCGTACCCTAACCCTAACCCTAAGCCTAACCCTAACCCTAAGCTACCCTTGACTGCTTCTGCCACCAAAAGATTTCCTAAGCACTAGTGTTTTAAGGAACAGATTAAAAAGAGAATCCTAATGTGATTTCTTGATAATGGGTTTGTTCCTTATCTTATTCTAGTGTCTAAACTCTTCTCCATGGCTGGACCCCCAAATAATATTCCTTGACGTGCTAAGGGGTATGTAGACATTGGGATAGGTTTCATAACTACCCTAACGCTAATGCGTACCCTAACCCTAACCCTTACCCTAACCCTAACACGTACCCTAATCCTAACCCGTACCCTAAACCGAGCCCTAACCCTAACACTAAACCTAACCCTAACCCTAACCCATACCCTACGCCGTACACGGACCCCTCCCCGAACCCGTACCCTAAGCCGTACCCTAAACCTAACCCTAAGCCTAACCCTAACCCTAGGCTACCCTTGACTGCTTCTGCCTCCAATAGATTTCCTAAGCACTAGTGTTTTAAGGAACAGCTTAAAAAGGGAATCCTAATGTGATTTCTTGATAATGGGTGTGTTCCTTATCTTATCCTAGTGTCTAAACTCTTCTCCATGGCTAGACCTCCAAATAATATTCCTTGACGTGCTAAGGGGTATCTAGAGAGTGGGATAGGTTTAATAACTACCCTAACCCTAACGCGTACCCTAACCCTAACCCCTACCCTTATCCTAACACGTACCGTAATCCTAAGCCGTACCCTAAACAGAGCCCTAACCCTAACACTAACCCTAACCCTAACCCATACCCTACACCGTACACGGACCCCTCCCCGAACCCGTACCCTAAGCCGTACCCTAAGCCTAACCCTAAGCCTAAACCTAACCCTAAGCTACCCTTGACTGCTTCTGCCTCCAATAGATTTCCTAAGCACTAGTGTTTTAAGGAACAGCTTAAAAAGAGAATCCTAATGTGATTTCTTTATAATGGGTGTGTTCCTTATCTTATCCTAGTGTCTAAACTCTTCTCCAGGGTTGGACCCACAAATAATATTCCTTTACGTGCTAAGGGGTATCTAGAGAGTGGGATAGGTTTAATAACTACCCTAACCCTAACGCGTACCCTAACCCTAACCCCTACCCTAACCCTAACACGTACCCTAATCGTAACCCGTACCCTAAACCTAGCCCTAACCCTAACACTAACCCTAACCCTAACCGTAACCCATACTCTACACCGTACACAGACCCCTCCCCGAACCCGTACCCTAAGCCGTACCCTAACCCTAACCCTAACCCTAACCTTAACCCTAAGCTACCCTTGACTGCTTCTGCCTCCAATAGATTTCCTAAGCACTAGTGTTTTAAGGAACAGGTTAAAAAGAGAATCCTAATGTGATTTCTTGATAATGGGTGTGTTCCTTATCTTATCCTAGTGTCTAAACTCTTCTCCATGGCTGGACCCCCAAATAATATTCCTTGACGTGCTAAGGGGTATCTAGAGAGTGGGATAGGTTTAATAACTACCCTAACCCTAACGCGTACCCTAACCCTAACCCCTACCCTAACCCTAACACGTACCCTAATCCTAACCCGTACCCTAATCCGAGCCCTAACCCTAACACTAACCCTAACCCTAACCCTAACCCATACCCTACGCCGTACCCGAACCCCTCCCCTACCCGTACCCTAAGCCGTACCCTAACCCTAACCCTAAGCCTAACCCTAACCCTAAGCTACCCTTGACTGCTTCTGCCGCCAATAGATTTCCTAAGCACTAGTGTTTTTAGGAACAGATTAAAAAGAGATTCCTAATGTGATTTCTTGATAATGGGTGTGTTCCTTATCTTATCCTAGTGTCTAACTCTTCTCCATGGCTGGACCCCCAAATAATATTCCTTGACGTGCTAAGGGGTATCTAGAGAGTGGGATAGGTTTCATAACTACCCTAACCCTAACGCGTACCCTAACCCTAACCCCTACCCTAACCCTAACACGTACCCTAATCCTAAGCCGTACCCTAAACCGAGCCCAAACCCTAACACTAACCCTAACCCTAACACTAACCCATAACCTACGCCGTACCCGAACCCCTCCCCGAACCCGTACCCTAAGCCGTACCCTAACCCTAACCCTAACCCTAACCCTAACCCTAAGCTACCCTTGACTGCTTCTGCCTCCAATAGATTTCCTAAGCACTAGTGTTTTAAGGAACAGCTTAAAAAGAGAATCCTAATGTGATTTCTTGATAATGGGTGTGTTCCGTATCTTATCCTAGTGTCTAAACTCTTCCCCATGGCTGGACCCGCAAATAATATTCCTTGACGTGCAAAGGGGTATCTAGAGAGTGGGATAGGTTTAATAACTACCCTAATCCTAACGCGTATCCTAACCCTAACCCCTACCCTAACCCTAACACGTACCCTAATCCTAACCCGTACCCTAAACCGAGCCCTAACCCTAACACTAACCCTAACCCTAACCCTTACCCATACCCTACGCCGTACCCGAACACCTCCCCGAACCCGTACCCTAAGCCGTACACTAACCCTAAGCCTAAACCTAAGCTACCCTTGACTGCTTCTGCCTCCAATCGATTTCCTAAGCACTAGTGTTTTAAGGAATAGGTTAAAAAGAGAATCCTAATGTGATTTCTTGATAATGGGTGTGTTCCTTATCTTATCCTAGTGTCTAAACTCTTCTCCATGGCTGGACCCCCAAATAATATTCCTTGACGTGCTAAGGGGTATCTAGAGAGTGGGATAGGTTTAATAACTACCCTAACCCTAACGCGTACCCTAAGCCTAACCCCTACCCTAACCCTAACACGTACCCTAATCCTAACCCGTACCCTAAACCGAGCCCTAACCCTAACACTAACCCTAACCCTAACCCTAACCCATACCCTACGCCGTACCCGAACCCCTCCCCGAACCCGTACCCTAAGCGGTACCCTAACCCTAACCCTAACCCTAACCCTAAGCTACCCTTGACTGCTTCTGCCTCCCATCGATTTCCTAAGCACTAGTGTTTTAAGGAACAGGTTAAAAAGAGAATCCTAATGTGATTTCTTGATAATGGGTGTGTTCCTTATCTTATCCTAGTGTCTAAACTCTTCTCCATGGCTGCACCCCCAAATAATATTCCTTGACGTGCTAAGGGGTATCTAGAGAGTGGGATAGGTTTAATAACTACCCTAACCCTAACGCGTACCCTAACCCCTACCCTAACCCTAACACGTACCCTAAACCGAGCCCTAACCCTAACACTAACCCTAACCCTAACCGTAACCCATACCCTACACCGTACCCGAACCCCTCCCCGAACCCGTACCCTAAGCCGTACCCTAACCTTAACCCTAACCCTAGCCCTAACCCTAAGCTACCCTTGGTTGCTTCTGCCTCCAATCGATTTCCTAAGCACTAGTGTTTTAAGGAACAGCTTAAAAAGAGAATCCTAATGTGTTTTCTTGATAATGGGTGTGTTCCTTATCTTATCCTAGTGTCTAAACTCTTCTCCATGGCTGGACCCCCAAATAATATTCCTTGACGTGCTAAGGGGTATCTAGAGAGTGGGATAGGTTTAATAACTACCCTAACCCTAACGCGTACCCTAACCCTAACCCCTACCCTAACCCTAACACGTACCCTAATCCTAACCCGTACCCTAAACCGAGCCGTAACCCTAACACTAACCCTAACCCTAACCCATACCCTACGCCGTACCCGAACCCCTCCCCGAACCCGTACCCTAAGCCGTACCCTAACCCTAACCCTAACCCTAAGCTACCCTTGACTGCTTCTGCCTCCAATCGATTTCCTAAGCACTAGTGTTTTAAGGAACAGCTTCAAAAGAGAATCCTAATGTGATTTCTTTATAATGGGTGTGTTCCTTATCTTATCCTAGTGTCTAAACTCTTCTCCATGGCTGGACCCCCAAATAATATTCCTTTACGTGCTAAGGGGTATCTAGAGAGTGGGATAGGTTTAATAACTACCCTAACCCTAATGCGTACCCTAACCCTAACCCCTACCCTAACCCTAACACATACTCTAATCCTCACCCGTACCCTAAACCAAGCCCTAACCCTAACACTAACCCTAACCCTAAACCTAACCCATACCCTACGCCGTACCCGAATCCGTACCCGAACCTGTACCCTAAGCCGTACCCTAACCCTAACCCTAACCCTAAACTACCCTTGACTGCTTCTGCCTGCAGTTGATTTCCTAAGCATTGGTGTTTTAAGAACAGGTTAAAAAGGAAATCCTTATGTGATTTCTTTATAATGTGTGTGTTCTTTATCTTATCCTAGTGTTTAAAATCTTCTCCATGGCTGGGCCCCAAATTATATTCCTTTACGTGCTAAGTGGTATCTAGAGATTGGGATAGATTTAATAAATACCCTAAGCCTAACGCGTACTCTAACCCTAACCCATACCCTAACCCTATACCGTTCCCTAATCCTAACCCGTACCCTAAACCTAACCCTAACCCTAATCGTAAAAGAAAACCTAACCCTAACCCATACCCTACGCCATATCCTAACCCATACCCTTATCTCTACCCTAACCCTAACTGTAACACTAACTCTCCCTAACCGTAACCCTAACCCTCACCCCTAACCGTAACCTTAACCCCTACCCCTACCCCTAACCCTTATCCTTAATCCTAACCCTAAACCCTAACCCTCTATCCCTAACCCTAACACTAAGCCTAAGCCTAAGCTAACCCTAACCCTAACCCTAAACTAAAACCTTGACACAATTCCTAACTCGGGCCCTGATACTGTTTCTAACCAAAGCCCTGACACTCCTACTAGCTTACGCCCTGACATGATAGGTAAGAAAGGCTCTGACGCTATTCTTAACTATAGCCTTGACACTTTCCCTAACTAAGATCTTGACACTACTCCAAATCAGGCCCTGACACTGTCTTTAACAAAGGCTCTCACTTTAAACTTAACTCCTGTCCTGACTCTGTGCCTAAGTAATCCTTGACACTACTCCTAACTCAGCCCCTGACACTGTCCCTAGCTAAGGCTCTCACACTACTCCTAACTGAGGCCCTGACACGATACCTAAGAAAGACTCTGATGCTAGTCCTAACTAACGTCTTGACACTACACCTAAATCAGGCCCTGACACTGTCCCTAAGTCCCTGACAATACTCCTAACTCAGGCCTGACACTGTATCTAACCAACGTTCTGATGCTACTCCTAACTAAGGTCCTGAAACGGTCCCTAACTAAGGCCTTGACACTACTCATATCTCGGAACGTGATACTGTCCCTTAAAAAGGCCCTGACACTACACCTAACTCAGATCCTGACACTGTCTCTAACAAAGACCCTGACACTATTCCTAACTAAGGCCCTGACACTGTCCCTAACTAAGGCCCTGACACTACACCTGACTCAGGCCCTGACATTGTCCCTAACTAAGGCAATTACACTACTCCTAACTCAGGCCCTGACAGGATACATAACAAAGGCTCTGATGCTTATAATAACTAAGGCCCTAACACTGTCACTAACTAAGACCTTGACACTACTCCTAACACATTCCCTGATACTGTCCTTAAATAAGTCCCTGACACTACACCTAACTCAGGCCCTGATACTGGCCCCAAACTAACGTCCTGACACTACTCCTAACTCAGGTCATGATACTATCCCTAACTAAGGCCCTGACACTAAACCTAACTCAGGCCCTGACACTGGCCCTAACTAAGGCCCTGACACTACTCCTAACTTAGGCCCTGACACGATACCTAACAAAGGCTCTGATGCTAGTCGTAACTAATGCCTTGACACTGGACCTACACTAAGGCCTTGACACTACTCCTAAATCAGGCCCTGCAACTGTCGCTAATTAAGGCCCTGACACTACTCCTAACTCAGGCCCTGACACTGTCACTGAATAAGGCCCTGACACTGTCCCTGAATAAGGCCCTGACACTACCCCTAACTGAGGCCCTGACACTGTCCCTACCTAAGGCCCTGGCTCTAAACCTAACTCAGGGCCTGTCACTGTGCCTAACTAAGGCACTGACACTACACCTAACTCATGCCATGACACTGTCCCTAACTAAGGCAGTGACGCTAAACCTAACTCAGGTTCTGACACTGTGCCTAACTAAGGCCCTGACACTACTCCTACTCAGGCCCTGACACGATACCTATCAAAGTCTCTGATGCCAGTCCTAACTAAGGCCCAGACACTACCCCTAACTCAGACCCTAACACAATACCTAACAAAGGCTGTGATGCTAGTCCTACATAAGGCCCTGACACTGTCCCTAACTAAGGCCCTGACACTACTCCTAACTCAGGCCCTGATACCATCCCTAATTAAGGCCCTAACACTACTCCTAACTCAGGCCCTGACACTGTACCTAACCAACGCTCTGATGCTACTCCTAATTAATGCCCTGAAATGGCCCCTAATTAAGGCCTTGACACTACTTATAACTAGGGACCTGATACTCTCCCTAACAAAGGCCCTGACACTACACCTAACCCAGCCCCTGACACTGTCCCTAACTAAGGCCCTCACACTACTCCTAACTCATGCCATGACACTGTACCTAACAAACGCTCTGATGCTACTCCTAACTAAGGCCCTGACACTGGCCGTAAACTAAGGCCTTGACACAATTCCTAACTCAGGCCCTGATCCTGTCGCTAACTAAGGCCCTGACACTACACCTACCTCAGGGCCTGACACTGTCCCTAACTAAGGCCCTGACACCAATCCTAAATCAGGCCCTGACACTGGCCCTAAACTAAGGCGTGACACTACTCCTAACAAAGGCCCTGATACTGTCCCTAACAAAGGCCTTGACACTACACCTAACTCAGGCCCTGACACTGTCCCTAACTGAGGCCCTCACACTACTCCTAACTCATGCCCTGACACTGTACCTAACAAACGCTCTGATGCTACTCCTAACTAAGGCCCTGACACTGCCACTAAACTAAGGCCTTGACACAATTCCTAACTCAGGCCCTGATCCTGTCCCTAACTAAGGCCCTGACACTACACCTAACTCAGGCCCTAACACTGTCCCTAACAAACGCTCTGATGTTAGTCTTAAATCAGGCCCTGACACGATACCTAACAAAGGTTCTGATGCTACTCCTAATGAAGTCCCTGACACTGGCCCTAACTAAAGCCTTCACACTACTCCTAACTCATGCCCTGAAACTGGCCCTAAATAAGGCCCTGACACTACTTCTACTCAGGCCCTCATACTGTCCTAACTAAAGTCCTCACACTACACCTAACTCAGGCCCTGAGACTGTCCCTAACTAAGGCCCTGACACTACTCCTAACTCAGGCCCTGACACGATATCTAACAAAGGCTCTGACGCTTCTCCTAAGTAAGTCCTGGACACTGGCCCTAACTAAGGTCTTGACGCTACTCTAACTCAGGCCCTGATACTGCCCCTAACTAAGGCCATGACACTATACCTAACTAAAGCCCTGCAACTGTCCCTAACTAACGCCCTGACACTACTCCTATCTCAGGCCCTGACACGATACCTAACAAAGACTTGGACACTATTCGTAATTAAGGCCCTGACACTGTCCCTAAAAAAGGCCCTGACACTACTCCTAATTCAGGCCCTGACACTGTACCTAACAAACGCTCTGACGCTGCTCCTAACTAAGGGCCTGACACTGGTCCTAAACTAAGGACTTGACACTACTCCTAACTCAGGCCCTGATACTGTCCCTAACGAAGGCCCTGACACTACACCTAACTCAGCTCCTGATACACTCCCTAACTAAGGCTCTAACACTACTCCTAACTCAGGCCCTCACACGATACCTAACAAAGGCTCTGATGCTAGTCCTAACTAAGTCCTGGACACTGCCCCTAACTAAGGCCTTGACACTACTCCTAAATCAGGCCCTGACACTGTCCCTAACTAAGGCCCTGACACTACACCTGACTCAGGCCCTGACACTGGCCCTAAACAAAGGTCCTGACACTACACCTAACTCAGGCCCTGACAATGTCCCTAACTAAGGCCCTGACACTACTCCTAACTTAGGCCCTAACACAATACCTAACAAAGGCTCTGACACTATTCATAACTAATGCCCTGACACTGGCCCTAAACTAAGGTCTTGACACTACTCCTAATTCAGGCCCTGACACTGTCCCTAAATAAGGCCCTGTCACTACTCCTAACTCAGACCCTGACACTGTACCTAACCAACGCTCTGATGCTACTCCTAACTAATGCCCTGAAACGGTCCCTAACTAAGGCCTTGACACTATTCATAACTAGAGACCTGATACTGTCCCTAAATAAGGCCCTGACACTACTCCTAACTCATGCCCTGACACTGTACCTAACAAACGCTCTGATAGTCCTAACTCAGGCCCTGATATTATCGCTAACTAAGGCCCTGACACTACACCTAACTCAAGCCCTGACACTGTTTCTAACTAAGGCCCTGACACTCCCCCTAATTCAGGCCCTGACTCAATACCTATCAAAGCTCTGATGCTAGTCCTAATGAAGATCCTGACACTGGCCCTAACTAAGGCCCAGACACTACCCCTAACTCAGATCCTAACACAATACCTAACAAAGGCTGTGATGTTAGTCCTACATAAGACCCTGACACTGTCCCTAACAAAGGCCCTGACACTACACCTAACTCAGGCTCTGACACTGTCCCTAACTAAGGCCTTTACACTACTCCTAACTCAGGCCCTGACAGGATACATAACAAAGGCTCTGATGCTAGTCCTAACTAAGGCCCTGACACTGTCCCTAACTAAGGCCTTGACACTACTCCTAACACATTCCCTGATACTGTCCCTAAATAAAGCCCTGACACTACTCCTAAATCAGGCCCTGACACTGGCCCTAAACAAAGGTCCTGACACTATTCTTAACTCAGGCCCTGACCCTGTCCCTAACTAAGGCCCCATCACTACTGCTAACACAGGCCCTGACACTGTCCCTAACTAAGGTTCTGACACAATACCTAACAAAGGCTCTGATGCTAGTCCTAACTAAGGTCTTGACACTACTCCTGAATCAGGCCCTGATACTGTCCCTAACTAAGGCCCTGACACTCCTCCTAACTCAGGCCCTGACTCAATACCTATCAAAGCTCTGATGCTAGTCCTAATGAAGACTCTGACACTGGCCCTAACTAAGGCCCAGACACTACTCCTAACTCAGATCCTAACACAATACCTAACAAAGGCTGTGATGTTAGTCCTACCTAAGGCCCTGACACTGTCCCTAACTAAGGCCCTGACACTACTCCTAACTCAGGCCCTGATACTGCCCTAATTAAGGCCCTGACACTACACCTAACTCAGGCTCTGACACTGTCCGTAACTAAGGCCCTGACACTACTACTAACTCAGGCCCTGACACGATACCTAACAAAAGCTCTGACGCTATTCGTAACAAAGTCTCTGACACTGTCCCTAACATAAGCCCTTACACTACTTCTAACTCAGGTCCTGACACCTAACAAACGCTCCGATTCTACTCCTAACTAAGGCCCTGACACTGGCCCTAAACTAAGGCTCTGACACTATTCCTATCTCAGGCCCTGATACTTTCCCTAACTAAGGCCATGACACTACTCCTAACTCAGGCCCTGATACTGTCCCTAACTAAGGCCCTGACGTTACTCCTAACTCAGGCGCTGACACTGTACCTAACAAATGCTCTGATGCTACTCCTAACTAAGGCCTTGAAACGATCCCTAACTAAGGCCTTGACACTACTCATAACTCAGGACCTGATACTGTCCCTAAATAAGGCCCTGGCACTGTCCCTATCAGAGGCCGTGACACTACTCCTAAATCAGGCCCTGTAACTGTACCTACCAAATGCGCTGATGATAGTCCTAACTCAGGCCCTGACACTGGCCCTAAACTAAGGCCTTGACACTACTCTTAACTCAGGCCCTGATACTGTACCTAACAAAGGCCCTGACGCTAGTCCTAACTAAGGCCCTGCTGCCGTCAATATCTAAAGCCCTGACACTATCCTGAGGTAATATCCTGACCCATCTCTTACCAAGGTCCTGAAACTGTCCCTAAGTAAGCCCTGACGCTGTCCTTAAGTGAGGCCCTGAGGCTGTCCCTAACAGAGGCCCTGATAATGTCTTTAACAAAGCCCCTGAGGCTGATCCTACCAAAGCCTTATGCTGCTCCTAAGTCATGCCCTGATACTATCCCTAGCTAAGGCCCTGATGCTAGCCCTCACTCAGGCCCTGTCGCTCTCCCTAAGTCAGACTCTGACGCTGTCCCTACCTGAAGCCATGACACTGGTCCTATATAAGACCCTGATACTCTCAGTAACTAAGGTCTTGACACTATCCCAAGTCATTTCCTTACACTATGCCTAGACCGTAATCTGACCCTGTCCCTAGCTAAAGTCTGGCCTCTTTTCCTAACTGATGCCCTAATGCTGTCCCTAACTGAGTCCCTGACTAATCCTAACTAAGGCCCTGACACTGTCTCTAAGGCCCGGAAGCTGTCCCTAATATAGGCCCTACTGCCAGCAATAACTAAAGTCGTAACACTATCCTGAGCTAATATCCTGACCGATCTCTAACCAGGGTCCTAAACCTGTCCCTATGTCAGCCCTGATGCTCTCCCTAAGTGAAGCCCTAGGCTGTCCCTAGCTCAGGCCCAGACGCTGTACCTAACTCAGACGCTCAAAATGTCTTTGAGACCCTGATGCTGCTCCTAAGTCATGCCCTGACACTGTCCCTAGCTAAGGCCCTGACACTAGGTCTTACTCAGGCCCTGTCACTCTCCCTAGGTCAGGCTCTGACGCTGTCCCTACCTGAAGCCCTGATACTGGTCCTAAATAAGGCCCTGATGCTTTCTGTAACTAAGGTCTTGACACTACCCCTAGCTCATTTCCTGACACTATCCCTAGACCTTAACCTAACCCTGTCCCTAGCTAATGTCTTGCATCTTATGCTAACTAAAGCCCTGATTTTGTCCCTAACTAAGGCCCTGAAATTAGTCCCAAGGCCCTGACTCTG